>NW_015505442.1:567812-569149 GCF_001515645.1 Sinocyclocheilus grahami | reverse complement strand
TTAAATTGAAATCTAAAATCTATAAAAGGTTAACATTAGTGCTTTGTCAATCGATTAAAAAAAAAAAATCAAGTGTTTTTGTAATTAATCATGATTAATCACATTTATATTATCATAATTTCACATTGAGCCTCCAAATTAATGTAGAAACAACATAAAGATAGTATATTTTAAATATGTTTTTAATGCCATCTTTTTACTAAGTAGCCTATTATTAATGAAGGATTGAAACCAATACTGCTACTGGTGTCTCTATTAAATGCATTTTCCCTCAATTTTACCTATTAATTATAGCCATTCAACATTACAGTATAATTGAAAGCCATTATTTTTTAACATACTCTGTTTTAAAATCACTTAATATTTCAATCTTCACATAAACTATAAATTGTATATGCATAAACTATACAGATTAAACTTTATTAATCAGCGACTAGAGCAGTCCAGTGATTTCTCTTTTTCTTTTGTTCTTTGATTTACATCAATGACAGACTTTAGCGGGTTTTACTTTAAAAGCAGCGCAGTCTCTTTAAAACCTGATGACGCGGATCTGACACACATCCTATTTTCTCCAAGCTCTTTACGGTCATTTAGAGGGGTGGTTCATTGCGATTTAAATTTTTTAACGTTAGTTAGTGTCTAATGTTGCTGTTTGAGCATAAACAATATCTGCAAAGTTACGAAGCTGAAAGTTCAATGCAAACGGAGATATCGTCTTTTAAAATTCCGGCAGTTTAATGCCTACAAAAATGGCTGGTAGGGACTACAATGAGTTACTTCCCGGGTTCGTGACATCACAAACCCAGATAAACCCCGCCCCCGGCAAAAGGCAGCAAAGGGGGCGAGGCCATGCTGCGCTGCTTTAGAGAAGAGGAAGCGAAAACTAGGGGTGCACGTCAAAATAATCGATTCATATATGAATTGCGATTCTGCCTTCTAACGATTCTAATGGATTCACAAGTTTCAAAAGCAGCAGTTCTCAATACTGTTCCTCGCGTCCCCCTGCTCTGCACACACTCTGCATCTCTCTCTCTTGCATTCAGATCATCAGCTCAGCTCTGTTCCATTTACACACTTATTTTCACATAGCTATGAGAAGCGTTAAACATGGCCTGCATAAGCGTGCAGTTGCCGTACTGTATTAAAGCTTTAATCAAGATAAAACCGTATATTAAAAGCTAACATAAGCAGTAGCTTTTACAAATAACAGCATATCTAAAAGTATGAGACCACAACAAACAAAAAACATAGGCCTACCATTAAAAGCCGTGCTTGCCCAGGTTCTGCACGATCCTCTTCACTAATTCCCTCTGCTTCTCAATCGGGCTCAAACTGAT
>NW_015505442.1:563653-566153 GCF_001515645.1 Sinocyclocheilus grahami | reverse complement strand
TCAGTGGTGGAGCTGGCACTGACCGCATGCCTCCCTTACGCCCTGCAGTACAACACCACCACCCAGAGGGACACCGGGCAGGGTAAGATAACCATCACCATCCCGCTGGCCCAAAACCCGGGAGCATCATCGGCCAGCGCTCACCCACAGCAGCAGCCACCGCTGGGAGCGTTTAGTGTCCTTTCACCGAGCCAGTGTCCACTGCAGCCCGCCAACAATCCCGTCAAAACAAACGCGAAGGCCTCTGTTTCTGCCAACGCCCCTTCCAACTCGAGTTCCTGCGGTAGCCAAGTACCAGGACCTTGCCCCACAACTGTACCCACGCACACCCCGGGACCGGGGCCCCTGCCGGCCCCCGCAGTCACTCACAGCACCGCTCAGAGCGATTCCTTGTCCTACATCAACAGCTCCAGCCTGCCAGTTACGCCACAGGCCAGTGGGATGCAGCAGCAGGGGGGCTGCAACTCCTGTGGCTGCCGTGGTACCTGCGGGGGCAACAGCGCCCACCAGACACCCAGCTACTTCCTGCCGCCCCAGCCTGCCCGTCAGATGTTCGGGCCACCACCCCAGTTCTTCCATCTCCCTCCGTCTCTATGCAACAGTTTCCCTGCCCAGGGTCACCAGAATAACGGGACGCCTCTGCCCTTCTACGCCCACACCGGTCCTCCTGCGGCGTTCCTACACGCTCACTCGGATCACATGCTGGCGTCACCGGCGGGATACAGCCTGCCTCAGATGCCCCCCTTCCGTCACTTTTATCCACCTGTCTTTCCGCCGGTTGGCATGATGTCTAGCGGAACCAACATGAAGAAGACCAACAATGTGTCCTGCTATAACTGCGGCTTGAGCGGACATTACGCTCAAGACTGCAAGCAACCGTCCATCGACACCGGGCTGACAGGTATGAAGATGCCAGAAACGCTCTACAAGTATGCAAACACAGATGTGATTTATTTCAGATGTGAAAATTTTTTGCATATGCCCTGATTGGGTATTTAACATTTTTTGAATAGTAATAATAAATTACATTTAGTAATTGAGCTGGTACTTACAAATGAAGGGGAAAAAAGCAATATATGTATACACACACACACACAATATTTAGTTACAAGTTTTCTTGAAAAAATAATTAAAATTTTACTTTATTTTACTTTTGCACATCCCCATTTATCTCATTGTATATTTTGAAATGTTTAAAAAAACAACACGTTTAGTTATTTAGCTGATACTAATGAGAAACAAATTTATACTTTTGCACATCCCCATTTCTCATTGTATATTTTAAAGTGTTTAATAAAAAAAATATACGTTTAGTTATTTAGCTGACACTGAGAAATTTATATACTATCTGTCCATCTCTCTCTTTCTGTATATATGTACACAGTAGTAGCAGTAATGAAAAAATGTGGAAAACTATTCCTTTTTTATTGTTTTATTAATTTGTAAATAATAAAAGATTACCTTTTTGTAAATAGGGCTATATTTTCTTTGTAACGTTATATATCAAAAAGAGATTGCTTTGCAGGAGCATTATGAAAGGAGTAACGTTAGTTTAAAAACTATAGTTGCCTATATAACTATAAAACATCATAACTATATCATAAAACTAAATATCTCGCCATTTACTCACCTGTAGCAGTAATGAAAAAATGTGGAAAACTATTCCTTTTTTATTGTTTTATTAATTTGTAAATAATAAAAGATTACCTTTTTGTAAATAGGGCTATATTATTTTCTTTGTAACGTTATATACCAAAAAGAGATTGCTTTGCAGGAGCATTATGAAAGGAGTAACGTTAGTTTAAAAACTATAGTTGCCTATATAACTATAAAACATCATAACTATATCATAAAACTAAATATCTCGCCATTTACTCACCTTATGTCGCTTTTAAACTCACTGGGCTTTTTCATCCGTTAAACAAGATTGATGGAACAGAGGATGGTGATTAACGGTGGGTGAACCTTTAATAAATCATATAAAAATACCATAACAGTATATATATATATATATCCGTGTGCGTGAAGTCATTCGGTTATTTTGGATTTGAGGTTTTTTGTTGTTGTTTTGTGGGTGTATATATATACAGTGGGTACGGAAAGTATTCAGACCCCCTTAAATTTTTCACTCTTTGTTATATTGCAGCCATTTGCTAAAATCATTTAAGTTAATTTTTTTTCCTCATTAATGTACACACAGCACCCCATATTGACAGATAAACACAGAATTGTTGACATTTTTGCAGGTTTATTAAAAAAGAAAAACTGAAATATCACATGGTCCTAAGTATTCAGACCCTTTGCTGTGACACTCATATATTTAACTCAGGTGCTGTCCATTTCTTCTGATCATCCTTGAGATGGTTCTACACCTTCATTTGAGTCCAGCTGTGTTTGATTATACTGATTGGACTTGATTAGGAAAGCCACACACCTGTCTATATAAGACCTTACAGCTCACAGTGCATGTCAGAGCAAATGAGAATCATGAGGTCAAAAG
>NW_015505442.1:558789-563141 GCF_001515645.1 Sinocyclocheilus grahami | reverse complement strand
GACACTTGACTGCAAGATGAGTTGCTTAAACATAATGGGTTCTCTTAAAAATTAAATTATATTAATGTTATAGTTTAAATAGGATGGATTGCAAGATGATTTTTGTTTTAGGTTCAGAATAGTTTATTGTTGTCAGAAGGATTTTATATGAGCTGATGTTCTCATTCGCAGCGTCTGGCGAAGTTAATGAGAAAATTAAACTTGAGTCCTTTAGTGCAGTATTTTTTTTTCTGACACGGGTGAATCTTTATAGGCTTTTATACATGCTACAGGAGAAAATGACAAGAAAAGTACTTTAAAAATTTTTTTGAATATTTTGAGTTTGTTTTGTTATTAAAGATATGCTTGTTCTCTTGCTGATAGTGGTTTATAATGATGCTCTAGCAACATTATACACCGCTGGTTTGTCCTGTTCTCATTCTGAACGCGATGCACTACAACTGTTGTTCTCCGAAAAATGTGAGTCAGGTGTTTCAAATGCACTGAAAGAGCCAAATCTGCAGTACTGCCTCTCATTTACACGCTCTGACCACTAGAGTAGCTTCAACCCTCACAGGCTCAAGCGTGTTCATATAGGACACTCTGTGCTTTAAGTGTGGAGTCTGACATGCTCATCCTACACCTAAAGCACTGTTAGAGGAAATGCAAATGCTATTTTGACACAAGGGCCACTTTGAGCATCATAATATCTTGCTTGTGTGTGAAATGTTTTCTTAAGAATTGTCAAAGAACCAGAGGGCGAACGTTTGTGCCTATTGCCATGCAAGCAGCTGGAAGTGTATTGAAAATCATTTCAACTTAACTCTTTGTGTTAAAGTACATATTTAAAATTTCAAAGTTGTATTTCTGAAATCTTATTGCGATTTTGCCAAAGCAGCCTTTTTTTTATATACATATAAATATAAGGAGATTTGGCATGTTTGTATTAAGAAAATACATTTTATTTTGATATTTTCAAGAGATTTTGATGAAGGGCTCAAGGCCTTTCATGCTTGTCCAGGTGTTTTGGCACATTTATGGTTAGTAACATGCGGTGGACTAGACAAATTGCTTTCCACAACAGTGTTGCAGGTTTTTAAATGTGCTTTCGTTCGGTTTGGTAAATCGTTACTAATCTGTAAATAGACTCTAAAGGGAGTTAACTACTCAAGGTTGAAACCTGTCGACTGTATTCATTACACTTTTTATAGATTTATGAAGCTGTACTGTATGAACGAGGTATGATTTCTGCCTCGGAGTTTACGTTTACTGTATTTCGTATGTAAATGTTGATTAATCTGTACTGAGAGGTCAAATTAATCTGATCAAATTTGCTTTTTTGGCCAAATTGATCATTTCTGTCGAGATATTAGCAATAAATATAAAAACCCATTTCGTGGTGTTGCTTTTGATTTCAAAGTATCATCTTTCATGTTCAACAGAAAAAAACGTATACAGGTTTGGAACAATTTTCAGTTTTAGGTGAACTATCCCTTTAAAATATAAAAAAGGTTTGTATTTTAAGATAAATTAATGCAACTGTCCAAATTAAACATACTGAGGTCACGTGACTGCAAAGCAGCTGTTTGAAACATTCACTGCATACTGCACAATGTTTCACATCATTCTTAAAATAAAAGCGTAAGCAGTACGCTAGTACTACAACCTAAACACAGCCATTCAAAACATTGCATTGTATCATCAACAAAACTGCATGAAAAGTGCATTAATTGCATGTCATTCCACGGTGGACGTCTTTTCTCTCTCACTCATGAGAATCCCTCAGAGCTCCTCCCCTTGTCTCATATATATACATGTGTTCAGCCAATGAGATGAGAGCGATTATTACAAATTAAATCGTCAGGCAAGCTGCCTTTGTCTCCTGAGCTGGCAGATCTAGGGCATGTGTGCATAAACAGAGATGACCCGTAGTTTAAGCCAACATCATAAATCATTCAGATCACTTGGTGTTAAGCCAGATTTTATTGAAATGAAAACTGACATGATGGAATTCAGTGGTTCATTATAGTTCCAGATAGCAGCCAGCAGGATGCTTATAAATGTGTAGCACTATAGTGAAAAAGAAATTGTGACTGTGCATTGTTTAAGAGAATGAATGACACAAAAGCAACTGAATGCAACCTCATGATTTGTTAAAGGGGTACTTCACCCAAAAATAAAAATCACTCTCTCTCTCTCTATATATATATATATATAGTTTAAAAATCTCATTATCATTATTCAGAAATGACAAAAAAAAGTAGCACAGAAATAGCCCACGTGATTTGTGTACTATATTCCAAGTCAGCTGAAAGTATATTTTAGTTTTTATGCAATTAACAGACCAAAATAAGTTGCTATTTGCCACAGTTGATCGTAGGATAAACATCAACGACAACACTCACATTTTACATCTTGAAGTGCCATATTTAAATGTAACGTGAGAATAAATGCCATTTGTGTTTCACATACAAGACATGAAATACAGTGCATGAGCTGCATGGATCACTTTTATGTTGTTTTTCCATTACCTACGCTATAGCTTCATTATATGGAAAAATAACAGTTTGTTGTTCAGTCTCTAAATCGTCTCCATTTATACAACAGAAAAAAATCATATGGGTTTGGAACAGCATGAGGGTGAGTGATTACGATTTTTGTTTTGGGGTGAACTGTTGCTTTAATTCATCAACCATTTTACAAAGGGCAGGCTAGAAAGAAATATCCTGAAAATGTTTCTGTACATCAAATCATAAATCATCTGCAGTCTCAACACAAGCTGCTGCCATTCAAGTGCACATCATCATCCACTGAGACGTTTCCATTGAGATGGCAGCGAATGTATTTCCAAAAGTGCATTAAGGGAATCGATACTCTGTTCTGGGGCTTAGTAAAGGCTCTAGGGGTCAAAGGTCAGATTATTTCAGCAGTTTGGGTACACTCATAGAGGTCATGGTGTTGGATGGCACGGTGATGTCTCTGAAGACGGGCTGAGACACAGAGGAAGTGGATGGTTTGTTCTGGTTCAGAGTCTCTATGATCATCTGTCTCATATCTCGACTGGCATCTCCGCGGACAGCTAACAGGGCCACAATGTGCTCCTCTCTAATGATAGAGGAAGAGAGAGAAAGGTGCTTTCCAGTGTCCAAATATGATACTCTATTCAAATCACTGATAATGACAGAGAGAGTTATGTAAAAGACAAATTAGTTGAGCTTTACTTTGGCAGCTGAACTTTACAAACACATTTCACCACAATATAAAAAAAATAAATAGGAAACTATATTTTGCTTAAAGAAAACAGGCATTATGTTTTTTTTAACATTGTAACATTTTCATGACACACACACATTCTCATTTCTTTAATATGTGTATTTATTATTTTTAATGATTTCTTTGTAATTCCTATTATTCTAAATTATTCTCATTACTCTAATGCAGTAATTATCATAAATTAAAAGCAGGACAACACATACTGCTATAACTATATACTCTATATTAATGGTGGAAAACGATTAATCGCATCCAAAATAAACGTTTTTGTTTACATGATATATGTTTGTGTACGGTGTATATTTATTATGTATATAAAAGCACACACATACAGTACATATTTTTTAAATATCTACATATATTTACATCTATATATTTATAAAGTCACAATTGCGAGATAAAAACTCGACTGACTTTTTTTCTCATAATTCTGACTTTTTTTCTCAGAATTGCGTGATATAAACTCGCAATTGTGAGTTAAAGTCCAAATTTGAGGGGGGAAAAAGGACTGATATGTTCTCAAAATTGCGAGTTTATATTGCGCAATTCTGAGAAAAAGTGTCCGAATTGCGAGTTTATTTCACGCAATTCTGAGAAAAAAAAAGTCAGAATTGTGAGTTTATATCGCGCAATTCTGAGAAAAAAAGTCCGAATTGTGAGTTTATTTCACGCAATTCTGAGAAAAAAAAAGTCAGAATTGTGAGTTTATATCGCGCAATTCTGAGAAAAAAAGTCCGAATTGTGAGTTTATTTCACGCAATTCTGAGAAAAAAGTCAGAATTGCGAGTTTATTTCACGCAACTCTTAGAAAAAAGTCAGAATTGCGAGTTTATTTCAAGTCCGAATTGTGAGTTTATTTCACGCAATTCTGAG
Source organism: Sinocyclocheilus grahami (assembly GCF_001515645.1). Lineage (NCBI taxonomy): Eukaryota > Metazoa > Chordata > Actinopteri > Cypriniformes > Cyprinidae > Sinocyclocheilus > Sinocyclocheilus grahami. Next base: position 559,016 of record NW_015505442.1, on the reverse strand, counting down.
AAAAAAAGTCCGAATTGCGAGTTTATTTCGTGCAATTCTGAGAAAAAAGTCAGAATTGCGAGTTTATTTCACGCAACTCTTAGAAAAAAGTCAGAATTGCGAGTTTATTTCGCGCAATTCTGATAAAAAAAGTCTGTATTGCGAGTTTATTTCACGCAATTCTGAGAAAAAAGTCCGAATTGCGAGTTTATTTCACGCAATTCTGAAAAAAAAAGTCAGAATTGCGA
>NW_015505442.1:550753-558696 GCF_001515645.1 Sinocyclocheilus grahami | reverse complement strand
GAATTGCGAGTTTATTTCACGCAATTCTGAGAAAAAAGTCAGAATTGCGAGTTTATATCATGCAATTCTGAGAAAAAAAGTCCGAATTGCGAGTTTATTTCACGCAATTCTGAGAAAAAAAGTCCGAATTGCGAGTTTATTTCACGCAATTCTGAGAAAAAAGTCCGAATTGCGAGTTTATTTCACGCAATTCTGAAAAAAAAAGTCAGAATTGCGAGTTTATATCGCTCAATTCTGAGAAAAAAAGTAAGAATTGTGAGATAAAAAGTCGCAATTACCTCTTTTATTTTTTATTCAGTGGCTTTCTGTCAATATGGGGTGCTGTGTGTACATTAATGAGGAAAAAAAATTAACTTAAATGATTTTAGCAAATGGCTGCAATATAACAAAGAGTGAAAAATTTAAGGGGGTCTGAATACTTTCCGTACCCACTGTATATTACAATGAGAATTAGTCATTGTTACAGAAATATCATCACAATGCTAAAAACCAAATGGCCCTCAAAACAGGCTTTATTACCTTTAATTAAAATATATTTCTCATTTTTTTCCTTTGTATCTCACAAAACTTGTCATCTCTCTAAGAAATGAAAACTTTATTTTAACAATGATTTCAATGTAATGAAGTCTGACCTGATGTCAGGATATTTGGACACCAGGGTGGACACCTCCAGGTAGAGCAGCGCAGGATCGGTCAGTCTGAAGACCTCTGCGATAGCAGCGATGGCGTCACACAGCCGGTCTGTGTCCTCTCCCTGAGCACATAAAAACATGCTTTACAAAGAGCTCTTCGAAAAGATACTGCTGATGCTACATGTTCCTGTGCTGCCAAAAACACTAGAACAATCAGCACTACAACACTGACTGATCTCTTGGATTATAGCACATCATTCCTTCTCAGTGCAGAGCGTTTGGTGTTGCGAGACTCACAGCAGAAAGTTTCCTGAAGAGGAATTTGAACTGCTCGGCTTCTTTCATCATCCGGTCGGCTCCCTCCTTCCTCTCGTCAGCGTTCTTAAACGAGATGCGCTTCTGCATGATGGCCTTCAGATACTCCACCACCACCCGCCGATGAGCCTTACTCGTCATTTCCTGTTTAACACAAACATCAGAAAACACCAATCACAACACAACAAAAACAGTATCAATTAGTGCTGAATAGTGTTACGTTTGCATTAGATTCATTTTTTGAACTGTAGGAAATGAATGCACACATAAAATACATTCAAAAGTTTGAGGTCTGTAAGATTGTATTTTGTTTTTTTTAAATAAATGAATACCTTTTTTCAGGAAATACATATTTATTTGACAAAAGATTTCAAATAAATGCTGTTCTTTTGAACTTTCTTTTGAAAAATGTTTCTTGAGCGGCAAATCAGCATATTAGAATGATTTCTGAAGGACACTGAAGACTGGAGTAATGATGCTGAAAATTCAGCTTTGCTTTAAAGAAATACATTACATTAAAATAGAAAACATTTATTTGAAATTGTAATAATATTTCACTAAATTACTGTTTTTACTGTATTACTGATCAAATAAATGTCAAAAAACAATTTGTACATGATTAAAAAAAAAAAAAGTGAAAAAAAGGTGACCCATACTCAGAATTAGTGCTCTGCATTTAACAGAGTGCAAAGTGCACACACACAGCAGTGAACACACACCCGGAGCAGTGGGCAGCCATTTATGCTGCGGCGCCCGGGGAGCAGTTGGGGGTTCGGTGCCTTGCTCAAGGGCACCTCAGTCGTGGTATTGAAGGTGGGAGACAGCGCTGTACATTCACTCCCCCCACCTACAATCCCTGCCGGTACGAGACTCGAACCCACAACCTTTGGGTTATGAGTCCGACTCTCTAGCCATTAGGCCACGACTTCCCCAACAGCCCTCTGGTCTTATCATAAAAAGTGCAAATTCAGCATTATAACAAATACGACTCGGCTACTATAAGATGACATTTTTTCTGAAATGTTTTAGTGTGCAAACCTGATTGTAAGGCTTTTTAATTTTGGCAAAGTCATTAAAGTAGTCTTCCACGGTCACACAGATGGTGTCTACAGCATGAGAGCCCGTCAACCACTTCCGGGTCAGCAGCGCATTAAGATGATGCTGTCAAGAGACAAAGAAACAGTCAAAATCCAACACATTCATCCCAGTCACTAAACCTCAACAACTGGCAGTACACAACCTGAGCGTATTTACAGTACCTCCAAATCCAGGAAGACTTCATCTAGCAGGAACTGGCAGCCCTCTCTGGCCACCTCGTTCAGGAGCTTGTCTATGGTGGCGTCGTTCTGAGTGGGTTCAGTCGACTGAGAGTACTTCCTTTTCAGACTATTTATAGACTCTCTGAAAACAAACATATTGAAGTTAATTAAAACATTACTTTAGTTCAATTAGCAGTCTAACACTGGTTTCTAAGAAGAAATACTGCAAAAATAATGCATTGCTTTAGATTTAAGAATGCACAAATATAATTAATTATGTATGTCTTCAATAAATCATCCCCTTTTGAAGTTTAATAAACACATTAGGCCATACGGTACAGTAATTCTTTTTTTTACCATCTCCAAATTTAAGATATCTTAAAATGATAATTAAAGGGATAGTTCAACCAAAAATTCCAAACCTGCATGACTTTCATTGACCTGGAACTTTTTGCTTACCAACATTCTTCAAAATATCTTCTTTGGCGTCCCACAGGAAAAAAATAAAGTTATGCAGGTTTGCAACGACACGAGGATGAGTAAATGATAAAAGAATTTTAATTTTTCCCAGAGACCCTGAATTATGCAATAATGTAATGTGTTGCTTTCATAACGTTCAATTATTGATTTAAAGGGGTCATATGATGCTTTTTTTAAAGATCATTATTTTGTGTACTTGGTGTAACAGAATATGTTGAAATGCACTAATGTTCAAAAAACACATTATTTTTCAAATACTGTACATTATTGTAGGTCCTCTATGTCTTGCCTCTCTCAAACGCTTCGTTTTCTACAAAGTCCCTCCTTCCGACAAGCGCAGTCTGCTCTGATTGGCCAGCTGACCCAGTGCATTGTAGCATCATATGACCCCTTTAAAGACTCACTTGAACGTCTGACAGTTGTTGATGATGGCGATCATGTACTGAACGTAGCATTGTGGGAGCTGACGATCTTTCAGATGTTCCTCCTTATAGTTGATCGCCTCCTCTCGGTACCTGCACACACATGTACGAAGGGTGAATATGTGCGTCTTTACTAATAATAACAGCATCTTTTTAATGATAAGTGGGAAAAATAAAAAGACACGGCCAGTTTGAGATCACAGTACCTTACTAGGAAAGAGTTCATCTGCTTCAGACAGACTTTCAGCACCTGCTCTTTAAAGGTCTCGCTGATCTGCGCGGCCACCTGGAGATTCTGCTCAAACATCTGAGGAGGAAGAGGAACGCTTGAAATAAAGGAAGATCTCATGGAGAACCTCAAGTGTCTGGGTGCATTAAAGCAGAAGTTGTTGGACCTGGAAGGCAATAGCAGGTAAGGTGGTTTGGTAGTAGCCGTCCTGGTCGGCTTCAGGCTCCGTCTCCTTCTGCCAGTCTTTCTTATCTGTTTCCAGAGCTTTGCGCAGCCAGCCTGTGATGTTCGACTGGAGAGAATTGGAAAACAACAAAGAGCTGCTGAACTGACAATGCTTGTTCATGCACAGCATTTCAAAAGGCTGCGTAATATGTAAGATATAAAGGGTTTTGTATTTAATCCAGTGCTGCAGCCTTGAGGGACTCACAGTAAAGGTTTTGAGGTATTTGCCCAGCAAATCATCCACCACGTGCTGGGGCAACAGCGGTTCCAGCTGCTTGACGTCACACTCGGGCTGCAGATCAGGATGACCCATCATATCCACACTGCCAGAGACAGATCCAGACATCACACTCACACAGATGCACATGAACTGCACCCGTTTCTGCTCCTCATCAATGTCAGAGAAATGCCTTGGATTTATTATGTATTATTAGTTTGACAGAATCAAATATGTTTATTTCAACCTGTATGGGGGGCTTTAGAATGGCTGATGCTGATATCAAGATGTGTACATGTGGCAACATAAACATTCGCAAAATTGCTCAAACTTGCACACAATATTTTATACAATATAAATTTATAAAAAATATTTTTTTAAATTATTTACTGTAAAGATTTTGGAACTGAAACTAGGTGAAAATGTGCAGGGAAAATATTTAACTGGCAGAATAATGTCACAATGCTTTACATTGAAGGTACTAAACTAGCTTCATTTAAAAGTTATTTCTTATTTGTCCTTCTGTTTTTGGAAATATGACCAGGATAAGATTCATATGGATGCAAGTTTTTTTTACTGTTAACTATTAAACTATTCAATAATAGTTAATAGTAAAACTATTATTAATATTTAAAGTATCATTATTAACAAAACTAATAAAAATACTTTTATGAATTAAAATAAAGCTGAAATAAATGAAACTTCAAAAACTTCAATGAAAATTAGAAATGTTGCCTTTGCAACTAACTGAAATAAAATACGTTTTTATTCAAACTAAAATGAAAACTGCAAATATTTAATAAATATTATAATAGTATATAAATAATAATATTGATGGACGCAACAAAAAAAAGAGAAATGCATCCCAGCATGTCCTACTACAGTCCTTCAGTGTGTAAGACAGCAACAAAAAGCAGAGCTGAAGATCTGCAGGCTGCTTTTGTCTCTCTCCTGCACTGTTTAGATCTACTACAATAAGTACTTTAATCTTCCTGCTCAATCCTGTGAGTGCACGCGATGTGATGGTCTGCTGTGAGTCCATCAGTCAGATTAAGCACACAAAACTGTGCTGCTGCTCTCGGCTCCGCTTTAAATATTGAGCTAATTGCTCACTGCTGTGCTTTGACAGACTGATCTGTCACTGAAGAATGCAATGGTGAGTTAGGGTAGTAAAGGCAACAGCACAAATGGTAGTTTTCCCATCCAGCAATTTTTTTTTTTTACATTAAAATTCACTAGGTTTTTCATTTAAAGTAACAGCTGAAAAATAAATTCATAAAAATGTTTTTGCTTGAAAATGATGCCATATGATCAAATTACCATGAGCTTTCTAGCCAGCTAGATAACGTTACCCTGGTGAGATTTAAATAAGCTCAGTTTGAAACACCAATATTCCTATACATAATATAACCTGTGAATGTAATATCAACAGAATAAATATGACACACTATTTTAGAAAAAATAATAATAAATTATAAATATAATAATAATAACGAATGCTATATTTTATATTATTATTTGTAGTAGTAGTATTAGTATTATAAATAAATGGCCAAAAATACTGTTTGGGACAAACAGCAACTGAGAATATGCAATTTACTGAAAAAAAAATTTAAATGACAAATTTCATTTTATGATCAATTATTGCTGTCCATAGATAACAGCTAATTAACCAACTAACTAAATAAATACATAAGTAGTAAAAATGACTAAAACAACCTGTAAATGTGCAATTACCTGAAAAAAAAAAATCAGTTTTCATAATCGATTATTGCTGTGACTTCAGAGCACTCAAGTTCTCATGCAACTCCCTACTTAATTAAGGGTGCTTTCACACTTGGTTCGCTTGCCTGGTCCGAACCCGAGTTCGATTACTCCCCCCTCCCCCTCCCCCTGCCCCCGCTGGACACTTCAGGGCACTTACGTCTGTCTTACAAATGTACTGCAAACCAAAAATACTGTTTGGGACAAACAGCAACTGAGAATATGCAATTTACTGAAAAAAAAATTTAAATGACAAATTTCATTTTATGATCAATTATTGCTGTCCATAGATAACAGCTAATTAACCAACTAACTAAATAAATACATAAGTAGTAAAAATGACTAAAACAACCTGTAAATGTGCAATTCCTGAAAAAAAAAAAATCAGTTTTCATAATCGATTATTGCTGTGACTTCAGAGCACTCAAGTTCTCATGCAACTCCCTACTTCATTAAGGGTGCTTTCACACTTGGTTCGCTTGCCTGGTCCGAACCCGAGTTCGATTACTCCCCCCTCCCCCTCCCCCTGCCCCCGCTGGACACTTCAGGGCACTTACGTCTGTCTTACAAATGTACTGCAAATGCTCTAAAGAACGCTGAAGGCAAACAGAAATGAGATATACAGCTCTCTGTTTGCAGCGACACGAACCCGAGTTCGATTACTCCCCCCTCCCCCTCCCCCTGCCCCCGCTGGACACTTCAGGGCACTTACGTCTGTCTTACAAATGTACTGCAAATGCTCTAAAGAAAGCTGAAGGCGAACAGAAATTAGATATACAGCTCTGTTTGCCGCGCGTCAGCCACGCTCGTCAGGAAAGTGAGTGAAACACACACACAAACACACATTTTTATTAAATAATACGTCATTAATAGCAGTTCACTTCTGTGATTTGGTACGATTGCGTTCACATCAGCAGCGAACCGTACCAGAGTTCACATGAACCGTACCCCAGACCACCCTTTATAAGCGAACTCGGGTACCCGCGTTCACATCATCCAAACGAACAGAACTCCGACGTCAAACGAACCCGGGTGCGCACCATAAGTGCTAGTGTGAAAGCACCCTAAATGCAGTCCACTAGTATCTCACCTTTTATACGTGTTGAGGACCCATGTGAGAAGAGACACGATCTCATTGGCTTCCAGATCTTCTGCTGCGAGCTCCTGCACGCGTGCCGACACTGATTTATGATAGAGGTCGAAGAACACCTGGAAGGTGTTGTAGTGTGGAGGGAAGCACTGCACCATCAGGTTCTTCACCACGGTCAGGTCGTCCAGAACGTACTTCCTAGTGATCTCCAGCAACCTCACCAGCCACATTTTGTCAGACTCGCGTGTTTCCGACTGCGTGCTCTCGATGCGACCGCTCACGGTGCCCTCTAGGACTTCGTTCATTCGATTTTTCCAGCATTTGGGCCTCCCAGGTGGGATGAACCCAGTCTGCTTCTTACGGTCCAGCATCTTGCGGTCGATCTTCTCTTCGCGCTCGATGATTCGGACCACAGACACCAGCATTGTGGGGTCACGGCGGACGGTGACCATGGCACGTTGGAGGACCATCCAGAGTTGTTTGGAGAGTTCCTCTGACAGGCCCTGCACCTGGCCGAAGTAGTTACGAATGAGGTTCATGTCATGGACGTTTTTGCTGTCCATGCGGTACTGCTCGTACATGAGGTCATCGCGGGAACACTCCAGGTCCATTAGCTTGCGGTGAGCTTGAAGCAGCTCACCCTGCTCGATCAAATCGTGGGTTTCTCGTACGATCTCAGGTACTGTAGAGGATGGAGCAAAATGTGGGTGCAGTGAAAACAAAGGCAAATTATATCAATATAGGACCTAGCATCAATTATAAGACAAAAAATGTATACATTTTTTTTTCTTTTGAGAAACACAACATGTAAAGGTGCAATCAACTGAAAAATTGCTCATAAATATTTGAAAAAATAATTCAATAAATACATAGATAGTAAAAATGACATATTTTTGGAGAAAAAAAACAGCAAAAAAGTAAATAAGTTAATATATAAATGTGTTTAAATAAAACAACCTGTAAATGTGCAACTGTCATAAAAATAGCTAATAAACAGTTAAATGAATAAATAAATGTGTTTAAGAAAATATATAACAAATAAATAAATAGTAAAAAATGACTGAAATACTAGTCGGGGAAAACAACCTGTAAATGTTCAATCATCTGAAAAATAGATAATGAATATATATGTATGAATGAATGCTAATTAATACATTTTTCTTTTTGAGAAAAACAAACTGTGAATGCACAATCAGCCAAATAACTGCTAACAAATGAACTTACTAAATACACACATACATTCATACATGCATGCATACATAGTGAAAAATCGCCAAAAAAAAAAAAAAAACCTGTAAAAGTGGTGTCAA
>NW_015505442.1:535780-550257 GCF_001515645.1 Sinocyclocheilus grahami | reverse complement strand
TTAAAAAAACAACAAAAAAAAAAAAAAAAAAAAAAAAAAAAAAAAAAAAACCTGTAAACAAAATAAAAAAAAAAAAAAAAAAAAAAAAAAAAAAAAAGGAAGGCATCTTAGGGAAAAAGTAATAACAATATGGCAACATTTTAAATGACTAAAAACAACCTGTGAATTTGCAATTAATTGAAAAACTAATTCTATTCTATATATTGAGAATCTATGGTAAATGACAGACTGATTGAGGAAACCCAACTACAGTAAATTCATTTTTCCTTCATCTCCAGAAGCATCCGGTCTCACCTGAGAAAATGTTTTTGAGGTTCTCGACGGCTGAAGCCAGCTGACTGTGCTGAACCACAGCATCTTTCACATCCTTCAGATTCTCTATAGTGTTGATGCTCTGCCTCCAGTCTTTACTGACGTCTGCCAGAGAGTTCTGGATGTCTTTCACGTCACACAGAGCGTTATGGAGCTGCGTGAGGCCTGTTCGTACCCCATCCAACTGAGACTGAATAGCAGCCTGAAAAGTGATCAAATGGCCTGGTTTAAATGAACTGGTAAAACCATTCTCCAGATCAACAGATGGGTAAATGCAAATAACATCACCTTTAATCTTGCTTCCACAGACGCTTTCTTGCGCGCCTCTCTCCGTCTGTACTGCTCCACTTTGTCCAGCTGATCAGAGCGCTGCAGCATCCCAGCAACCCTCTGCACTGCCGTGGCAACAGCCTCTCTGTTCGTCTCCTCCATAGTAACCGATCCGAAACAGCAGGTTTAAGGTACTGAAATGGAAAAAACAGCAAGGGTTTAAAGTGCTGAAAATGACTACAGGACCAAAAATATGAATGACCTGACCCGAGCAACAAGGGTTAAATGTACTCAAAATGATTGAAATAGCAGTAAATATTATTAATAGCAGTAAAGGTACTAAAATGACACATAACAGCAAGGGTTAATTGGACTACAGTGTGATTTTAGTATCACATAGAGATTATAATAATAATAATTTGTATTAATATTTTTAATTAGTATTTATTTTTATATACTCTGCTTTAAATGTTTAAAGTTTTAGTAATTTTTTTGTTTATTAGGTTCTGCTTTTATAAAAACATGCCTACATAGTTTTTTAAATAAATGTTTATTTAAATTTTAGTTACATTCATCAAGTTAGAATACATTTTAGTCCCTATTACTGCACTGAAGTGAATCAAACAGCAGACGTTAAATCTTAACAAAATGACATAAACGGCAAAGGTTAAAGATACTCAAGTATTTTAATATTTGGTGTGTTTTTGATATACTTTCCTATATCTGTGCATTTGTACATCTGTATTTGTACATGTTTGCAGCTCGTTAAGCATGCAGTAACCAAGCTAACACAAACAGATAAAGATAGTTAGACACCTTGTCGAAATAGGTAACGTTATGGTTTAGGAAATAGATCAAATAAAACTGTTTTATATATTGTAATAATCGTATAAATCGTGCTGCAAGGCCGACACTGACAGATGCTACCTGACTAACTACATTAGCATTCAGAGGACTGCGCTTTTTCATGTATATATCGTTTAAATCTCGAGGTCATGTGAAGGTACTCACCCGGACGTGTTGTTTGTTTTACGAGTTGTGAGTTGTTATAAGCGGTTCATTGATATTTTATTTCGACGTGTGTTTATCCTGTTCATTTACTGTCATAACAGCTGCGTCTTCCTGGTGTCGCCCAACTCAGTCAGATGACGGCTGCGCCTGCGCCTGCGCCTGCGCCGAGAGCATCAACCGTGCGCAGCCTTTACGCAGAAAACGGACTATCTATATATTTATTTATTAAAATAATAATTTTCACATTATCTGCTCTCAGACTGTAAATCTATTGCCGGCCAAAACACTGGTTTTATTAAATATATATTTTATGTTTAATAATAATGTTTTAATATTTATTGAAGTGTCTTAATTATTAATGTATTAATAATTTATAAGTTAATAAAAGGTTAACACAAAACTCATGTACAGATACACAGTGCTGAAACTGCTTGAAACTGTGGAGCCACTACAATAAATATATATTATAAATATTAATACATTATACCATTATTATTATTATTATACATAAAGTATATATTTAATAAAACCAGTGTTTTGGCCAGCAATAGTTTCACAGTCTGAGAGTGAATTTTCTCTGGGATAGATAAATCATGTCTATCTATACAGTGGCTAATTCAGCATAAAATTGTGTAATGAAATATCAAATATGACAGCATGGGCTATAACAGCAAAACAACCTGCATATATTTACAAACAGGATTCTTTACACAATTCCTTCATAAAGACTACTTCCCACAATAAAAAAAATTAACAAGTAAACAAAACCAAAAAATATTAATTTGATTTTAACTGTGGTTTCATATAAAATGGAGACCAGTTGAAACCAAAACAAATTTATTTATGAAGCAAATGCATGTTTAAGCACTTTGAAAACACTAAAATGCTATACACAAATACATTTTGACTTGGGAAATTATCTTTATTTGTCTGTATACATATTTTCAACATCCAACATCACATTGGATCACAATAAATCCAAAATCTTTTCAAACTTTCATCTTTACGTTACTCAGTCCGGGCTGAATTAATTGCAGAATTTTGTAAAGAACAAAAAAAGGAAGAAGAATATTAATATGCCTTGCAAGCACTGTAATTAAAAAGCAATATTAACGTGATCACAGAGTTTACTGCATGTAAACATACGGGTTTGCTTTGTGTAGAACAGTGTTCATAGTGCAATTTGAAGTAATACGTTGTTGCACATTCCCTTGACTAACATCAGCACAGCAAGGTGGAGAGTTGTCAGGTTCTTGTTTGACTGTGTGCACAAGGTTAGGACTCTTGAACTCACAAGTCAGCCGGATATCATGCTGCATGCAGCTTTTATGATCATTTGAAAACACATATCCGTCCTGACTGCTGATAGGAGCGTCAGAGTGATTCATGTCTTTGTTCAGGACGCACTTAAGAGGTCTGCTGACTCCTGCACACAGATACTTGAGGTGTCCGTTGATGGGAGGACTGATGACAGCTTTGCCCCTTTGATATGAAGTAAAAGAGTCATAATATTCAGCCTCGGTTTTCACCTGTGCATATTCAGGCCACCAAAGCAACCCGTATGCATTACACCCATTCTCAGAGTCTGAATCTTCAGTCTTAATGGCCGCTTCAGGAATCACGTTAAAACATTCATTCTGCGTGTACCTTCTCTCAGCCTTCCTGTTGATGCAATCACTCTCAAGCTTCTGCAATTCTGTGTTACACCCGTATCGTAATTTTCCAGAATGGCTGTGCTTATAGAAGCTTCCAGGCAGGTAGTTTTCTCTGGGCCCCGTGCGTAAGGCAACAGGACAGTGGGCGTCCCAGGAAGGATCAACAGCCTGCAATCTAGAGACGCCCAGAGTAGAAACACAGAAGTTGAGAGGTTCGTCTTGGGTTTTGCAGCCCTCTCCTCTGTACTTCCTGTTGGCCATGGCTGAACACGAACCATCATGACCGGATGTGCTTGTCCAGTTAAGACACTGCATGTCTTCACAGTCAAGCGAGCCATGGGAAACCCGCTGCCGCTTATCACTGAAGATGAAGTTAAACTGATTAAAAGATCATTTCTACACACAAATTACATCTTGTCCTGTCAAAATCTTTGTGTCCTTTACAAAAGACAAGGTACCATATTTTTGGATACTACTATGACTAAATAGTGTATCAATACCATGGTATATCGCCACAGTAATCATACAATACCACTGTACACTAACTTTCAAAAGTTTGGGATCAGTACGATTTTTAAATGTTTTTGCAAGACGTCTTATGCTCACTAAGGCTGCATTTATTTGATCAAAAATACTGTAAAAACAGTAATATTGTGAAATATTATTATAACTTAAAATAACTGTTCTATTTGAATATATATAAAAAAATAATGTATTCATTTATTCCTGCCATTTATTCCTGTACTGTAAAGCTGAATTTTCAGCATCATTACTCCAGTCTTCAGTGTCACTTGATCCTTCAAAAAACATTCTAATATGCTGATTTGATATTTAAAAAATGTCTTATCAATATTGAAATCAATTGTGCAGCTAAATATATTTTTGTGGAAACGGATACATTTTTTTCAAGATTCTTTGAAGAATAGAAAGTTCGATTTAATGCATGCTTGCTGAATAAAAATATTACATTTAAAAAAAAAATTGTATTGACCCTAAACCCCAAAAACTGACTGTGCACAATTCATTAATTAATTAATATATATATATATATATATATATATATACACACACACACACACACACACACACACACATACATACATACACACAGTGGTGTAATGTAACGAAGTAATAATACTTCGTTACAGTACTTAAGTATATTTTGGGAGTATCTGTACTTTACTTGAGTTTTTATATTTCAGCCAACTTTTACTTTTACTCCACTACATTTCCTAATTAAAATGTATACTTTTCCTCCGATACATTTCCCCCAAAGCATATTAGTTACTTAGTACAAAATAGTCAGAAGTCAGAAGAACACGGACTGCAGGAAAGCAGGTTTGACGAATCAGTGGTCTGGCATTTGCAAGTTAGATTCATGCTCATGTGCAAACAAGTGCGACCACAACCGCGGATGATTCATTTTCCACTCAAGTTGAGTCTGGGGAGTGCGATACAGCATCGTCCGCGATAATATGGAAAGTGTTGTTGTAATGATGTGCGATCGGACATTATCAAGTAGGCTATATCACCAAATCACACACAGAGTGCACGCACGTTGATTTATTAGTCTATTAAAACTCAAAATTCCAGGCATTCTAAATTGTAAACGGCAAAAATGCTTTTGTATGCTTTTTATATTTATATAATTTAATATAGTTAACTTAATCTATATCACACAAACAGTACCGTTTTTCTGCAGATATCAGCATGAACACATTTAATAATCATTTTATACAAGTTCAGTAAAGCGATAAGTGACTTACATTTTAGACATAATATTGCTTGTTTTTGCTCAATTTTGCCAACGAAAATAGTTCCAAAAAAAGATCACAGCACTGTTTTGCGTCTCTGAGCAATGGATGGTGTTTACTTATTGAATGAATCAGCTTTTTGAACGAATCGGTTGAATAAATCATTCAGTGATTCACTCATTAACACAGTCACATGCTTTGTTTCTGAATGAATCAGTCGTTTGAATGAATCGGTTGAATCTCAATGACTCACTCATTAACGGTCCCTTGCGGTCACCTACTGGCGGTTTTAGTTTCACATTTCGTCATGTTTTAAATAATTTCAAATATCAGAATTTAGTTTTATGTTAAAAACAAAACATTATTTATGCATCTGTAACTGCAGTTTAAATGCATCCATGTCCCCTCTGAGATACATAAACTGTGTAAATACACCTAAATGCTATTTCAGATGCAGATCCCAGAAATGTTTTCTTATGTTCGAATGAAAGACACTAAGTACCGGATGTAGTGCTTCTTATTCTTACCCAAAAATACAAAATGGAAGAAAGAGTTAAAACTGAACACACTATTGCTACTCAAGCGGTGTATGAACATTTTTTAATATATATAAACAATATTCTTTTTGTACTTTTCATGTCCCAGTGTACCTTCTGCCAGACCTATTGTGTTTGCTCTTCATCATCATACTCTTCATCTTGAGCTCCATGATGGACGGCAGGACTAGAGGAACAGCCACACAGAACAGAGCGAGCTGAGGCGGCAGCAGAACTCCAGAGTCTGTCTTCCTCTTCTGACCCTGCAGGAACTTCAGGCTGCCCTGAAACTGCATGTTCTACAGGACACAAGAGCAAATCAAAGAGAGACAAATTCAGTCGACATACTGTGTGGAAACTTACATTTGGGAAAGTCTGAGACTCCTAATTAAAGCTTCTCAACCTTAATTACATACGTCAGATCAGAGTTTGAAAGAGATCATAAAACCACTAAAGTTCAATATTTTGAGTGATTTCATGACTGACCAGAAAGGCAGAAGTGCTGTCCAGCAGGCAGCGGACTCGAGCGACGAAGCACCGAGTGAGGAATGGAGACAATTTAGGAGGAACGCCGTCAGGCTCTTCAGAGCTATATAGATGACCCATCACAGCATCCTCATCAACTAGAGCGCACAGAAACAGACATAGTTCAGAAACTGATGACTCGAGTGTCTAATGACAGACAAATGGCTGGAGCTTATAAGCTTCAAAACGGATGTAAAACAGCAAAAACGTATCAAAAATATTCCATACAACTTGCCCAATTTATTCCCAGTCTTCTGAGATCACATGCAGTGTGCTATTTAGGGTTAATGGTAATTATACACACACACCAGTGTCTTGCTGGCCAGGGTTCATCGCCCAATGGAGCTGCCTGTGAAACTCCTGTCGCTCCTCCACATGGATGTAATCAAAGACCTTCTGATGCATCACGTCCGTCTGCCAGAAAAGATCACACACACCAACACAAAACCAGAATGTGTATATTTCAGAAGCGCTCTAGCTCTCACATGAGTGTTTCGTACGGACCTCTACACAGTTGTATGGGGTACAGTAAACAACTGCTCTGAATAGTCTAATTCAGTTTTACGTCAAACCACATTAGAAACATGACTGATCAAAATGTAATTGTGGAGTAATTGCTGTCACTTTAAATGCTGGTAAAACCTTTTTCAAAGACATTTTAGGCTGTGAGGTTCCTAGCAGATAGTCAAATGACTTCATAATTCATGCAATTATTATTGTGCGTTTGCTTCGGTTACTATTAATAATCATTTAAATGTCAGAGCTATGGCACAGAGCAGTGCACCACTAAGAGCTGACATTTATAGCTGTTATGCTTGTAATAACCCATGTTTGAGTTCAACATAGGTCTTGTACTGTTCCTCTCTATCCTTTGTACTGTCCCCAAGTGTTTATTGCGTGACACCCTGGCTGCTTGCATGCGGACAGACATGTCTCTACACTGAAGAACAACCAAACAAAAGCCTGAAATACCAGCCCACATGACCAAACCCGCTGTTAATGAACAACAAACTATTTAATACTACAAAATATTCAACCTTTCCTTTATTTCCCAGTGTGGGACATGCAAGGCTTTTAGCACACTTTCATGACCAACACACCCCTGTGTCATCTTAACTTCCAATCAACATTTCCTTCTTGGAGGAGATGGTTTGTTTGCAGAGGAAGCCTGACTCTTTGAAGGCTGTGAGAAAGTCTTAAATTAACCGTGGAGTGAAAAGACGTAACTATTTTTACACATTATGGTGGCAGAGGCATTGAACTCGACATACTTCTGTGTTTTCCAGTCAACCACATATGGCGTGGGTATTTCTTATACAATCACACATGATTGTTGTTTAGATTTCTCTGATGAGACAGGAATTTTATTTGAGAACAGTTTAAAAAGCTAAAATGGGTCACATACTGTATTTATATATTACTTGTTTGGATTGTCACATATGAAAGCTAATTACACATAGTACTACAATAACTGCCGTGCAGTGAAATACTTCTCTCTCTAAAAAAATTTAAAATAAAATATATATATATATATATACATTAATAATAATGCAAACATGTTATATTAGGATTAATTTTTATTTATTTTTTTTCATAGGAGTGAAAAGACGTAACTATTTTTACACATTATGGTGGCAGAGGCATTGAACTCGACATACTTCTGTGTTTTCCAGTCAACCACATATGGCGTGGGTATTTCTTATACAATCACACATGATTGTTGTTTAGATTTCTCTGATGAGAACAGTTTAAAAAGCTAAAATGGGTCACATACTGTATTTATATATTACTTGTTTGGATTGTCACATATGAAAGCTAATTACACATAGTACTACAATAACTGCCGTGCAGTGAAATACTTCTCTCTCTAAAAAAATTTAAAATAAAATATATATATATATATATAAACGTATTAAATGTGAGTATTTGAACAAGTTATAGGATGTTTTAGATCATAAACATTTCTTATTTGAGGGTTACCTGATGAAATCCCAGGTAGTCAACGATAGTGCATGATGCATAGAAAATAACGCCATCCGAGCTCACGATCAGTGCAAATCCAGGGAGCGACTACAAGATATTAAATATATGTCAATAGTCATGTTACTAAAATTGTATGTGCAAAAATAAAAGTTTTTTTTTTTCAGTAGATTGGGCCAAAGAATTTCAGTTGACCAAGGAAACATTTTTTCTTTGACAAGAAACCATTTCTAAACTGTAGTGTAGAAAACTCCAGACATAAGCTCACAGCAAAGCAGTCACCTTTAGGAGAAGATCCCTCTCTATGACACGGGGCAGGATTTCTTTCTTCTGCTCCGAGGTCGAGGTATCACTGCTGCGATTTTCTTTCTCTTGGACTGCTGTGAGGAACAAGAGCACACAGTGAAAGAGATGGAAACAGAGATACATTTCTGTATGATAGAGTGTCACAGGAAAATACAATCCTTTGAAATGACCAGGATTTCTGCATCTGATATCAAGTCAACATTCATTTAAGCAGCTGTGTCGTTTCTTACTGAACAATTTTTTTAAACAAGATCTTTAATAAGGAAACCCCCCTGTCTCATTTAAGTCTCACAAATAAAGAGAACCAGGACATTCACAATCGACAAAACCTGCTGATCATCCTTCTTCATTAAGCATCTGCTCTTAGTCAATCCATTTCAGATGTATTTTCCCAATTTCACGATCGGTTGAGAATGACTGCAAAGCATCGTAAAAAAAAAAAAAACGAGGCAGCCCAAGTGCTCTTCATTAGCCGTGCAAACCTAAAATGAGAAAGATCAAAATCTCATGAAATAATTCACATTTTTTTGTCTTCTTCGGTTAATTTTGTGGGAACTTCAATACCAAATATCAAAGTGAAGAAGACAACCACAAACAGACTGAGCAGATTTATTCAGCGAGGTTTATTCAACCCAAATATATCACACACATAATCTGGATTTAAACCAGATTTGTTTTCTTATAAGCAGCCATTTTAAATTGACATATGCACATTCATTCTTTCATCATTTTAAGCTGTAGCTCTCAAGAGAGGTTTCTCTGACCCCTGTAGAGTTAAAGGGATAGTTCACCCAAAAATGAAAATTTGATGCTTATCTGCTTACCCCCAAGGCATCCAAGATGTAGGTGTCTTTGTTTCTTCAGTAGAACACAAGCAAAGATGTTTAACACAAACCGTTGCAGTCTGTCAGTCATATAATGGAAGTGAATGGAAATCACAGCTTTGAGTAAAAAAAAAACATGCATAACCACCACCTATCTCTCAAATGGACCATTGACACTCTATCTACAATCTCAATTAGGAGTGTCAATGGTCCATTTGAGAGACAGGTGGCGGTAATGCACTTATAAGTCTGCAATCCGCCGTAAAGCAAGAAGACGCGTCATGTACCGGCTGTTGAGTACACGCTCGGGACAGTTCGGACATTTCGGTGAATCAGAGGTAAAAAACGATATAAATACTGTTCAGTTTCTTGCACAGAACGATCGTTTCGTGTCTTTACACATCAATGTATCGTCACGAGCCGTAGGGTTTAATTTGGTTTTGTTTGTGTATGTTTTTTTTACTCTCAAAGCCGTGATTCCCATCCACTTCCATTATATGACTGACAGACAGCAACAGTTTGAGTTAAAAATCTTTGTTTGTGTTCTACTGAAGAAACAAAGTCACCTACATCTTGGATGCCCTGGGGGTAAGCAGATAAACATCACATTTTTATTTTTGGGTGAACTATCCCTTTAAGATGTCAAAAACAAAATACAATAAACGATAAAGACTTTCAGCTGACAACATGTGTACTGCTCAGGGTTGCTAAACTGTCACTCCATATATGTCTGACTATCAACCAAACCTATACATTTTATCATTCAATAATCAATCAATCTTGTGCTTAATAACATGAGGGAATTCTCTATCATCTCTCTCTAAAGACTCGTTTTCCATTCATTCACTTCATGTCTGCTGCCAAACAAGCCCAAATCTATAGGTGGATGAGCTACTTTTCACAAAATGTCTGTCCACAAGCAGCAATTTCATCAGAGTTGTTTTGATGAGGGGATGGAAATGAAAAACCAGATCTACTCTTGACAATTGAGGTTAGATTTACGAGCAGATGTGTGTTTGTATGCTGTGACTCAACAGACTCACTCTCTCTTTTCCCCTGCATTTTGTACCTCACTCAATGTCTTTAACACAAAAATCTCATCAAGTGCAAGTACAGAACACTAAATGGCATAATTCTCCTAAAAAATGAAAATTCAGTCATTATTTACTTAACTCTTACCCTCAACATTAGACCCCATTGACTTTCATTGAACATCCCTGTAACTGACAAGTAGTGACAAAAAATGGCTTAGCTTATAAATATTAATTAGGTTGTACATAATTTAACACAATATTGATCTGTTTGGAAAAATAGTGTTATTGCTTCGGGGATCATGTCTGAAGTAGAGTATTTGCTTATTCTTAAGACAAAATGGGCTGTAAACAATAATATTCAGTTTAGAAATGTCCCAAAATCAGTTCCAACAGCAAATTAAGTTGCTATTTTTCACACAAATCAGTAATGACAAATGCAAAAGCCACTCAGCAAAACATTAAAAATAACAGAATCCAGCATATTACAGCACACTGTATTACAAAAAGTACTAAAAGTGTCCATTTCTTGCATAAAACTTTCCTGGAAAAATCCTTCGCATGTTTAAACAAAGAAATTGAACCTAATGTGACTGCCACAATGAATCTAAAAAAACTATTTAAAAAAATGAACTTGAGAAGAGTGCGTTTAAGTCGTCATTTTATGAAACACCTGCCCTTGGAAACTTTAACAACATCCTTTGTGCTTTGCGTTTCGATGCTTTATTTTTTTTCTAGCGTTTTCCTTTCTTTCCTAACATCTTTTGTATGCAAAATATATAAAAGAAAAACATTAAAAAGAGAATTCACACAGTAAGATTACTATAGCCCCCCAAACATATGCAATACATAATTGCTGTGTAAGTAATGTAACACTCGGATGCATTTGGTTGCATACAATTACTTCACCCATTATGTGTGTGTGTGTGTGTGTACTGAAGGAAGAATAGGAGATACAAGAGAGGAGGAGGAAGGCTTAGTGAACTCATTTTTACATTGCTGGTCTCCTGCGCTCTGATGAACAGATCATTAGATCATTTTTCACTGGCGTCCCTCTGAGGTCAGGCTCTGGTGAACTACAGTCACGCAAACCCAGCTTTACTACGGGCTCTTAAAGGGCCAGAGCTTCCTTTAAGAACCTGCCCAGACTAATAGACTGACCACTAATGCATCCATCCACTAAAAAAAATTTATTTAGTCATTTATGCTTCCCAAGGCTGTTTATTTGATCAAAAATACAGTAAAAACGGTAATATTGTGAAATATTACAATTTAAAATGGTTTTGTATTTGAATATATTTTAAAATGTAATTTATTCCTTTGATGCAAAGCCAGTCTTGGAAACAAAGATATTTTCAAGATTCTTTAACGAAATCCATCCATCCAATTTAACAATTCTTCTATCCATCAATTCATACTATCCAACCTGGGTTTCCTGGGCAATTGGTCACGTGACACAAACATAACAGACCACTGCGCAGCCATATGTGCTCCGATGGTAGATTTTTTTCATATCACTAGCACTAATGGCAATGGCTTTCCAACTGAACTCAGCTTAACCTTGCCAAAGGGGGGTCAACATGCGCGTTTCATGAACTAATGGTTGTGGTGTGAGAGAACCTGAGTTTGGAAACTGTTTTCACATGAGATCATGCATCAGTCTGCTGGCACACGGCTCTGTTTGCTATATTAGTCTTGTTTTACATAACTTTTATTATAAATTCTGTTTTACTGAGCATTGCATATTGATTTGAAGCCTTTTCCCAGGAATGCTTCACAATCCCTAAATGGCATATATAATGAATAACACAAAGCACAAAGAATATAAAAATGTCATTTGTTTAATGACAGTTTAAAGGAAGAGGGGACTGAATGTGTTGCAAGGAGAAAATAAAGGATTTGCACAAGGCCTCACCATGTCAGGCGAACATTATTAAAGTTGTCACGCAACAGAACACTCCTTTATGATGTATCTGGGTCATTTTTACTAGTCGTTTGCACGACACTGTGTGCAAAGGAACCGCTTTCCGGTTGCCAACAAACACGGAGCCCACAAATGTTCTTACTGGAGGTTTTGATGTTGACAATAAATATCTTGGCTCTTTAGATGCATTTTTTTATGCTGCACTTTGTATATTGATGCTAACAAAGAGCCGTTTGAATGGTCAGGTGTTTTATTTTTTTTAAGTGTATGCACAACATAAAGGGAAAATCCTCTGTCCCATTCTAAAACAAATGTTTGGAGACTCACGCACATGCATGATGCTGGACGCTTGGATCATAAATCAGCTTCTGGCACACATTCTCGCATGATGAAAACAAACAGAGGAATGTTTCCAGGACAGAGATGCGAGATGGAATTTTCCTGATTTGCATGCAAAAAGAATTTGCCAAGGAGGGTTCACTGGGAGGAAATTTTAACATGATACTAGACACTCAGTGAGGAAGAGCACCAGAGCCAACATCATTCCCTCATGAAGACCAGTCACCCCTGCTGCTGTCAGCCCTGTCTTCAACGGATGACAAATTCCTCAATATTATTAAATTCCTACTTTATTAAAATGACACCTCTTTTCAACAGTTTCTGAATGTCACAAACAATGTCTTAAACTGTGCTCAGTTTTGCCAAAATTCTAAAGTCAGAGATCTTAAAATTAACTAACATGTCTCAAATTCTTCAAAGAATGAATTATCTGATCCATGTTATACTGTGTATCCAAGATATAATCCATGATATAACTGTCAGCAACTTTTTTTAAGGAATTGATACTTTTATTCAAAGATACATTAAATTTGCTAAAAGTAAGACTAAAGTCGCTTATAGTGTCACAAAACATTTCTTTCAAATAAACACTGTTATTTTGAACATTCTATTCACCAGAGAATCTTGAAAAAATTATCACTTTCCACAAAACTATGAAGCAGCACAACCGTTTTCAACATTGATAATAACAAATAGCAAATCAGCATATTAGAATGATTTCTGAAGGGTCATGTGACACTGAAGACTGGAGTAATGATGCTGAAAATTCAGCTTTGTATCACAGGAATAAATTACATTTCAAAATATATTCCAATAGAAAATTTTTAATCAAATAAACACAGCCTTGGTGAGCATGAGAGACACATTTTTAAAACAAATAATAATAAAAAATAAAAGAAAATTAATTAAAATAAAACTTATCCCAAATTGACCCCAGATTTTTGTCACATTTAAATATATTTTAATTATTTGTAATGATGAAATTACAGTTTAGTGCATTTAAAATATATTTAATGTAACTTCAAATAATGCATTACAGTTCAAATTTGAATCAAGTATTTTATATGTGCTTAGTAAGTCAACAATTCTTTAAAGCACACCAAAACTTTAAAAACTTTAGACATTTTTAAGAATGTTTGTAACTAAACAATTGATGGTCCCCAATGAATCTTTGATTACGCTTTTATGTTCAAAAGAAAGAAATGAATACAGGTTTGGAGCAACCTGAGGATAAGTAAATGAGAGAATATTCATTTTTGGGTTAAAAAATATCTCTTTAAGTGGCTTTTTATTTCATCAACATATTATATATGCAAGTACAGTTTTTAAAGGGGTCATATGATGCGATTTAAATTTTTCCTTTCTCTTTGGAGTGTTACAAGCTCTTGGTGCATAAAGAAGATCTGTAAAGTTGCAAAGACTAAAGTCTCAAATCCAAATTGATATTCTTCATAAAAGTTAAGAGTCAACCACACCCTCCTAAAATGGCTCATTCTAACACGCCCCCACATGTCTACGTAACTGTGTGGGAAGATTTGCATAACACCGCCCAAATGTTCACGCAAAGAAAGAAGGTGTAACTTTTATTCTCGCTGTAGTATTGTTGTTGCCACCGCTACCATGTCGTGAAGGCGCTGTGTGTTTCGTTGTGAAAGCAAAACCACTTTGTTTGGCCTTCCAAAAGAGGACGATATCTGCTTCGTCATGCCTAGAGCTGATCCGTGCTGGTCACTGAGGAAATACATCAACTTCGCGCTGTGGATCGCCGGATCGACTTTCACCGTGGACGAAGCGGAGTCCAGCCTGGGGTCGTCACATGTGGTTGCCGCAAGCCCGTCGGACGCTCCTTCGTCAAATCCGCCGGCCACGCCCGAACCTGATCCTGGTAGAGTAGACTATAATGCCGGCTGTTCTGACTCACAGACTGTAAGTACGGTTTTTATATTTAAAGAATTTGCCACTGCCGATTCAAACACGAGTTTTGAGCAGTGTAGAGTAGCACTTGTTGTT
>NW_015505442.1:518115-535592 GCF_001515645.1 Sinocyclocheilus grahami | reverse complement strand
TTTTGTTCCTACAGGCAAAGATTGAATAAACCAGCCCACTCTACAACAAAGAGAACTATTAACTTCAAACCTGACAAGAATTTCTGACATACTTCTACATTGTCATGGCCTTGTCTATAATTTACGGCTTGAAAGGTGACAGAAAATGAGATCAGACCAAAAACGCAAATGGCCTTGAGAAGATGAATACATTAAAATGCCGATGTTTGAACATAATACATGTATCAATCTTATACGAACTGAAAGATCAAGGTTGACGCAAACCCAGATCCATGACGGTTCAAGTTCTTCAGGGTCAGATCTTGCATTATAAATGACTGTATTCATGGCCGTTATGAATTACACTATCTAAAGTGGTTTGTTTAAAAGCTACCCAAAATACAAATACACAAACCTGTGCAAAGACACCTGGATGCAATAAATAAATAAATAAATGTGACTTGACTTTAAATTATGAACAGCATGGAAATCTACAGTCTAAAAAAAAGCTTTCCAAACACTGCATATTGCATACAATGCTGGGCACACATCTTTACTTGCTTTTTAGTTGCTAAAAGTTGTTTTCATTACTCTCCATTACTTTGTTATGAGTTCAGTTACATTTGAGAGATGCCCACCTGCCAGCACACAGCCCAAATACTGTCAGCTCTCCACACAACAGCTCAACACTGATCCATTTGGACACAACAAACAGCATGTGAGTGCAAGAGGGCAATCTCTACATTACATTAAACTATAGATTGACCTGTCCTTATATGGACTCTCCTGAAATAAATCCCATTATTCTACATGGCAGAAGAACTGCATGTGTATTTACCAGCATGTTTGGTTAGTTTTCCCACAAACTACACTAACATCTTTTTTTTAAATTAAATTTTTAAAGTTATGCTGCTTTGAATTATAAATAATTTAACAAGCAAACTGAGAATGTGCACTAAAAATCTAAATAAAGGAACATGTGGAAGGAAAAATTCATGAGGGAAATGTTTTCCATAAACTTTTATATACTCCATATAAAAATGCAAATGCAATAGAATGTAGTACTAATATTATCCCAAAACATTAAAAAAAGACACCATGAAACAACCTGAAAATGTAGTAAAAATGTACAAGAGACAAATCAAATTTTAGGATATGCTTGAGTGAAACACAAAGATGAGGTTGTTTGAGTCGGTACTAGGCTTGCCGCGATAGATGGTGCT
Source organism: Sinocyclocheilus grahami (assembly GCF_001515645.1). NCBI lineage: Eukaryota > Metazoa > Chordata > Actinopteri > Cypriniformes > Cyprinidae > Sinocyclocheilus > Sinocyclocheilus grahami. The sequence continues at coordinate 534,390 of NW_015505442.1, read as the reverse complement.
GACGGTGTTACGTCACTTGCCCACTGCGTCACCGACCCCCACTTATTTTTTTATAGTAATAAAAATCATTTAGTTCAGTAAAAGAACAGACACTACAATTAAAAACGGAACGCGGCTGCTCAATGCAGTTGAACGACAGTTGCATCACAGATCAGATTTCATTTCTCCAGTGAGGAGAGCGAGTCCAGCTGACTGACAAGAAGAGTGAGGCGAGACAGACAAGACGATCGCGGATGATTTAGTTTAAAAAACGAAATGCAAAAGCGCCTGTTTGGCAATATTTTGGATTTTGAAAAGCCTGTTGACGTTTGCCTTTATCTAAGGTGATTTTGGAAGTTTTTTAAAAACATTTGTTTCTTATTTTAATTGGTTCCACATTGTTTGCTGATTTTTACTTTATTTAAACTTTGTGTCATTTATTTATTTTATTTGACATCAAGGTGTATGCCGTTTCTGCCGTTTTCCAGTTTTGTGCATTTAAACTTTAAGTTATTTGATATTTTATATTAGGCATAGCCTGCCCTATAGCATGGTGTATTTTTGTTTGTTTTGTTAATAAAATTTCTGTTTTATATATACCCTAAAGTGTGTTTGACGTTGCATTTTGTTGTTGCATTCAAGCAATTGACGCCTAACTGCCATTTTAATTCGAGTAAAATGCGCACGGCGCTTCCAAGCTATTTAAAAGCGAAGGAAAGTGAGGAAACTAGGGAAAATTCAAACAAACTAAAAACGAACAATTGCTTTACTCCAAATTGTCGCTATTTGAAAGTGAAAGTAAAATGCGCACGCCGCTTTTACAAGCTATTTAAAAGAGAAGGAAAGCGAGGAAAAGAGGGAACGCCCCCGTCCCCGCGGTGATACCGGTATTACCGGTGTTGTCACACATCGATTAACCGGTGGGAAAATTTCCTAACCATCACAACCCTAGTCGATATCAATATCAAGTTTATTTTAAAGTGTTCAAATAACTTTTGGGAGCCAATATATTATAATTTACAGTCTTGGCTAGGAAATGTGCCATGCAGGAAACATTCCTTCTTACCTTGAAAGAAGTTCTTCACCCGCAGGAAGCTGACGCTGAGCCTCAGCACTGAGAGTTTGTCCAGTTTGGAGATGACATCTGCACTGAAGGGCAGCAGACTCGCTAACCTGTCCAGTTCTGCATTCAGACGGTCGCGATGACGCTTGGATGGATTCGATTTCTGACCTGCTTTCTCTGGTTTCCTGAAGATACAAACTATAATTTAATTTATAGAGTTCTTAATTAATAGAATCTACATCATAAAACCTGACTAAATGGCACAAAAACATGCCGACATTCAACAAATTACATAATTATTATTATTATTATTATCATCATCATCAAAATCCTCGGCTAGCATGGACATTTTTCAAAAGGACTTGAAGACCTACTTATTTTATCAAGCTTTCGGCGTTTAATTCGGTCGGAGAATTGTGAGAGATTGGCTGCATGTTTTTCTTGATGTTATGTGTTGTTGTTATTTTATGTTTGCATGTATTTTAGTATCATTTTTACTTATGGACAGCACTTTGGTCCATTTGAATGGTTTTGAAAGTGCTTTATAAATAAAAATTGAGTTGAGTTGAGTTGATTATTACTACTACTACTAATAATAATATGCATATTACCATTAGGTGACTTTTCTCTGTTTTTGTTATTTGTATTAACACAGTCACTAACATAGTCATGGCAAAAAAAAACAACGAAATGAACATGAACAACATGAATTAATAATTGTATTTAAACCATTTTTTACATATTTATTATCATTAGTAATTGGTTTATTTGTATTGATGGTTTGTCAATAAAACAGTCACGCCAGTAAACTGATAAATACTCAACTGTTTCTGCACAGGTTTTCTCCTTTTCTTTCCGGCGTACAGACCGTCTCCAGGCGGAATCATTTCTCCAAAACGAGCCTTTTGGTTCCTGGCAAACAGCTTTAAACATGTGGGAAAACCAGAGGGAAACAGAACAACGAGGTGTGGAAGTGTAACAACAAACAGAGACACAATAAAAAGCTGCTGTAAACATTTTACACATCGCCTCAGAGAAAATATCTGTAGTTATCAAAAATATCTGTAGTTATCAAATACTGAACATATAAGTGACACTCACCAAAATCCACATTCAGCCGATGATAACGGTTGAAGTAACTTAAAACATTTTTTTGAAACGAAAATGTATCATCCTGAGTGTCAACAATATGTAATAAACTCTTGATATGACAGCGACATCGCGCGCGACCTGATTTATAGCCGCTCTGGCGGCGCGCGCGCGCGGTTCAGGTGGTGGATCTCAGCACGCGCACGCACGACGCACGCACAGCGTGAACGACGCGAACAAAATAGAACGTTCTATTCTATTCTATTCTGTACAGCAACGAGAACAGAGGAAGACTTTCATCTGTTACAACGGTGTCTTATTAGATTTATAATAGGGTATTACAATAAAAGTGTAAAAGAAGGTGGTTCAATAAAGAGAGACTGTTTTAAAATACGACAAAAATATAACAAACATGAGCATAACATTTAAAAACAATACTTTTATAAGTTTTATTAATTTTTTTTTTTCACAATTACATTTTTACAATTTTACTACTAAAAATTCCTTTCGAAACTTATATGCGTGTATAACTAATTTACTGTGGATACTGCGTTCAAACGGTGTACATTGATATAAATTCAATGGAGATTCTTTTAATAAAGGGACAAGTGTCAGTGCCCCATTTTAGCTGACTGGTGACAAAATAGGCCAGCAGCTAAACCTTGTTTTAGAAGCAGACTATATGAAACAAGTGCTGTGATTTGCAAAATAAAAATCATGAAGATAAATCACATGATGCCTTCACGTTGCTCACTAGTTTCCATAGATAATATATAAAAATAAACATAAGAAAAGCGTAGGGTGAGTCGTAACTGGAATTTGAACTTTTATTTAACTTACGTTTTTGCGAGACTAACAATCTTTCCAAAGGGTTTACAGATCAGCCGGATAACTGATCGTTGCTACACTACTCCTTTAAAGAAACAAAGCTTCAGAAGCTTCTTCAACCAATTAAACACAGAATCTTTTACTATAATGATGAATTATGCTTCAGTGCTCGTCTCATATTAGTCAAGAAGTTCAAAAACAGACAGAGATCAAGGAAATACTGTAAATGCCTTCTCATTTTAATTTCTCCCAAAATACTGCACATTTGTCTTTAGATATAATAAATAATAAATAAATATAACTGCTTTGTGGAATTTGCCATCTATATGATGGTTTGATAGTCCTATTGCTTGAACCTTTTTCTTCTGCACTTTGTATTTATGTACTTTTCGATATTTAAAGGGGTCATGTGATGCGATTTCAAGTTTTCCTTTCTCTTTGGAGTGTTACAAGCTCTTGGTGCATAAAGAAGATCTGTAAAGTTTCAAAGATTAAAGTTTCAAATCCAAAGAGATATTCTTTATAAAAGTTAAGAGTCAGCCACGCCTACCTAAAACGGCTCGTTCTAACACGCCCCCACATGTCTATGTCACTATGTGGAAATATTAGCATAATGCCGCCCAAATGTGCACGCAAAGAAAGAAGCCGTGGTTTCAGTGACCGCAGTTAGTGTTGATGCAGCCATGTCAGAGAGACGCTGTGTTTCAGTGCGAAAGCAAAAGCACTTTATTTGGCCTTCCGGAAGTAGATGCAATTAGGAATCATTGGTTAATATTTATTTACAACAGAACAGCACAACCCAGATGTTCGAATTTGTGCAACGCATTTTATGGATGGTTTTTTTGAACCTAGAAGAGTACAAGGCTGGCTGTGCACAAAGGCTATTTCTAAAAAAACAAAAAAAAGTGTCAATTCTGACTTTGCTATGACAATCTGGCGCTTCTGAATCAGCGACTGTAAGTATGTTTTGTTATTAGTTTAAGTATTTGCTATTGACTGTTCAAATGCTGAGTTTTGCGCAGCGCAGAGTAACGCGTCATGTGTGTGTGTGTCATTTCCGACGCGTGCTTGTGGTGTTCGGCCAATCACAATGCGCTGGGTCAGCTGGCCAATCAGAGCACATTGCGCTTGTCGGAAGGAGGGACTTTGTAGAAAACGAAGCGTTTGAGAGAGGCGGGGCATAGAGGACCTACAATAATGTACAGTATTTGAAAAAGAATGTGTTTTTTGAACATTAAAGCATGTCAACATATTCTGTTACACCAAATACACAAAATAATGATCTTTAAAATAGCATCATATGACCCCTTTAAGATACTGGGATCCACTGCCATCTAGTGTTCAATAAACAAATGACACATAAATGCAAAATATAAATCTATTGATTTTTTTCTGACTTAATCAAAAATGTTGCATATTACATTAGTCATGATTTAATATTATAGAAGCATCAATAAGTAAAAAATAATCAAGGTTGTTAAAGCCAGTTCGACTAGTCTTCCAGTATATAATTGGGATTCAGAAACGGATCCTCCTCCATGACGGGCTCATCTCCATCCTCACTGATCTTCTTCAGTCCCGTTTTAGTCAGCTCTATGATGATGTGATCCTTAAAAAGAAAATGTTACGGGCATGTTACACTGCTTCAGTTCAAATAAACAATGCATTTTAAAACGGATTAAAGAGTGATATTCATACTAACGTAATGGATGAGTCTGTGCAGCACTTTCTCAATGAGATTCTTCTTAGCAACAAGTTCAGCTTCTGAATCAATTTCACTCTCCATTTCCTTCAGGTACCAGTTAATGAGCTCACTTTTCTTCAGAGATGACTCCTCATCCACTAAAAACACAACCCTCATTCATTTCAACAACGCATTCAACGCAAAGCAATTACACACGTTTATTTCCTCCTTCAGTTTATGCTCTTTATAACTTTAACTAGATCTGCACAACCCGAGACAAAAATGAATCCAAGAATTAGTCCAAAATTAGTTTGAAAATTACCAACCAGTTGGTTGGTCAGACACTTTAACAATCGCACAGTAAAGCATGGTTTAAATTGCAAAATAAAAATAAAAGACTTTCTTATTTAAGAAAAATGTAATTAACTTTATTTCTTTTTTGTTTAATTTAAGTTATTAAAACAAAAATAAAAATAAAGCAAATTAAAATAAATAGAATGATTAAAAATCAAATGACAGACAAAAACAGTTTGATAATCATTCATTCATTGATTGATGACCGCAATGGGAATACAAAAAGCATAAAAAATTTAAATAATAATAATCCTTTTTTTATTTTGATTTTTATATAATGCATAAAATAAGAAAAATTAGATTTAATGGCAGGGAGGGAGGGAGGGAGGAGAATGAATGAATCAATTCTGTCTGAGATATGTTAATGTAATGGAAAAATCAGGACTCACGTTGTTCCATCTTTTGCATGTGCAGCACCAGCAAGTTGGAGACCCTCTTGTACTCAGCGAACGACATTCTGAGAGCAGGTTTGGCTGCCGCTGGCTTCTCCTGCGTTTCCACCTCATCAGTGTCCATGGCCTCCACCGGATGGCCGTTCACTTCACCTCCATTCTGACCTTCTGTCTCTTTACCAATCAGGTCATTCTGATCTGTGGAAGAACAACTCAAATCAGTCAATTTACTGTCATGACTTCTGATGTCTGATTTTAATTATACCATTGCTGGTAAAGTGACACTTTTGTGTCAAACTAGAGTGGCAAAACGTATTTGGACAATTAAGATGCACTTAATTGCCAGTAGGTGGCTTTTGCAAACAAATAAAGCTTATTTTTTGACTGTTCAGTACAGATTTTTTATACTGATATTTTTGACAAAGGGTCTCAATCTCACAAAAAGGGATTAAATAGTATAAAAGATGCCCATCTCACATTCATGTTGTCGTCATCCTGCTCCTGGTCAAAATTGATGTCAGGAGAGTCCACACGAATAATAGACTTATTCAGGAGTCTAAACGCCTCTTTCACGTGTTTGGGTTGAACCTTTCCAAAGGAAGAGCACGAGGACACATTTCAAACTCTGCATAAGCTATGTTTGATGCACATTGGTGCATGTTGAAACAGTTTTTGGTAACATCATCCATTACACGACGGATGCACACCTCATCCGAGCAGTAGAGTCTGGTCATGGCTTCAGACAGACGCAACATGCTCTCCAGCTGCCTCACAGTGATCCGCCAGGCTGATTTGGTGGTTCCACCTCCATCCCGCTGCCGCAGACGCTTGTACTGGTCCACCATGAACTCCTGAGCCTCTGAGGTGATCTACAGATGCAGAGTTATGGTCAATTATCATCTTATTCATTATTATTAATCATCATTTTTATGTCATTCCAAACCTGTATGACTTTATTCTGAATGTCTAGCTCCAAAAACGACAAAAAAAAGATTGAGATCTACAGCAAAGGACAAGATTTCAGTGAATAGCAACTTGAATAACGTATAGTATCTTGCCTTTGGCTGAAACTGCCGGGCGAACAGTATGTATCTCTGGATTTCTTCAGTACTGTAAACTCTTTCTACCGACTCAATGTTCCTGGCATGAAGATCTACAATCCGCCGGGCAATGGCGTAGTCTGTAACCTTGTAGAAAAACACAAGATGTGTGCTGTTTGTACACTACCATTCAAAAGTTGGAGTCAGATTTTTGAGGTCTTTGAAAGAAGTCTCCGATGCTCACAAAGGCTGCATTTATTTGATCAAAAAATACAGTAAAATTAGTAATACTGTGAAATATTTTTTCAATTTAAAATAATTGTTTTCTATTTGAATATATTTTAAAATATAATTTATTCCTGTGATGCAACGCAGAATTTTCAGCATCATTACTCCAGTCTTCAGCGTCACATGATCTTCAGAAATCATTCTAATATGCTGATTTGCTGCTCAAGAAACATTTCTGATTAATAATGTTGAAAACAGCTGTGCTGCTTCATTTTGTCGAAAACAAGGTGAGCAGCATGGAAAAGAACAGCATTTATTTGAAATATAAATCTTGTGTAACAATATTAACATTTTTACTATAACTTTTGATCAATGTAATGCATCTAAATATAAGGATTTATAAGACCGCAAACGTTAAGAAATGAAAATGCTGAAAGATCTTACCTCATTGCATTCACCCACCAGTATGAAGAAGAGATCAAATCTGCACATGATAGGTGCTGACATGTTGACGTTCTGTTTAAGAGACTTGGCGCGGTTGTATCTGCCATCTATGGGGTTGGCAGCGGCCAGGATGGAGGTGTGAGCGTTCAGAGTGGCCTTGAACACACATACGGGTTAGACAAGGTGGATTATGGATTAAACAGACAATGTCTAGGGATACACACCTTAACACCCGCCTTTGTGATGGAGATGGTCTGCTGCTCCATGGCTTCATGAATGGCCACCTGGTCCTTAAGGACCATCTGATCAAATTCATCAATACAACAAACCCCCTACAAACAAGACATAAAATAGATCTTTATTCTGATGACAAATATGAGTGCTAACACACTCCAAGAGGTTGACAGATCATTGCTATTCTGCTACTAAAATTACAATTCTAATATACAAGTAATTGGAACATATGGATAGATTTACAGGAATATTTCTAGAAAAGTACGTTCAAACAAATCATTTCAAGAACTAAATTTATGAAATGGCCAACTATACATTATCGGCCAACATGAGGGCTCCTGCTTCAATGACGAACTCATGCGACTCCTCGTCTTTGACCACAGCAGGGGTCAGACCGGCGGCACTGCTGGCTTTACACCGCCCTAGGGGCAAAATCCTCCACATGCCTGAGAGAAAATACAAATGCATCCCAATCCAGTCATTAGACACTTCGGTTATCTGTATTTTACATTAAACCATCAACAAAAGTGTTTCTCACGCATTTTACTTGAGAAATTGGCTCTTAGATGTACTCGGGTCTCCAACTATACACACATTGATGTCACCACGTAAAGATGTTCCCTCCATGGTTGTCTTGGCAACGCCACCGAATAACATCAGCAGAATTCCACGTTTAATTTCATCACTACCTAAAAAACAAAGCCAAAAGTCAATATGCAAGTAGTCTTGCAGCTGTCATTTTAACATAGAAGACATAACTTGTATATTCCACTTTTTCAGGGTTATCTCCAATTTCCGTTGTGATCAAGAAAATCTGGTTTACTAGAATGCACCTGAGACTCTTTCATATCTTTTCGATCAACCTTATTTTTAACGCAAGCACGGGTGCAGTCATTTGTAACTTGAACGTGCAGGGCATTCAAGCAATTCAAAAACAATGTTATGCTGTCTGATATTGCAAACTGGTATTTGTTTTCATATTTTATGAATTTATTATCATAATCAAACACATTGGTTTGAAGCGCAAATAGTTTTCACTTTTACTGTACTTTGTTATTCTTCTAGTTATTTACCTAGAGCGGCTAATGAATCAGAGTCTCGCACATTCACAGAAAATAGCTTAATTTCATGTTGCAAAATAAGGTGAATGGAATATCCTGTAACCAATGAACAACACTGATCACTGAGAAATGACCGTGAATGGTGGGGAAGAGACTTGTGATATAGAGATTCTTGTCTTGGCTCATCTCAAACACTTTCTCCCATTCCTGCACGGTCACCTGGTTCTTCACGCTCTCAGCTGTCTGATCCTCCTGACGAAGCTCCTTCCCTCCAAACTAACAGAGCGCAGAGGGAAAAAACACAATGAAATTCCAAAATAAAAACACTACAATCAACTTGAAATCTATCAGAAGACTGACAAGAAATATAGATTGAACGTTTGAACAAAACAAGACATTAAAAGGTGCAATATGTAAGATTTCTTTATTAAAATATCCAAAATATTTATATATTTTATATTAATATTATATAATATAATTAATATTATATATTTTGCTGACTTGTGTACTTACATTATCTCAAATGTTTCAAAGAATGTTTAAATCCAGAGAAATAAGCAATTTTAAATAGTGACATGGACCGTGTCCATATCCATCATATTTTCATATTTTTGTTTTGTTTTGTAGAAAACATGGAAAAAGCAAAAGACGCTTTAATATGTTGTGCGTTTTATTAGATAGGTGACGACCGCACAGTAGCATTATAACAGAACTTTCAAACATATCTAGTATGATAAAACAGCGCTGCTTTACCCCACATACCCACGACCGGAAGGAGCGGAAGCACTAAAGTGTGGCATAATAAAAGCTCCGCTGCTTTCGAGCTGTGCGTCACTCTCATCTCTCATTAGCAATTGCTTCAGCGGCCTCGTTTCGCTTAAATGGCTTTCCGCCTCACTCTGCTTCATACTACGATGTTAATAAATCTGTAATACATTAGCTCATCCATGAACATTGCTGACTTGTGTATTTACATTATCTCAAATGTTTCAAAGAATGTTTAAATCCAGAGAAATAAGCAATTTTAACTAGTGACACGGACCGTGTCCATATCCGTCCATTGTGTCGCCTGCCAATGACGTCATAACCCCTCGATTGCCCCTCGTTTTGTTTTGTAGAAAACATGGAAACACCAAAAGACGCTTTAATATGTTGTGCGTTTTATTAGACAGGTGACGACCGCACAGTAGCATTATAACAGAACTTTCAAACATATCTAGTATGATAAAACAGCGCTGCTTTACCCCACATACCCACGACCGGAAGGAGCGGAAGCACTAAAGTGTGGCATAATAAAAGCTCCGCTGCTTTCGAGCTGTGCGTCACTCTCATCTCTCATTAGCAATTGCTTCAGCGGCCTCGTTTCGCTTAAATGGCTTTCCGCCTCACTCTGCTTCATACTACGATGTTAATAAATCTGTAATACATTAGCTCATCCATGAACATGATTTCTGCCTGCGTCCCGTCGGATTGCATCAGCTGTGAGGATGAAGACGACAACTCCCATGATTCCACACTTAGTCATGGCGTCATCAAACTTTGCCTTTGTCTATTTGTTTGTTTTGAACACGTGCCCTCTAGCGGTGAAAACTTGTATATTGTACCTTTAATAGGGTCGCCTAAAGAAAATATGTTTTTAAAAATGTGTATAATGAAATTAATTTACCTTTTTTTTTTTTTTACAAACTAAATTTATAGTTTTCATTTAGCTGAAAAAAACTGAAATAAATCTGGGTAATTAAATGTAGGCAAATTAACTTGGTATACCAGGTACAGCAATAGTGTCATTATTCAGCTCAATTTAGTTAAAGGTGACATATCATGAAAATCGGACTTTTCTAGGTTTTAAGTGCTATAATCAGGTCCCCGGTGCATCTAACGCTATTTAGAGTCCCAGCCTCAGAGGAGATAAGAGAGCAGTGGATTTATTGAGTTATTTACTGTATATTGCTGCTGCCACACAGATCTAAAATAAAAATGTGATTTATTTCCCAGCTGTTTACCTTCATAGACATAACCGACTGTTTTTTGTAACTTGTGTGTTTTTTTAGTGTAAACTTGTGTGTGAATGAGAACTTAGTTTAGTACTCACATGCTGTGACAGCCGCTTTCTGTCCGTGTGCTTCGGATGTGTGCTCTCAGAAAACCGTATATCAGAAGTTGAAACTCATATGGTTTAAAACGCATGATTTCAGCGCGATAAACATGATAATCAGAACCAAAACAGATGTTTTTTTTAGCAGGTCCGAGCTGTAATGGTGCAGCTCTATTCTGGAAAAGGGGGCGTGGAGCAGCAGCTCATTTGCATTTAAAGAGCCAGGCATGAAAAACAGCATGTTTCTGCTTCCACTCAAAATAGGCATTGTCAAAATGATATAATAAATGATCTGTGGAGTATTTTGAGCTGAAACTTCACAGACACATTCTGGGGACACCAGAGACTTATATTACATATTGTAAAAAGGGGCATAATACGTCTCCTTTAAAAGTGAATTAGTTATGAAGCTCAATTCAAATAAAAAGCTCTACAGAAGAAGCTATACATTATTCAGCTCAAATCATTCCAGTGTTAATTCTATTTAATAAAAAAACAAGCTTGAAACAAGCTTAAATCAGTTATAAGCAGCTCTACAGAAGGCAATAGTGTTGTTTAATGCATTACATTTATTTACATAATGACATTAGTTGCAGGTAGACTGGTGTGGACTAGTGAGAGTTTTCCTTGATTTATTTTTCTTGCTTCAAAGAAAAATGGTGCATTTAATCTGAATGCACCAGGCTTTGAAAGGAACATATTTTTAGAAGGCAAATTTAAGCAAAAAATAACCTTGTGGAAAATAACCTCATGGTTTTTTAAAAGTTGACAGCAAATGTCTAGTAAATGTATAAATAAAAAGCACTGAATATCCGTTACAACTGTTGCGTTGTGATAAATGTCTCTCACCCGTGGGTTGGTTGGGGCCACATGGTTAGCCAGGAAGGCCAGTCTATAGGAGAGTTCTCTGACACCCAAAGCCTTGAGCCCCTGAATGCCGTCAGCCTCAAAACCCTCTTTCCCCGTCACCCTGCTGCTGGTTTCTGCCTGTGTGCCTATGAAGATGAGAAGTAATATTCAAATATGACTGAAAAGCACAGATAATAAATGTATTTACTCACAACAGGCACGTCAGCTAATGGCTTCCTATTGGTTTTCAAACAGTAAAAACAGACCCAGCAATATTAGACAATAAACTCTCATTGATAGAAAAACAGATCAGTACCAGCGAGCGCCATGGCGGACACATCAGGCACAACAGTGTGCCCGTGAAGTCACAGTGATCTCCTGCTTGCGCGGTTTCCACGGCCTCCGCCCTCAGAATCACCTCCACACTGCGGGGAATGGAGCCTCGCGGCAGCTCCTCCTGCGTCTCCTGAATCCACACCTGATGAATCAGGATAAACTACTCATGCATCACACATCAACATATAGTCCATCATGAAGATTCAAAGCACCACTCAATACTTACACAGATTAATTACTCAAAACAGGTGAACAAGGACTTGAAATTATGACAAGAAAGATCATCTTTAATTTCTACATTTAAATGTACCAAACTTATTAAACATGCACAAATTATTATTATTTTTTTTTCATTATATTTTCAAGTTGCCCAAATTCCAGTGGATCACTATAATGTATATAGGAGTTGATGCAATACAGATTAATAATTTCAGATGTAAAGCAGCTATAAAAGGACAATAGTGTTATTTATAACTTCAAAACTTAAATGTGCAAATTTAAAGACTGTATTAAACATGAACAAATTATTTATTTTTCTATTTTCGCTGAATATTTGCCGAAATTTCAGTGCACCACTATATGTCGAGCCACATTTATTTATATAGAGCTTCATACAATACAGATCGTTTAAAAGCAGCTTTACAGTAATAAAAAATATATACTTTATGAAGGAAAGACTTATTAAACATTCAGAAAATAAGCATACTGTCATACAAATTTGCATAAAGTAATAAAGACTTCACATAAAATCTCAGCTTTTTTTGTGATCAACACCTGGAAATTGTCAGATTCTCTAAAAGTTTAATATTGAAACAATTTAAGAAAACACTTAAAGGGATAGTTCAACCAAAAATGAAAAGTTGATGTTTATCTGCTTACCCCCAGGGCATCCAAGATGTAGGTGACTTTGTTTCTTCAGTAGAACACAAACCGTTGCAGTCTGTCAGTCATATAATGGAAGTGAATGGGAATCACGGCTTTGAGAGTCAAAAAAACATACACAAACAAAACCAAATTAAACCTGCGGCTCGTGACGATACATTGATGTGTAAAGACACGAAACGATCGGTCTGTGCAAGAAACTGAACAGTATTTATATTGTTTTTTACCTCTGTCATTACCGCTACCTATCTCTCAAATGGACCATTGACACTCTATCTACAATCTCAATTAGGAGTGTCAATGGTCCATTTGAGAGATAGGTAGCGGTAATGACAGAGGTAAAAAACAATATAAATACTGTTCAGTTTCTTGCACAGACCGATCGTTTCGTGTCTTTACACATCAATGTATCGTCACGAGCCGCAGGTTTAATTTGGTTTTGTTTGTGTATGTTTTTTTGACTCTCAAAGCCGTGATTCCCATTCACTTCCATTATATGACTGACAGACTGCAACGGTTTGTGTTCTACTGAAGAAACAAAGTCACCTACATCTTGGATGCCCTGGGGGTAAGCAGATAAACATCAACTTTTCATTTTTGGTTGAACTATCCCTTACCTTTTTTTTTTTTTTTACAAACTAAATTTATAGTTTTCATTTAGCTGAAAAAAACTGAAATAAATCTGGGTAATTAAATGTAGGCAAATTAACTTGGTATACCAGGTACAGCAATAGTGTCATTATTCAGCTCAATTTAGTTAAAGGTGACATATCATGAAAATCGGACTTTTCTAGGTTTTAAGTGCTATAATCAGGTCCCCGGTGCATCTACCGATATTTTTAATGAAATCCGAGAGCTTTCTGACCCTGCATCGAAAGCAGCACAACTGACACGTTCAAGGCCCAGAAAGGTAGTAAGGACATTGTTAAAATAGTCCATGTAACATCAGTGGTTTAATGTAAATTTTACGAAGGTACGAGAATACTACGGCATAATTCCGGCATAACATTTCATTTCGCAAGCTACAATGGTGTACCAGTTTTAACGCCATGGCGAAAGTTTGAGCAAAACATGCTAACTGTTCTGTCTTTGGCTGCACTGACGAGCACAAACGCTATTTAGAGTCCCAGCCTCAGAGGAGATAAGAGAGCAGTGGATTTATTGAGTTATTTACTGTATATTGCTGCTGCCACACAGATCTAAAATAAAAATGTGATTTATTTCCCAGCTGTTTACCTTCATAGACATAACCGACTGTTTTTTGTAACTCGTGTGTTTTTAACGAAAACTTGTGTGTGAATGAGAACTTAGTTTAGTACTCACATGCTGTGACAGCCGCTTTCTGTCCGTGTGCTTCGGATGTGTGCTCTCAGAAAACCGTATATCAGAAGTTGAAACTCATATGGTTTAAAACGCATGATTTCAGCGCGATAAACATGATAATCAGAACCAAAACAGATGTTTTTTTTAGCAGGTCCGAGCTGTAATGGTGCAGCTCTATTCTGGAAAAGGGGGCGTGGAGCAGCAGCTCATTTGCATTTAAAGAGCCAGGCATGAAAAACAGCATGTTTCTGCTTCCACTCAAAATAGGCATTGTCAAAATGATATAATAAATGATCTGTGGAGTATTTTGAGCTGAAACTTCACAGACACATTCTGGGGACACCAGAGACTTATATTACATATTGTAAAAAGGGGCATAATACGTCTCCTTTAAAAGTGAATTAGTTATGAAGCTCAATTCAAATAAAAAGCTCTACAGAAGAAGCTATACATTATTCAGCTCAAATCATTCCAGTGTTAATTCTATTTAATAAAAAAACAAGCTTGAAACAAGCTTAAATCAGTTATAAGCAGCTCTACAGAAGGCAATAGTGTTGTTTAATGCATTACATTTATTTACATAATGACATTAGTTGCAGGTAGACTGGTGTGGACTAGTGAGAGTTTTCCTTGATTTATTTTTCTTGCTTCAAAGAAAAATGGTGCATTTAATCTGAATGCACCAGGCTTTGAAAGGAACATATTTTTAGAAGGCAAATTTAAGCAAAAAATAACCTTGTGGAAAATAACCTCATGGTTTTTTAAAAGTTGACAGCAAATGTCTAGTAAATGTATAAATAAAAAGCACTGAATATCCGTTACAACTGTTGCGTTGTGATAAATGTCTCTCACCCGTGGGTTGGTTGGGGCCACATGGTTAGCCAGGAAGGCCAGTCTATAGGAGAGTTCTCTGACACCCAAAGCCTTGAGCCCCTGAATGCCGTCAGCCTCAAAACCCTCTTTCCCCGTCACCCTGCTGCTGGTTTCTGCCTGTGTGCCTATGAAGATGAGAAGTAATATTCAAATATGACTGAAAAGCACAGATAATAAATGTATTTACTCACAACAGGCACGTCAGCTAATGGCTTCCTATTGGTTTTCAAACAGTAAAAACAGACCCAGCAATATTAGACAATAAACTCTCATTGATAGAAAAACAGATCAGTACCAGCGAGCGCCATGGCGGACACATCAGGCACAACAGTGTGCCCGTGAAGTCACAGTGATCTCCTGCTTGCGCGGTTTCCACGGCCTCCGCCCTCAGAATCACCTCCACACTGCGGGGAATGGAGCCTCGCGGCAGCTCCTCCTGCGTCTCCTGAATCCACACCTGATGAATCAGGATAAACTACTCATGCATCACACATCAACATATAGTCCATCATGAAGATTCAAAGCACCACTCAATACTTACACAGATTAATTACTCAAAACAGGTGAACAAGGACTTGAAATTATGACAAGAAAGATCATCTTTAATTTCTACATTTAAATGTACCAAACTTATTAAACATGCACAAATTATTATTATTTTTTTTTCATTATATTTTCAAGTTGCCCAAATTCCAGTGGATCACTATAATGTATATAGGAGTTGATGCAATACAGATTAATAATTTCAGATGTAAAGCAGCTATAAAAGGACAATAGTGTTATTTATAACTTCAAAACTTAAATGTGCAAATTTAAAGACTGTATTAAACATGAACAAATTATTTATTTTTCTATTTTCGCTGAATATTTGCCGAAATTTCAGTGCACCACTATATGTCGAGCCACATTTATTTATATAGAGCTTCATACAATACAGATCGTTTAAAAGCAGCTTTACAGTAATAAAAAATATATACTTTATGAAGGAAAGACTTATTAAACATTCAGAAAATAAGCATACTGTCATACAAATTTGCATAAAGTAATAAAGACTTCACATAAAATCTCAGCTTTTTTTGTGATCAACACCTGGAAATTGTCAGATTCTCTAAAAGTTTAATATTGAAACAATTTAAGAAAACACTTAAAGGGATAGTTCAACCAAAAATGAAAAGTTGATGTTTATCTGCTTACCCCCAGGGCATCCAAGATGTAGGTGACTTTGTTTCTTCAGTAGAACACAAACCGTTGCAGTCTGTCAGTCATATAATGGAAGTGAATGGGAATCACGGCTTTGAGAGTCAAAAAAACATACACAAACAAAACCAAATTAAACCTGCGGCTCGTGACGATACATTGATGTGTAAAGACACGAAACGATCGGTCTGTGCAAGAAACTGAACAGTATTTATATTGTTTTTTACCTCTGTCATTACCGCTACCTATCTCTCAAATGGACCATTGACACTCTATCTACAATCTCAATTAGGAGTGTCAATGGTCCATTTGAGAGATAGGTGG
>NW_015505442.1:517011-518032 GCF_001515645.1 Sinocyclocheilus grahami | reverse complement strand
CGATCGTTTCATGTCTTTACACATCAATGTATCGTCACGAGCCGCAGGATTTAATTTGGTTTTGTTTGCGTATGTTTTTTTACTCTCAAAGCCGTGATTTCCATCCACTTCCATTATATGACTGACAGACTGCAATGGTTTGAGTTAAAAATCTACATTTGCGTATGACTTTCTTCTTTCAGACGAATCCAGTCGGAGTTATATTAAAAATGGACTTTGATCTTCCAAGCTGTTTAAATGGCAGTGCCTCACACGGCTCCGGGGGGTGAACAAAGGCGTCCTGTAGCGAATCGATGCGTTTTTGTAAGAAAAATATCCATTTTCAAAACATAATAATCACTTTAATCTAGCTTGCGACAACAGTTGCACACAGAAGCAGCTCCGGGAAGATGACGCAAGATGTCAGCGTTGCGCATGCAGACGAGACTGTTGAGTCTCGTGAAAACCAACGTTTGTTTACAGGAGCAAAGGAAGCAAAGTTTCCTTACTTGAGCAAAGGAAAACCAGTCTCCTCTTGGCTAATATAGAAATCCTCCGACATTCTTCTTTACAAATCCTCGTTTTGTCCTTCTAATAAGTGACTGATGTTTTGTTTTGATTTCTCCGCTGCGCTTCCGCGTTCGTCACTTCTGAGCGGCGCATGCACAACGCCGACGTCCTACGTCATCCGCCCGGAACTGCTTCCGTGTACAACAGTAAGCGCAAAATTAGATTAAATTATTACGTTTTGAATATGGATATTTTTCTTACAAAAACGCATCGATTCGCTACAGAAGGCCTTTGTTCACCCCCCGCAGCCGTGTGAGGCACTTTTTATTATGGATGAATGCACTTTATTTCACTTCTTTTGGACTGATGAACTACAACACCCCCTGACTGCCATGAAACAGCTTGGAAGATCAAAGACAATTTTTAATATAACTCCGACTGGATTCATCTGAAAGAAGAAAGTCATATAAGCCAAGGATGCCTTGAGGGTGAGTAATTCATGGGCTAATTTTCATTTTTGGGTGAACTATCC
>NW_015505442.1:515370-516004 GCF_001515645.1 Sinocyclocheilus grahami | reverse complement strand
TATGACTTTCTTCTTTCAGACGAATCCAGTCGGAGTTATATTAAAAATGGACTTTGATCTTCCAAGCTGTTTAAATGGCAGTGCCTCACACGGCTCCGGGGGGTGAACAAAGGCGTCCTGTAGCGAATCGATGCGTTTTTGTAAGAAAAATATCCATTTTCAAAACATAATAATCACTTTAATCTAGCTTGCGACAACAGTTGCACACAGAAGCAGCTCCGGGAAGATGACGCAAGATGTCAGCGTTGCGCATGCAGACGAGACTGTTGAGTCTCGTGAAAACCAACGTTTGTTTACAGGAGCAAAGGAAGCAAAGTTTCCTTACTTGAGCAAAGGAAAACCAGTCTCCTCTTGGCTAATATAGAAATCCTCCGACATTCTTCTTTACAAATCCTCGTTTTGTCCTTCTAATAAGTGACTGATGTTTTGTTTTGATTTCTCCGCTGCGCTTCCGCGTTCGTCACTTCTGAGCGGCGCATGCACAACGCCGACGTCCTACGTCATCCGCCCGGAACTGCTTCCGTGTACAACAGTAAGCGCAAAATTAGATTAAATTATTACGTTTTGAATATGGATATTTTTCTTACAAAAACGCATCGATTCGCTACAGAAGGCCTTTGTTCACCCCCCGCAG
>NW_015505442.1:433187-514701 GCF_001515645.1 Sinocyclocheilus grahami | reverse complement strand
TCTCAGATTTCTTTACCTTGTGTGAGTTTTTGGAATAACATATTTAGTGATATAGAATGGGAAGAGTTTTGGCTTCTTCGACAAAACTTCTTCTTATCTAATAAAGTTGTTGAAGTCTCTATCAAAATCATCCATAATTGTTATCCGGTAAATTACAAACTTGCTAAATATAACAATAGTATTTCCCCCAATTGCTCCTTTTGCCTTCAGTCTGAAGAAACGTTGCATAATTAAAAAAAATAAAAATAATTTAAAAAAGCTCAGAGTAAATTATCTTACTCATTCACAAGCAAAGAGGCTGGCCAATCATAACAGAGGAAATGTACATATAGATGTATATTATAATATATAAAGAAATGTCTGTAAAATTCTAAGGGTCAAAAATAGGGTGTAAAGTTAAACTGCAATTAAAAAAAATTACAATGATAAAAGTCAAATGAAATTACAAGCATGATAGAAGCCCTTTAAAGTGGTTGGAGTGCTTGATTAAAAGGTCTCACCCTACAAAACAAACTTTGGAACTGAAATACATACTTTTGCCTAGACGGAAAGTCTGAAAAAGTCACATAAAACTCTTTGGACGGTGGAATATTTCCATGATCTCTGGAAAAGTGGCAAACTGCTCGGCAGAGATCCGGGTAAACCCTGGATAAACATTAGATGACACTGAAAACATGAAATTAAGATGAAGCTCTGCAGTAAACCGCAATTTATCATCATACATAAATGCTCAAAAACGACCATTTACCATGGTTTATGATACTGAAAGAAAAAAAAAGAATTCAAAGCTGCCAACTTATGCTTCATTTATTTGCCAAAGGTAATCAGTGAAACGTTTTCTGACTATTATTTTGTAAGTTTTCTTTAACTTTGGTAGCTGCAGCTGAAAATAGTAGAAAAATGTCAAACTGTCTGAAAGTCAACATTACTTTTTTTTTGCAGGGTTGCTGTAAATATAGCGAATAGTCATAAATAATTTCAGGCATATTGTCAAATAAATAATGTCATTAAAATAAGAAGTATTTTTTGTTTCATGATGCATGCAAGACGTGTCAAATTTGCAAATCAGCTGGGATAAAAAAAAAAAAAGCACAAATAATAAGGCAAACTTTAAGATGCATATCTTTTCTTCCTCTTAAAGAGAACCGTTGCTGTTGAGCTGTAGTACTCCTCTTGAGTGGTGGTGGCGAGCTGCTGGTTGTAGTGCTCGATGTTGCTGAAGCTCACGGTCAGTGTGTTTCTCTCCGGTCAGATCAGCTCTTGCGCGGCGGACAGATATAAAGCATCGCCGATTTTATCCTGAAACCTAATTAATCAGACACATTTTATAAGTTCATTTCGCACCTCGTGTAAGAGTGCTGCACTCACTCTTCCAAAAACTCCAGAAATAACTGTACTTCATCAGAGTATTTCCATATAACTTTGACATTACTACATTCTAAACCACAATATATTACATTTTACTCTACTGAGTTTCATTAAAACATCGTTCCCCGTTATTTAGCACTGAAGAAAACGAGACTCGCTCCGAAATAAGTATGATTCGCGATGAATCATTCTGCTGAGCCGACTCTTTTCGATGAAGCTGTATCTGTTCAAATACGATTCTCCTCTTCACGAGTCACAACTCACTGATTCAATGATTCAGTCGGAGCGAATCTCCAATTAACTTACTCAATTGGTACAATACATTTTTTTAATAGAGATTAGCACTTTCTACACAGACACATTTCTTTTAAAACATTCGAGGCACAAATCCAATGTTTTGCTTGCTAAATTAATCCATAAAGTATGCTAGCGAAAATGTTAGGCCTATCTAACATAAAATTAACGTACGTATGTAAATATGCGCTATAAATGTTTAATGTAGCAATCAAAATTTTGTCAATCTATTGAATTGACATATTAACTGTAGTAAAAATTATTTTAATTAACCAATTAAAAACAATTTTGTTCAACCACTCAACCTAACAAAAACCATTTTTTAACTAAGTGGTAACTAGATAGCCGTTCCAAGTTTTCAACTTTATGTAGTTTACCCTGCAACTTTTTCAATTGTATCATTTTATTATACTGTATATAGTGCCATTTTTTGTTTATTGCAGTTTTTTTTTTTTTTTACAGTTATGAAACTGCATGCAAACACTGCAAGCAAAATTATAACCCTCATAAAATATTATATTGAACAGTTTATATATTTATTTTGACCTCATGAGGATGGAGATCAACATATCAATGACCATTTGAAGTTTCAGGCTGTATGTTGTACCCTGTTCGTGAAAAATGTCTGATAGTGATGTCCTGAATACTGAATAATCATAACATTGTCTTACTGCTCTTTGCTCCACGCATTGACTCCACAGCATCAGAAATACATACAGAAACTTTTAATTCTTTTATTTAACACATTTAAAAAAAAGTGAACCACCACTATACAAATGGTTTTCTGGTAGCAGGTAACAATGCAGACAACACGTCTACAAACCTGTCCAACTCGCTCGTTCTTGGGACGTGCAGCTAAAATTGCACCTTTTTCCTAAATTATTCCTGAAGCCCCTCATTGCTAATATTTCAATGCATCTTTGTTCATTTTTTTTCTTCATTTAAATGCTGATAGGCAATAACATGCTTAATGTGTAGGATTTATTTCTGATTGGGTTTTTAAAACCGGCAATGTATTTATTTTGCGAGATTAAGCTCGAGGTCTCTGTTTGTATGTACATTTCCAATGCGGTCTGTCCAGGGCAGCAGTAAAGTCTGTCTCTCGCACAAACACATTCACTGACGCACACACTCTCCTCTTCTTGCTTTTTAAACTCAACCCAGGACGAAACATCAAGAGGAATGATATTTATTACCCAAGAGACAACTTAAAAAAAAAAATTTGAGCGCGAGAGAGATAGACAGTAAAGACGTGGAGGAGTGAAGAAATGTTTAGGCTAAGTAGCTGTAGGTGTCCTTCTCTCCATCCACCCGCTCCAGATATTCCTTCTCTATGAGGATGTCAATGCACTTCTGCAAAACATAACACAACCCCAAGTACATATAAGCGCTATACTGTGCTTCTGTGCTGATAGAACAGGGTTTCTGCAGGTTTTATGATGATAAATTTAAGACCACGTAAAGAAAAACACAATACGACAACATGGTCTCTAAATGTAAAAGTTGAGTTTTTTTAGTTTAAAATTACAACTTTTCCACCATAACTTTTACTGCAGAAAAGTTACGTCTTGTTTTCCAGTAAAATAGATATAAATAAAATATATATTCTTTGAAAAGCAATAAAAAGTCTTGTTTTCTGAGAAAATGTTTATGATTAAAACAATGGGCTCAGAAAAATCAACCTAATTTAAAGAGAAACGCTTTCATACCCTATTTCATTTCAATTGTATTGGAAAACAAAAATACTGAGGAAGATTTTCATTTTTTGTAGTGAATTTTAAAGGCAGGGTAAGTGATTTCTGGTAGCCAATGTTGATATTTGAAATCACCAAAACAAACACGCCCCTACCCCAAAAGGGTCTTGCCCCTATTTTGATAGCTCCGCCCCACATATACGTACGCAACCCAGGCAACGATTAGTTCTGTGAAACAAAGCAAAACCGATGTTACACCGTGTCTACGGACGTGAGCGGCGCGGCGCAACAAATGGATGAAAAATGGGCTTGTGTCCGTCCCATTGACTGCTTAGTAAATTACATTGTCAAGGCCCAGAAAAGTATGTAAGACGTTGTCAAAACAGTCCTTCTGCCATCAGTGGTTCAATCTGAATTTCATGAAGCGACGGCAATACTTTTTGTACGCAAAGAAAACAAAAATAACGCCTTTATTCAACAATTCGTCTCCTCCTCGTCACCGTAGCACTATTTTGGAGAGTATCCACTGTACGCAAACTGCGTATGCTCCTTGTGTTCCGAAGACGAACAAAGCTTTTATGGGTTTGGAACGACATGGGGGTAAGTGATTAATGACAATTTTCATTTTGGGGTGGAGTATCCCTTTAAGTTTATTAAGTCATGGCATTAAAGGCAGAGTAAGTGATTTTTCAAAAACACTTTAGAAAACTGATTCGTTGCCCCTATTTTGATAGCTCCGCCCCACATATACGTACGCAACCCAGGCAACGATTAGTTCTGTGAAACAAAGCAAAACCGATGTTACACCGTGTCTACGGACGTGAGCGGCGCGGCGCAACAAATCCCCGACAGAAAACTGCTGCCGGGTTCTATTTATGACGTGCTGACACAAATTTCAAATGGTTTTCAACGGTCGTTTCAACGCTCACCTATTGAGAAGAAACAAAGCAACCTCGGCTTGTTTTGCAATTCGGCCCGAATCAGTTTTCTAAAGTTTTTTTGAAAAATCACTTACTCTGCCTTTAATGCCATGACTTAATAAACTTAAAGGGATACTCCACCCCAAAATGAAAATTGTCATTAATCACTTACCCCCATGTCGTTCCAAACCCGTAAAAGCTTTGTTCGTCTTCGGAACACAATTTAAGATATTTTGGATGAAAAATGGGCTTGTGTCCGTCCCATTGACTGCTTAGTAAATTACATTGTCAAGGCCCAGAAAAGTATGTAAGACGTTGTCAAAACAGTCCTTCTGCCATCAGTGGTTCAATCTGAATTTCATGAAGCGACGGCAATACTTTTTGTACGCAAAGAAAACAAAAATAACGCCTTTATTCAACAATTCGTCTCCTCCTCGTCACCGTAGCACTATTTTGGAGAGTATCCACTGTACGCAAACTGCGTATGCTCCTTGTGTTCCGAAGACGAACAAAGCTTTTATGGGTTTGGAACGACATGGGGGTGGAGTGATAAATGACAAAATTTTCATTTTGGGGTGGAGTATCCCTTTAAGCCTTTCTGCTCCAATTTAAAACCTTTTTAAGGCCTTCATTTGAAGAAGGGCGAATGAAGACCTTTTTGAGATCCACAGAAACCCTGTAAAAACTCCGTAACCAGATTAGATTTGTAGAACAGGAATAACTGACCTTGATGACGGGGACTCTGGGTTTGAACCGGGATGAGAGCTGGTTCAGAACCTCGGCCAGAAGCTGCTGATGCTTCAGAACCTTCCTCATCTTCATGATTCTCACTATGGCCGCCTGCACAAAGAGGAACACATCTAAACTTAGTATGCTATTCGAACACACCTCCCCTCATAAAATATATTCATACTGAAAACAGTTGTTAAATTGCAATAATGTTACAATATTACTGTTTTTTTAATCAAATAAATGCAGGCTTGGTTGGCATAAGAGACTTGGACATGAAACCTGAATCAGGAGTTTCCTGTCCTCTTCAATGTTTTTATGGGTTGTTTCCTGTTCCTGTTTCTGCTCTGTCTTCATTGGCACGTTAATGTTCACTCTTAGTTTTTTACTGGGGAGAAAACAGTGCAGCCATGAATATTCACAAATTCGTTTACTCTGCTGCATTCTAAAGCACTAAATGTGAAACATTAAATATAGATTCATAACTGTCTGCAAGATGAGATGCACTCAGATGTAGGGATGTAACGATTAATCGCGAGCCGGTTGAAAATCGATTTAAATCAGTTGAGATGCTAAACAAATCACGATTCATTTAGGGGTAGGAGTTTATATGAATGCATGTCTGAGGGGAACTTACTGTCTTTAGAAAAGTTTAGATGGTATTTTTTCTTTTCATCTTGCCTCTGTATAATGCACATTAAAGTTCATAAGTGCAGCGCTGCTTTGTTTACAGCGGAAACCAGGAAACGCTTTAAGCGCCACCTGCTGGCAGAGAGTGAATCTGCGTCTCATTCAGCTCGTCTGCTGTTTCGGTTTCATGCAGATATTTTTTATGTATAGTTCACAAAACTGAAGTCAAATCATTCTGTTTTTGCTTCAAATTTAGAAATTATACAATGTAATTTAGATTAAAAACTGCTCATGTTGCATGTATGCAGCATCTTTGTTTGGATCATGATTAAAATGCAGTGGTTGCCTCATTTTAAATGGAAAGAGCACAGACAAAGCTTTATTTTGTTTATATGAAGAGATTTATTTTATTTACTTATTTATTTGATTTGGGGCTTGTTTTAAAATTTCAATTTACTTTTGTTATTTACATTTACATTATATTTAAATTTTATTTAGCAGATGCTTTTATCCAAAGCGACTTACAAATGAGGACAACAGAAGCAATCAAAACCAACTAAAGAGCAATAATATACAAGTGCTATATTAGTATATTTTTATAGTGTTATATTTCAATTTCACAAAGACACGTGCAGCATTTTGTCCAAGCAATAATAAAAGGACACTTTTAATTTATAATTTGTCTTAAATATCATTTTGTTAAAAAAAAATCGAATCGAATCGTGAGTTGAGTGAATCATTACATCTCTACTCAGATGACCTACTTTTTATAGCCCAGGAAGAGTTTTATGAGGGTGTCGGGTTTGAATTCCACTTCATCCACATTTGCGTTCTCGTCCTCTAGAACCTGCATAGACACACACTGATTACAACTGAAAACAACTGCAAATACACAATTACATTTAATATCCGTCTGTGTTGATGAGTCAACATGAAATGACATTCACAACCCATGTCTGTAAATTGAGGATTTTCAGAGAAAACAAATGTAAGGATGTCTTTCCATTGGAAAGTCTAAAGAAAATTAACCGTATATGAATAGTGGGCATTCCATAGCAAAATAGAGTATGAGTGGATTAAGGAGGATTACCCAAATAACACCTAAATAGCTGTTTGCCTATTGGTTAACTCTATTTATGGCTTCGATGACATCAGCGGAAAGGGAAAGCTGTTTCAGAGGTCAAGTAATTATTTGCAAATAAATGGGCTCAATTTTGATTTCATGTTGACTTTGCAGGAATCTTTTTTTTTTTTTTTATAAATAAAGATTAAAAACAATCGCTCACCAGCAGCTTGGATTTCAATAATATTTGCAAAACCTGCACCAATATGTCCTAAAATACATTAAAAAGCTCTGTTAGAGTGCAAAAATCCACATTTGGCTGACATCTGGATCTTGTAGATGGTCCTCTTTTGTTTCCTTACGATTTTGATCTGTGTGCTGTCTGTCAGCTGCTGGACTGTATAAACGTCTTCTGTATTATACTGCAGCAGAATGGCCATCTGAAACGTAGATGCCTGTATGGACACACACAACCAGCCTGATGAATATTCATACACTATTATTGCACTAATTATCCTAACAATTAGATTATATCAATGCAATTAATAACTCTGTTAGTGCATATTTAGCAAATTTACTGTACCGTTCAAAAGTTTGCAGTCAGTAAGATTTCGTTTCTGAAAGAAACTAATACTTTCATTCAGCAACGATGCATTAAATTGATCAAAAGTGACAGTAAAGACATGTATAACGTTAAAAAAGATAGCTATTTAAAATAAATACTATTCTTTGGAACTTTCTATTTATCAAAGAATCCTGAAAAAACGTATCACAGTTTCCACTAAAATATGACGCAGCACATCAACATTGATAATAATAATAAAGGTTTCTTGAGCTGCAAACTAGCATATTAGAATGATTTCTGAAGGATCATGTGACACTGAAGACTGGAGTAATGATGCTGAAAATTCAGCTTTGAATCAAAGGAATAAATTACATTTTAAAACATTTAAGTAGAAAACGGCAGTTTTAAATTTGTAATAATATTTCACAATTTTACTCTTTTACTGTATTTTGAATCAAATAAATGCAGCCTTGATGAGCAGAAGAGATTTCTTTGAAATTTTATATTTTGAAGAATTCAAGTCACACATAACTTGTCATACCTGTAAGGTGTAGCGGTTTTTGAAGCAGTTGGTGACCAGTTCTCCTTTGGACAGATGGTAAAGCCAGGTGAGCTTTCGGCCGCTGTGTCTGCTGGCATAGAAGGCTGTGAACCTTTGGTAGCTCCTCTCCAACTGCGTCGGAAGAGACAGATGACAGATTTACAAAAACCTTGGAAAGAACAAGAAATTTACATACAGGCATATTTGTTTTATTACCTCAGACGGCAGAGCAAAAGTGCAGGACTGCTGGAAGGGCCATGAACCCGAGCTCAACACTTGGATGCTGAAGTCCACTAGGAAACAACACAACATTTATATAGGACTTCTAGCACAAACGACAGTATTTCTCAGCGCAGCAGAGAAGAGAGAAGCTCATTCTTACGGTCTAAAGGCTCAGAGTTTGTGAGGTGCTTCTTGAACTGTTCGTTGAGGTCTTTGCTGACTCCAATGTCCTGGAACATGCGCTGGAGTTTTGATGTGTATTCAAAGCCACACGCTTGCTAAAAATGACAAACCAAACCAGTGTTAGACACAAACACTGATGATGGCATATGCAATGAACAAGCATAAGAACACCACAAGGGTTAGGTGATATAGAAAATTTGAATAAAAAAAATGTTTGTTTTTTTTCTTTCTGAAATGTCTTTGGATAGCATTAACAACATGCATCAAGGTTATGGGTTTAATTCCCAGAGAATGCATGAACTGATCAAATGTATACATTGAATGCAATTTGTCACTTTGGATGAGCGCTGTTAAGTAAAACTAAAAAACTATTACAAATTGTTTTTGATAATCAAATAATAATAATTACATATTCAAAAACAAACAAAAACACACAAAAAACATCTGAAATATTGCCTTGGCAACTAAATGAAATAAAGTACTACAATTACTAAAACTGAAGTAATAAATTAAATCTAAAACAAAATCATTTTTAAAATCTAATAAAGATGACAAAAGCACAAAATTACTAAAACTTAAATTAAAACTGAAAATATAAAAAGAACTGCTACTTTAAAATACTAATAAATATTATAATAGTATATAAATAGTAGGGCTGCACGATATATTGAAATATCGCAATATGTATATCGCAAGGGCGTGCGATATCTGAATCATTTTAATGATAGGCTACTTAAATCAAAACGTTGCAAAAGGTCAAAGTTTTAGTTTGACGCATATAGCAGAGAATTGCTTGATGTTAAAAAGAGTTAAGTGCAATAAGTTGCAGAAAACAACTCTTTGCCGTCTCGTCTTGCTGTCTGACACACACCTGAAGCGCGCGCACACAGAGAGACGCGTTTCAGACCGAGTTGATTCGTCTTTGGCATCTCCTCCTTATGTTTCAACAGACACATACACACAGAATTATGTCAATAGTATCTGTCTCGACGATCATTCTCGTAAACACAGTCGGTTATGTTTAAATGAATGTAAACAGCTGAGAAAGAAATTGAATGTGTATCATTATACTGGATCCATGCAGTCGGATTTAAAGGGACAGTAGCCTATAAATTCATGCTGCTGAATATGTCACTAATGTTAATCAAACAACAAAACAGCTATAACAATGATTAATCTAAATTTAATTCATACAGTGAACACTATGCAGTGTTATTTTACACTTAATTATAAAATTTCTGTATCTGAATACTACTGTTTATATTATCTATGCTTGTAAATTGTGTATTTCTTTTTTTTCCTGACTGTTCACTTGCCTTTAATCATGTTTGAACTTTCTCAGACTCTAGTTTTTGCTGTGGTATAGGAAGTACTTAGTGTGTGGAAAGCAAAGTTACAATGATATAAAATTAGTGTCATTAATTGTTTTTGTTCACACTGATGTTAAAATGACATTTTCTGATTTGTGACATTACTTTTTATGTAATGCTAAAACACTGCTGGTCACTTTCAGAAGTTGTAGTCAATATTTAAAAATATAATTGAAATTAATTTTACACACTTTAAGCAATATCGTATCGCATATCGAATATCGCATTTTTCTTCAATATCGCACAGCCCTAATAAATAGCATTAAAATAACACTGAAGGCATCGGCCAAATACATTAATAAAAATTTCAATTTGTGAGTGATTTGATAGAGAAACTATGACATTACAATAAAGAAATCTAGTTTAAATAAATAATCAAGACTGTTTTCAAACAAATTTTCACTAAATGAACAAGAAAGAATTAGAAAAATGTATCTTGTAAACGCAGCACATGGACTTAAGTGAACATTTCTGATCACACTTGAATTGTTGAATCAGACAATGAACTGATTCACTGAATCAGTTTGAACTGATTCACAGAAATTATTCCAACTCTATTTGCATTTTTGCTACTGAAGTTTAAAATCAGAGATGCAATAAAATAAAAGAACAAAATTACAACATCACATCTAGCGCTCATTTTAAAAACTGTAAGCTTTATGGATCATTTTAACATGTTTATATTTTCATAATCTGTAGATGAACTGTTGCACCTTTAGTTTGGAGATCATGCTGGCCTCTGCATCGTCGCTGGCGCTGTTCTGATGGACCAGACGCTTGGCCAGCATCTTCGCATAGAACTTCTGGAACACGTCCTTGTCCTCAATATACTTGAACACCACCATCTACAAAAAGGGAACAAAAGATCAATACAAAGACAAAACAGAGGCATTATGTTAAATCTTGCAATCAGATTTTGTAAAAACACACCACTTGATTCAGAGTGTCTTCAAGTTCCGCCTCCTCTGGGTTTTTGGAGCTGAAATATCAGACAGAGGTTCGATTAGATTCAGCACGGGGATTTAATAACACATTTACAGTGTGTCTAAGCACACACCTCTTCTTGAGCAGAGAGTCGCAGTATCTGGCCAGCAGTTCAGGAGATTTGCTGGAGGACTGAACCATCTTAGTAACAGCATTATTATTGATGAAGCGCCCACAAGCCTGAACACAGAGAAAACACGTCTGAATACTTTCAATATCTAAAAGCAAGACCTAAAGACAGGATTCATTTCTATAAGCACAATTTTCATTTATTATTCCTTTAAGATAAAATATGACCAGACATGAAAAAAACCCCAACTATATTGTCCTTCAGAAAAGCTGATCATGTCACTCAAAGGAGTGAAAAAATAGTAAAAAAATATATATATTATTATAGTTTTTGAATTAGATTATTTTTTTATTTTAAATTTACGCTAAAATTTTAGTTAAAGTTTAAGTAATTTCTTTGTTTTTGTCCATTTAAAATAATATCCAAACAAGTGTTCTTTATTTATTAATCTTAGTTTATTTTAGCCCTTCAAACTGAACTACTGTTATTTTAATATCACCGAGATACTATTAATATTTTGATTCAGTGTTTATTTTTACATTTTCTGTTTAGTTAAAAGTTTAGTGATTCTACTGTGTTTTTGTCATCGTTAGTATTTTTGGTTTTTCATATGTCTATATGGTTCTTTATTATTTGTTATTATTTTTAGTTAGTGAAACTAAATTTTTCCTTTGGCAACTAGCTGAAATAAATAAATAATTTCAGTTAATGTTTATTTCAGATAACAAATATGTTTTTATTTATGTTTTATATGATAATAACCCTAGTCTAAAAAGCAATTTGTGAGACAACAGGCATCAGGATACCAGCCCACAGACATACAAGAACTTGACAGGTTAAATCAAGTTCAACAGGTAACATTACTACAACTAATTCAATCTTGACTAAACAGAACTGAAAAGATGGTCATACCTTGTCAAGAGCAGCCACAAAACCAGCATCATTGTTGAACGCTGACATCACCAGGGCATTGTACTTCTTGTGGACGTCCAGAATTGTCTGGACGTACATTTTGGGTTCCTACAAGAATTCGTAGCGGTTAAAACATGTACTGTCAGAAAGATCAGATCTAAAGCATGATGATCTTGACAGCATGATGTACAACAGACTCACATTGAGAGCAGACTCCCCACATTTCTCGATGGCTGCCAAGCCTTGATTAAAAATGTGCGTTTCCAGAAGTTTCTTTAGTTCTCCCAATCCGTCTGTGATCCGTGACACAAGATTGTACATGCGGCCAAGATCTACATGGAGAGAAAGAATAAATTATAGTTGAGAATTTCAATCGGAAGGACTCATGTACAGATGAACAGACATTGAGTTTTCAAGTGGTTCACACCTTCATTCTTGTCTGCGTCCAGAAGGTTCTGGAACTCTGTGTGGAAGATCTCCAGGTGCTTCTCGATGAGAACCTGCTCACACTTCCTGGCCAGCTCATCCTGTGTGCTCTCATGAAGGTAAACCTGCACTCTCCTCTGCTCCTCCAGCAAACGAGCCTCAGCCTGCAAAACACACACACACACACACAGCTCAACCCTACAACTTCACACTCGGATGGGGTGATACAGGTAAATAAAATCATAAATTCTAAAATAAAAGTTTCAGATTTTTCATGATGTTTGACATACACCACCATTCAAAAGTTTGGGTTTGATAAGATTTGTTTTTAGATTTTTGAACGTCTCTTATGCTCACCAGGGCTGTAGTATTATTAAACAGTAATATTGTGAAATATTATTACAATTTAAAATAACTGCTTTCTATTTTAATACATTTAAAAATGTAATTTATTCCTGTGATGCAAAGCTGAATTTTCAGCATCATTACTCCAGTCTTCAGTGTCACATGACCCTTCAGAAATCATTCTAATATGCTGATTTGCTAGTCAAAAAATAATTTCTTATTATTATCAATGTTGAAAGGAATTGTGCTGCTCCATATTTGTTTGTCGAAACCATGATAATTTTTTCAGGATTCTTTGATAAGTAGAGAGTTCAAAAGAACAGCATTTAGTTGAAAATTATTTTGTAACATTATAAATGTCTACTGTCACTTTTGATTAATTTAATTCATCCCTGATAAATAAAAGCATTAATTACTTAAAAAAAAAAAAAAACTGACTTGACACCAAACTTTTGAACAGTAGTGTATATCCAACATGCATGTATTTATTAAAAACCTATTATTATTATTATATATTTACTTATTTATTTTACAATCAAACCAACAATCAATTGGACCAAACAGACATTAAAGGCAAGCAGATATAAAATATAGTAAAAATCTTGATGATTTCTTAAAAAAAATTATTTTGATGTTTATTCTGCCTCTTTGCAAACTAAATGAGCACAATGAAGAATTATATTTGTTGAATAACATACAATTATATTTATGCTCTTATATCATTACAAAATACTTACCTATATAAGATTTTTACCAAAACATTATTAAGTAGAATTTGTTCATTGAAATTAACTGGGCTTCCCCAAATCTATATAACCTGTATTCAGACTCTTTTGAAACATCATAAATCAAGAAATCAACAATCAATCAACCATTAAAATGAAAATCCCATAAAGCCTTCATACTCAGAAGTCAAAAGACTTGCACAATCTTTAAAAAAAAACATTACTGGCCAAATAAAAGTGCTGTAAGATCACTGCAATATTCACAATGCTGCTAAATTTAACACAACAAAATAACTGTAAATATATTTGAGAAATCACCCAGCCCTTCTCGCCAACACCTACACATTTATTGAAGTGCACAAGCTTTGATTTACTTTTTTTAAAGCATGTCCTGCTATTTTGGCCTCACCTTCTTCATGTACTCAGTGACAGGATTCTGTTGCAGGAACTCTGTGCTTTCCCTCGTGTAAAATCGTTCGGTGTCAGCCAGGAACTGAGTCTCAAAGTATTCCTTGTAGACGGACAGAGTGGGACCTTTAGCGAAGGCATCGTCCTCATTGAGACCCAACTCAACTACGAGAGATGGAGAGAAACATTTCTGAGGAACTGCACAGCTTCTAAACGCCATGTATCACAGATGCAAACAAACAAGCAGTGAAATCCATCATGACGTAAACGATGCCGCACCATAGGACTGCACAACTCCACTGATGAGTCGAGTGTTGATGGTTTCTCCGTTCCTCTCCTTCTCAATCAGCTTCAATACTGCATTTGTGACCTAAGAACACAGGTACCAAAAAAGAAATTTATTAGAGTTATTCTCACCTCGTCCAATATGACGCATTTCCTGTTTCCAATCTTACCTGCTTATTCAGAGGCCGAAACAAACACTCCCTCCACGTCACCAGAGCAAGCTGGAAAAACACACACACACAACAAAAAAAGATGTACAATTGTTTATGAATTGAAATTGTGCTGTAATGCAGAAGAAAAGCAAGAAACGCTTACAGAGTAGATTTCATAGATCCCTTTCCGGCCCTCGTCACACTCCCTGCGCACCCAGTGGCGGTTGAGGTAAGCACAGATCCCGTTGAGCACTTTACTGGAGAACCTGTAATCCTCCCACTGCTGTGTGTAGAACTTCAGAACGCTCTCATCCATCAGGTCCTCTCCATCCTGAGGACAACAGTCAAAAACATATATAAATAAAAATATTTGTTCACTGAGAGTTTAAATGTATAAGGTGTACTTGAATGAAGTTGTTGTAACTGGTCCAAAGCTTGTTCACAAAGCATCTACTTAGTTGTTTTATTGAGGACACAATGTTTATGGTACTTAAGCACTACTTGTAGAGTCTCTTAGTGAATTTGTTAGCAACTTTTATTGAATAAATATAAGTAATAATATAGGCTCACTTTGGTCATGAACAAATGTGCTTTGAACAAATCTGCCCAGTGAATGGTGCTGTAACTGAATCTTTTGGGCTAAATGTTGTGAATCTGATTCACTGGGTGAAACAATGGATCCTTAAGAACATTTGTTCAGAAACAAATCTAACTCTGGTGAAAAGATTTGTTACTTGTATGAACAAGACTAATAACTAGGGATGTAACGATTAACCGCGAGCCGGTTGTGAAGATTCAAATCGGTTGAGATGCTAAACAAATCATGATTCATTTAGGGGTAGGAGTTTATATGAATGCATGTCTGAGGGGAACTTACTGTCTTTAGAAAAGTATAGATGGTATTTTTTCTTTTCATCTTGCCTCTGTATAATGCATATTAAAGTTCATAAGTGCAGCGCTGCTTTGTTTACAGCGGAAACCAAGGAAAGGCTTTAAGCGCCACCTGCTGGCAGAGAGTGAATCTGCGTCTCATTCAGCTCGTCTGCTGTTTCGGTTTCATGCAGATATTTTTTATGTATAGTTTCACAAAACTGTAGTCAAATCATTCTGTTTTTGCTTCAAATTTCGAAATTATACAATCTAATTTAGATTTAAAAACTGCTCATGTCTCATGTATGCAGCATCTTTGTTTGGATCATGATTAAAATGCAGTGGTTGCCTCTCATTTTAAATGGAAAGAGCACAGACAAAGCCTTAGTTTGTTTATATGAAGAGATTTATGTTATTTGTGCTACTTATTTATTTGATTTGGGGCTTGTTTTAAAATTTGTATTTCGTTTTGTTATTTACATTTACATTATATTTAAATTTTATTTAGCAGATGCTTTTATCCAAAGCGACTTACAAATGAGGACAATAGAATCAATCAAAACCTATATTAGTGCTATATTAGTATATTATTATATTTCAATTTCACAAAGAAACGTGCAGCATTTTGTCCAAGCAATAATAAAAGGACACATTTAATTTATAATTTGTCTTAAATTTCATTTTGTTAAAAATCATGAATCGAACCGAATCGTGAAATCAAAATCTTGAATCGAATCGTGAGTTGAGTGAATTGTTACATCCCTACTAATAGGTATGGTAAACTAATACTAAAACCATTAAAAAAAACATTGTTACTTGAATTTCAGCTACTTGCCAAGACAACTTCTCATTTTTATTTAGTTTAATTTGATGCATTAAAATAACTAAAACCAAAATAAAATTCATAAAAATAGACATATTAATAAGAAATGGCACAAACACACCACAAAATTGCTAAAAGTTTTAAATGCAAAAAAAAAATGAAACGAAAATAATTCTAACTATTAATACAAACTATAACAACATTTCAATGATACTGACTACTTCTGGTGAAGTACCTTTTAATATTACAAAAGGTCTACTATAGTAAGTTTGGGGTCAATAAGATTTTTCAAGCAGACACATAAATGTATCAAAAGTGACAGTAAAGGCATTTAATATTGTTACAAAAGATTTCTATTTCACATAAATGCTGCTCTTTTGAACTTTGAAATCATCCTGAAAAAATGTATCATGGTTTCCACAAAAAAAAAGTTTTTTTTGCAACATAGACAATAATAAATGTTTCTTGAGCAGCAAATCAGCATATTAGAATGATTTCTGAAGGATCGTGTGACACTGAAGACTGGAGTAATGATGCTGAAAATTCAGCTTTGCCATTACAGAACTAAATTATATTTTAAAATATATTAAAATAGAAAACAGTTATTTTAAATTGTAATAATATTTCACAATATTTCTATTTTTACTGTATTTTCAATCAAATAAATGCAGCCTTGGTGAGCATAAGAGACTAAATTCAAAATCATTTTTTGAACAGTAGTGTCAAAACACATTTATTTTTGTAATGTACCTTCAGTAAGTTTGTAAGGTAATTCTTCAGAAATTCCTTCAATCTCTTGTAGAGTTCCAGCCCCACAAACTGAGCTCCTCCAGGTGTGGGGGTTTTCTTTGAAGGTTTGGACGAAGGGGCACCTGCACCGCGGGCCTGATTCGACTGATGCACACTAGTGCAATAATTATACACGTGCCTGAAAATCAGGACGTTAAGGACACAACAGACACTGGATGCCTTTTTGAAATAAATTATAAATGCAATTGAGGATACGTGTAGAGCTCCATGTAGCGTGACTTGGCCATGCTCTGGCGGGTGTACACCTGCTGGATCCCCTCCCGCAGATCATCCCAGATCTGGTCCAGCCCGATCTGCTTCAGACCATGAGGGGTCTGGGTTCTGTTAGACGACATCCTCTCGGCCCTGCCGCTGCGCGTCTTGACGCTCCTTCTGATGTTTGATTGGTTCCTGTGCCTGTCACTCAAGAGCTACTCCTCCATAGGGTCAAGTGGTGAGAGAGGACAAGGAGAGGCGACCCTCAGGGAACAGCGACAGACAGGAAAGAAACCTGTGAGGAACAAGAAAGAGACAGACACAGTCTGTTGGAATCATGTAGCACTGAATACATTTGAGCAAACGAGTCTCTCGAGTGTAGTCTGCATCCAACAATGACAGAAAACTAACAGGAATCTGCTATCAGATGACGATCCTGTTGCTCTATATCAAAAAGACAGCAGCAGTAGTTTTTCCTGGGATAAACATTCCTTTTATGGAATCTACTGTTCATCCTGGGGTTCCCTTCTTATATCCAAAGCAACAACTCAAGGAACAACTCTAGGAGCTCTGAGCCGCAGCCGGTGCTGTACCAAGCAAACAAACAGTGTTTGTTTGTGACTTACAGTGTGGGACAGCAGAAAATCCAGACTCAAACTTACAATCAGTTAATAATTACAAAACAAGACCTGAACAGCTGAACATGGTAATTATATCATGCATTCACTTTAATGCAGTATGAGTTTTTGTATCACAAGCATAATATGTAATAGATATTATAATTATCTTATTTTATCTATAACAGATTTTGCATTATTGTATCTATTATAGATTAAACAATATAATAGATTATATGTATATGTGTATATATATATATATATATATATATATATATATATAAAACATATCAAACTAATAAAACTGTCTATTATAGATAAAAATAATTATCTTTCAAGAACAGGGAATAATTTAATGTTTTGAAAGAAGTCAAAATGTTTTTGACATTTTTTTATTAATGTTGAAAACAGATTTATCTGCTTAATATTTTTTGGGAAAATGTGATACACTGCCATCAAACGTTTTGGGTAAGTATGATTTAAAAAAAGTTAAAATTGATACTTTTATTCTGCAATGATGCATTAACTGATCAAAAGTGACAGTAAAGACATTTATAATTTCACACAAAATTTAAATAAACGCTGTTCAATGAACATTGCATTCATCAAAAAATAATTAAAAAATGTGTATATATATATTTACACGTACATAAAAATAATAGATCTTTTTAAAGGGCCAACCCTCTACATTGTGAGTAAATCACTCGCATATGCATCTAAATCTTCACTCTGGGCGACTAAATGATGTCTAATATTAGCCAATTGCTAATCAATTCTCAGATTTTACTCGCCAGTGTGTGAGTTGGAGGCTGAGTATATGATCAGCACAGATATATTTGAACTCACAGAACACTGACTGAGCGCTTCAGAGTTTCTCTCTCCGTCAAGCGATCTGATATTTTTCAGTTCATCTGAATGGATGCGCAGCGCACCTGTGTTTGGCGTACCGTAAACTCTAGTGTGAAGGCCTCGCCGTCGCTTTCTCTCACACGCGCAAAGAGAAGGAGCGAGGGAGAGTCTTACATAACATGCAGAATTGAGGCGCTATATGTAAACGACATACTTTGTTGTATTTTCCTGTAAAAATAACAGTTCCTTTAGAATTCTTCAGCTTTTAAGAACTGCCGGGTTTTCCTGTAGTGGGCGGAACTAAACGGCAATCTCATTGGCTGGCGCTCACCTATTATCGTCCCTGTTTTGATTTCAGCGAATCGGTTCGAGCGAACGCACACAACCTGATTAATATTCATGAATCCAATAGCTCATTAATCCCTAGAGCGTTTTTATATTGTTCTTATTAGTTTTTTTTTTTTTTTACAGGAACACTAAATTACCAAAAAATGCACCAGCACCAGTCCTAAGTTCATGGTTACCAAGTTTTAATTCTAATTATTAAACTTCTATTATTAAATAATACTTGATTATCATATTATAATGCTTGACTGACTGATATTAAGAGTGTACTTTCAGATATTTAAAAAGCTGTACCATTTTACAAACATTATATATGTTTGTAAAATGGCATAACACACACACGCACATACATACATATATATATATATATATATAGTCTAGTATAGTATTTCAGTCTGGCGAGTAAACAAAAAAAAATGTACTAGCCAATGGCGATTCAATTGCCAAGGTGTCCGTAGAGGGTTGAAGGGAAAAAGGTGATTACAAATATAATAAATATATCTATAATAGATAAAATTATATGTATGTGTGTGTGTGTATATATACACACACACACACATATATAGAAATGATGGTTCAAACAAATGCTGCAATTATTACCTGTTTGTCATCAAGTTCATTGCTAAACTCTGAATTCTCATCTCTGCCCCTCCAGATGTCTGCTGATCTCTAACAATCTCCTCATCTGACTGACCCTCACTGCATGATGTTCACGGGAGCCTGTCCTCGACTCAGAGGGAGCGACAGGTCAACACTGGACAGCTAGCTTCACTTCTCACAGTGTGAGCGATGTAGTTTTGTCGAGTTCATCATGTGCAACCACATCAGCAGAGCCAGTGAGAGCGATTCATGTGTCACCAGCTACCACTGTGCTCGGACCTGAGCCTAATGTTGATGTTTTCAGTATAACAGTCACTCCCACCATCAAAAATGCCACGCACAGAATTAAAAGTTGCTTAATAATTATATGTCCTTCATGTAAATACAATCTGACTGCTGAGGCCTTACCTCAAAACACACCACAGATACTCTGTAAAACACCTAGAGATCCGATAATACAAGTCAGGAGAAAAGAAGTACATGATGCAGTAGTACTTATGATAATAATATATTAATGAGCGCTATTAACGCTGTGTGTTTGTGTTCAGGATTAAAGCTAAAGCTAACCGCTAATCTCGCGCTCTTACCATCATCCAGAAAGAACGACACACATAAACATGTATCTCCAACACCGCTCCAGATCCTGATTAACAATATCCCCTTTTATATGTGTGACACATATGCGGCGAACGTTGTTTATTACTAATAAAATAAAAAGAACGACGCCGAAACAACGAACACAGAAAAACTCCGTCAGCGCGTGCTCACGGAAACACGGTCCCCCGGAAACAGCGACGAGCTCCGTCCGCGTGCGGGCCGCTCGAAAACAGCGGCTGTGGTCGAAGGTTCCGCTTGAGTAATTAATAATTGTGATAATAATCATATATGGTAATCATCTTATTTCGTATATGTATCAAAGTATCATTGTATTACTATATGATACCATCATTTTTCCATGCACCACCACCGTACATTACAGAATCCGAATGAATAGTTCAATGTAGACATACATTTAGATATTAAATAACCAGACTGTTTACTGAAACTAAGCAATTTGGTGCAAGAAATCTTGACTAACATTAAAAGCGGACTTTAGAGGTAAATAGATACAATCACAAAAAGTGTAGGATCCGGCCTCTATAAGACTGGAATGCATGATCATAATCATAATGAGAGGGCCATATTAATAAACACAGCTGGCTTTTTTTTGTTTTGTTACAAAAACAATTCAGTTGTTTATTGAGATTTGCAATGTGTTCATTATTGGAGCATCACTTTCTTAACAACCCTCAACATGAAAAGACATTTCATCATACACATGAGCATTTTCAAAAGAGAACACAAGAACAAATGATTGCATTA
The DNA here is from genome assembly GCF_001515645.1 of Sinocyclocheilus grahami. Taxonomy (NCBI): domain Eukaryota; kingdom Metazoa; phylum Chordata; class Actinopteri; order Cypriniformes; family Cyprinidae; genus Sinocyclocheilus; species Sinocyclocheilus grahami. The sequence goes on along the minus strand of NW_015505442.1, from coordinate 494,344 downwards.
CTTTATAATAAAATCGCAAAGTAAATTTGATGTGACGAATCTTAATAAATAAGCAATTATGTTCATTTAAAAGACCAATTGATATATTGGTAATGCATGGAGACACATTAAACACATTAATAATTAATGGAACAACTCAACATTTACAGAAAGCAACATCATCATTATGCGTTATTATAAACCAGGTTTTGTAATCTATCTGATGGTTGAATAATACTTTTGTTAGTAATGCACATGAGTGGAGAAAACAAACTCTTATGAGACCATGTTAATACAGAAATGTGTGATTCAGACATAGTTAAAGGGATAGTTCACCCAGAAATGAAAATTGTGTTGTTGAAGATATTTTGAAGAATGTGGGTAACCAAACAGTTGATGGTCCCCATTGACTTCCATAGTATTTTATTTTTATACCATGGAAGTCATTGGGGACCATCAACTGTTTGGTTACCCACATTCTTCAAAATATCTTCAGAAAAAATAAATTCATACAGGTTTGGAACAACACAAGGGTGAGTAATTGCTAACAGAATTTTAATTTTTGAGTGAACTGTCCCTTTAAGAAATAAAAAATGACTTAAAGGGATAGTTCACCCAAAAATGAAAATTTGATGTTTATCTGCTTACCCCCAGAGCATCCAAGATGTAGGTGACTTTATTTATTCAGTAGAACACATATGATGATTTTTAACTTTAACCGTTGCAGTCTATCAGTCGTATAATGCATGGCAATGGTAACAAAATCTATGAGAGTAAAAAAAACATGCACAGACAAATCCAAATTAAACCCTGCGGCTCGTGACGACACATTGATGTCCCAACACACGAAACGATCGGTTTGTGCCAGAGACTGTCTTTGGGCGCGCGCACGGCATCCGGTGCGTGAGGTGTGTACGCATTCTGGCGTTGTTTACACAAGCGCCGGAGTGACCTCTCGCGCGTATACGTCACTCATTGTTTACACAGTGCACAGTCATTGTAGGTATGACGGCTAATCAAAATGGTACTTGCGCTTATCCGGATTGTTCAAACTGACTTAAAACTAAAATATTACGTTCTCTCATTCGAACTCATTCGGGAGTGGTGACTTTCCACGTATTCCCAACTTCTGAGCCTGCTCGCCTGAAGTGATGGTTGATTGCTCTTCGGCTGGATATCAACACACCCATTAACAAACTACGCCAGAGCGCGTACACACCTCACGCACCGGATGCCGTGTGCGCGCCCAAAGACAGCTGGACATAGTGGTGTATTAGAGGTAAAAAATGGCACAAACCGATCGTTTCGTGTCTTAGGACATCAATGTGTCGTCACGAGCTGCAGGGTTTAATTTGGATTTGTCTGTGCATGCTTATTTTACTCTCATAGATTTTGTTACCATTGCCATGCATTATACGACTGATAGACTGCAACGGTTAAAGTTAAAAATCATCATGTGTTCTACTGAAGAAACAAAGTCACCTACATCTTGGATGCCCTGGGGGTAAGCAGATACACATCAAATTTTCATTTTTGGGTGAACTATCCCTTTGAGCACAATGATGACAATATTTAAAAATGGTTTATACGTAAATTTGTGCTGCTGATTTCAAATGAGCAGTGCTTTAAAACTGCAAACACACAAAAAAGTCATCTTTCTTCCATATTAACATGTAAAGGTCATCAAATCTATCACAAAATCCATGCTTGGCCAGAAGAAACCTTGAACCTTTGAGGCACATTAAAAGACACTGGAGCAAATGGACCGTTCATGATCGTTTACTACTGAACACATCTGAACTAAACTCTCTATCTAGAGTTTTCATGTTTTTAAGAGCATCTCCTTATAAAAACCCATCTAAAACGCCTTCCATGTTTTCCATAGAGTTCGAACAAGCACTTATGGAGAAACAGATAAATAACACTGAATTCTGATAACTATAAAGAACATTTACCATGAGATATAAAAGTGCTGCATTAACATTGATGAATGATTCAGAATGCCATTGGCTGATTACCATGCTACAATATATTATTGTCCTGAAGATGCTGACAACAAAATGTTTAAATACAATCAAATGTCATTATCAGAAACATAATTATGGATCATTCTGTACACATTCCGTTTTGTGCTATTGGAGTATTGGTGCATTCATGTTTGCTGAACACACATTTGTTAACAGATCAGCAGTATTGCAATGATTTATGCATCAGTTGTTTGTTTTATTTACCGTCATCCCATATGGAATATGCCTGCCGTGTGCATGGGATGAATTTGATCTCACAGAAGTCCTTGTGCTGTATTCACGTACATACAAAATAATTACAGAACAGACATGCCAGTCAGTGCACAGACGTGGTCCAAATGGACCTGCCAAGTGTCCGTTTCACATTGGCCGCTCAAAAATCTCAGAATGACCTTTTTAAATTATCCCTCAGGGTACTCATGTGAGAGACCGAAGCCCCTTCCAGGGGGTGTGGCTAAATGAACCACTCCTTCTTGCTTTCGTCGATGGTCTCTGTGAAGGCGGGGTCGTTCACGATGATGGCTGCATCAGCGCAGTCGGCAGACTCCGCCCCTTTGGCCTCGTTGGTGTGGTAGGAGCCCTTGTGATGGAACATGTGACGCACCAGGAACACCAGCGTGCAGAGGATGCTGAAAATCACCACTGCGATGATGCCTACATGAGCGAGAAATTATATTAAAATCACGATTGTAATGATAAATCAGAAATGATCTACACCCACGATAAACTATTATGAAATTAGACTATATTATTTTAAAGATTGCAGTCTAATTATTTTAATAATGTTTATTATATTGATATTTTAATATTTTATTACATTATTTAATATTTTAATATTTATATAATTTTAATTATTATATAATATCAATATTAGTGTTATATATTTAGACACTGATATTAAAATAATGATTGTAATGATGAATCATACCATTAAAGTCAGTGTAGAAATGTTCTACACCAATGATAAAACATGATGAAATTATATCATATTATTTTAATGGGTGAATTGTACTTATTTTAAAGGGATAGTTCACCCACAAAATGAAAATTCTGTTATTAATTACTCACCCTCATGTCGTTCCAAACCCCTAAGACCTTAAGAAATTTTTGATGAAATCCGAGAGCATTCTGACCCTCCACATCGTTAAAATAGTCCATGTGACATCAGTGGTTCAACCTTAAAGGGTTAGTTCACCCAAAAATTCTGTCATTAATTACTCACTCTCGTGTTGTTCCAAACCCGTAAGACCTTCGTTCAACTGTAAAGTTACGAAGCTACGCGAATACTTTTTTGCGCAAAGAAAACAAAAATAACGGCGTTATACATCATCACGCCGGATCTGGGTCAGCGCCGCCACACGCTCGCATCATGATACTGTTGTGAACGCGCATTCCAAAGTGACGCAGTAGAGACGAAAATGTGGAATAAAGTCGTTATTTTTGTTTTCTTTGCGCAAAAAAGCATTCTCGTAGCTTCGTAACTTTACAGTTGAACCACTGATGTCACACGGACTACTTTGCCGATCATCTTTTCGTTATACGTCATCACGCCGGATCTGGGTCAGCGCCGCCACACGCTCGCATCATGATACTGTTGTGAACGCGCATCCAAACTGACGCAGTAGAGACGAAAATGTGGAATAAAGTCGTTATTTTTGTTTTCTTTGCGCAAAAAAGCATTCTCGTAGCTTCGTAACTTTACAGTTGAACCACTGATGTCACACGGACTACTTTGCCGATCATCTTTTCTGGACCTTGAACGTGGTAGTTACCTTGCTGTCTATAGGAGGATCAGAGAGCCCTCAGATTTCATCAAAAATATCTTCAATTGTGTTGCGAAGATGAACGAAGGTCTTACAGGTTTCGAACAACACGAGAGTGAGTAGTTAATGACAGAATTTTCATTTTTGGGTGAACTAACCCTTTAATTTTATGAAGCTATGAGAATATTAAAATATCTTAATTTGTGTTCCGAAGATGAACGAAGGTCTTACAGGTTTGGAATGACATGAGGGTGAGTAATTAATAAGAGAATTTTCATTTTTGGGTGAACTAACCCTTTAATCATATTTATTATATTACATTTTTATATGAGAATATATGATAAATATTAATATCATTTCTTTATACAATGATATTAAAATCATGATTGTAATGATGAATCGTCATTAAAATCAGTTTAGAAATGTTCTACAACAATGATAAGATGTCAAAGCCTAAGAAAAATTAATCGTTGGCCTAAGAAATATAATTGCTGGTTGGTTGTATTTAAATTTATTGCCATATCATCATAGAAGATACAGATTCAACAAACAATAAAACACATTTTATAAAGTCCAAAAACATTCTTTAAATGTACTGTATTTGTGATAAAAACTGTAAAAGTTTTTCCTGGATCCATCTTACAAAATAAGTCCTTCAAAGTTTGTCTTGAAAAAAAAAAATCGTTGTTTCATGACATTAAAAATTAAGCAGTCCAAAGACATAGGTTTTATGAAAATGTTAGCACTGATACCATGCATTTCTAATGCCCTGTTTTGTTATGCATACTAGCATATTTACAGCCTAACTGCAGTTTGACAAAAAAACAAAAACTGAGGCAAGTTAAAATGTGTAGCAGCATTAAACTTGAACAGTATATTTCACCTCCAATTATTGCAGAGTCTCTGTTGACGCCATCACGGCTGACTCTCTCCTCGTTGAATGGAAACTGGGCACCGGCTTGAAAGAAAGAGAAAAGAGCACTGTTTTATGACTCTAAACTTTGACAATCCCTTTCATTGGATTTCTTGGCATAGATAAAGTACAGAAGGTTAGTGGAACACCGTGGGCAGATGAGTGTATCTGTGCACACGCTCGAGTGTTTCTCTCAGGAGGAGTCGGTGGGCTGCTGTTGGCAGGGGAGCAGATCTGAGACCAACCTTCTGCTCTTTTCATCTGCCGTCTCCACAGGCTCCAAACACCATACTCCACAAATATCCATGAAAGCTCAAGGTACTCAGTGTCATGGGTGTAAGCACACACACACATACACATCTATCTATCACAAGATTGCTCATCCCCTCTCTAATTTCAATCTTAGTTTTATTGATATGACAAAATCAGCGAATTCATATTCCCATGCATTTGAAGTTTAGCTGTGTACACTGAGATATTTAAGTAAATAAACTAAAATAATACAAACTGTATGCAACATATAACACATAATAATACGATATTATTTAAATATTAAATTAGAAATGTTATATTATATATAAATATCAATATGAAATATTGTACAATTTTAGTTATAAATGGATTCAATTGTTTAGCGTTTTAATATAAATTTATTATTTTAATGTATTAATAATAATACTAATAACAGATTTTAAATTTAATTTATTATTCTAATAATTTATTTGATTATTTCTTTCATTTTGTTTTTATTACAAGATAACTACGAACTACCTAGCTAACCAAGAAAATAATAATAAATGTTATCAAAAGGAATAGATTAGGGGTGTAACATTAAAGGGATAGTTCACCCAAAAATTAATTACTCACCCTCATTTCGTTTCAAACCCGTAAGACATTTGTTCATCTTCGGAACACAAATTAAGATATTTTTGATGGAATCTGAGAGCTTTCTGACCCTGCATAGACAGCAACACAACTGAAAAGTTCGCAAATCCAGAGATGTAGCAAGGAGATCTGTAAAATAATAATTGTGACATCAGGGGTTCAACCGTAATTATATGAAGCTACGAGAATACTTTTTATGCGCAAAAGAAAAAAAAAGACTTTATTCAACAATTCGTCTTCTCCGCGTCACCCTGTAGCGCCATTTTGGAGAGTATCCGCTGGACGTAAATAGTGTATGCTGTTCTGTGTCAGATCTCCTTGCTACGTTTCTGGACGTGGGAACTTTTCAGTTGTATTGCTGTCTATGCAGGGTCAGACAGCTCTCAGATTCCATCAAAAATATCTTAATTTGTGTTCCGAAGATGAACAAATGTCTTACGGGTTTGCAACGACATGAGGGGGAGTAATTAATGACAGAATTTTCATTTTTGGGTGAACTAACCCTTTAATTCAACAGGAATATTTAAACTATGAACTTGAGATGAAAAATATGATTTAAGATTATCTTTAATGTTACTATAATGAGTTCATGTGTTTCCCATTCCTTAAACTAACCCTCACACAAACCTCACTGGTGCTTCCTTGTGGCAACAATGCAGAGCACACACACACACACACACACACACAAACAGGAATGTACCGCAGTAATCCTCTCTACAGGGAAGAGATCACAGATGTCCTTTACTAAAAATCTGATTTCTTCCAGTCAACCAGGAAAGATCTCTTCAGAAGAGATAAATACATTTCCTCGTGTGCATCAGATTCATATTGAAATTCTGTAACTATTTTTTTTCTGCTCAAGAGTAAAAGATGAAGTGGAACGTTTTTCCTCAATATCCCTCTCTAGTTTCCCTTAAGGGGTTTTCCAGTTCACATCTGACAAAGATCTTTATAATATCCTGCTGATTCAGATCTGAACATTGATTTCTTTCTTTTATCTCTCAACCACATTTCAGTCACATTCCTATACAAATGACAAGATATTGATTCAACTGCTTGAATAATGAAAAAACACAAAGGGGCAAATGCTGCCATTATCTACACTGGAGGCTCAGTGTTCTAGATCTTCAGTCTTTGGAGAAACCAACTTCCACTTCAAGCAAGAGCTCAGCCCTTAAAGGGGTCATTTGATGCAATTTCAAGTTTTCCTTTCTCTTTAGAGTGTTACAAGCTGATTGTGCATAGATAAGATCCCTAAAGTTGCAAAGACTAAAGTCTCAAAACCAAAGAGATATTCTTTATCAAAGTTAAAACTCTGCCACGCCCCCCTAAAACGGCTCGTTCTCACACGCCCCCACATATCTACCTCACTATGTGGAAATATTAGCATAATGCAGCCCAAATGTGCACGCAAAGAAAGAAGGCGTGGTTTCAGTAACCGCAGTTAGTGTTGAAGCAGCATGTCAGGGAGACGCTGTGTGTTTCTAGGCGAAAGCAAAAGCACTTTATTTGGCCTTCCGGAAGTAGATGCATTTAGGAATCTTTAAGATCACTTACAACAGAACAGCAATGCATTTTATGGACGACCGTTTCGTGAACCTAGGAGAGGAGGTGATTCTGACTTTGCTATGATAATCTGGCGCTTCTGAATCAGCTACTGTTTTGTTATTAGTTCAAGTATTTGCTATTGACTGTTCAAATGCGGAGTTTTGCGCATCGTGTGTGTGCGCGAGCGAGAGAGCGAGAGAGAGCGAGCGAGAGAGAGCGAGAGAGCGCAAGAGAGAGCGTGCGAGAGAGCGAGAGAGAGCGAGCGAGAGAGAGAGAGAGCGAGAGAGCGCAAGAGAGAGCGCGCGAGAGAGCGAGAGAGAGAGAGAGCGTGAGAGAGAGAGGGGGGGGGTCACATCACAGTGGAGTCAGCTGTCTTAACCGTGGCTTGTGTACTGCAAACACATACCAGCTTCATCACTGTGTCTGTCACGCGACTCTGTTCCCCTTTCGGGCTTGAACTGATGGTAAAACTAATGACATTATTTACTGTCTTTACATTTATTTTAAAAGATGAAGCTCGTGATTATGGTAAGGGGCGTTACATTTCCGACGAGTGCTTGCGGTGTTCGGCCAATCACAATGCACTGGGTCAGCTGGCCAATCAGAGCAGACTGCGCTTGTCGGAAGGAGGGACTTTGTAGAAAACGAAGCGTTTGAGAGAGGCGGGGCATAGAGGACCTACAATAATGTACAGTATTTGAAAAAGAATGTGTTTTTTGAACATTAAAGCATGTCAACATATTCTGTTAGACCAAATACACAAAATAATGATCTTTAAAAAAGCATCATATGACCCCTTTAAAGGAATAGATCACCCAAGAATGAAAATTTGCTGAAAATTTACTCACCCTAAGGCCATCCAAGATATAGATGAGTATGTTTCTTCATCAGAACAGATAGGAGAAATATAGCATTACATCACTTGCTCACCAATGGATCCTCTGGAGTGAATGGGTGCCGTCAGAATGATAGTCCAAACAGCTGATAAAAACATCACAATAATGTAATCCACACCACTCCAGTCCATCAGTTAATGTCTTGAGAAGTGAAAATCTGCATGTTTGTAAGAAACAATTTCATCATTAAAACATTTTTAACTTCAAACCATTAAAATACGAGTCCTCTGTCTATAACATTGCTTTCTCCTGTGAAAAGGTCCTCTAAATCAGAATCAGGTTTAAAAGCAAAAACAGCCCAAAACAGCCTCACAAGACATTAACTGGTGGACTGGAGTCAGGTGGATTACTTGTGGATTATTGTGATGTTTTTATCAGCTGTTTGGACTCTCATTCTGACGGCACCCATTCACTGTAGAGGATCCACTGGTGAGCAAGTGATGTAATGTTCAATTTCTCCAAATCTGTTCTGATGAAGAAACACACTCATCTATATCTTGGATAGCCTGAGGGTGAGTACACTTTCAGCAAATTAAAATTTTTTGGTGAACTATTCTTTTAAAACATGCAAAATAACACCATAAAAAGCTTTTAATCATCGAGTTACCTGAATCTGGGTGCCAGGGGTCAAAGACTGCAGACATTGGTGGTACTGTGAGTGGAGACGCCCCGCAGTTGGACTCCACCAGGACTCCCTGTATGGAGGCTGTGGAGGGCACTCCGGTCCTCAGGGCGGCCTTCAGCGGGGCGATGCGGTTGAACTGCACTCTGGAAAGACAACCCACGAATCCTGGGGTGTTATATCGCTCTATCAACACCGGATCAATCTGACCTGTTTCTGAAAGACAAAGACAACAGCAGAAAATATCAGATGGAGGAAACAATTGTGAGTGAGTGTGAAAGCAATGAAAAAAGTTATAGGACAGGTGTTTTCAAATGAATGATCTAAAATCTGAATCTAAGATTTAAAATCTACAATATCGTCTACACTGCCATTAAAAGTTTGGGGTCAAGTTTTTGAAAAAAATCTCTTTATAAAGTCTGCATTTATTTGATCAAAAATACAGTAAAAACATTAATATTGTGAAATAGTATTACTGTTTAAAATAACTGTTTTCCATTTAACTATATTTTAAAATGTAATTTATTTCTGTGATGCAAAGCTGAATTTTCAGCATCATTACTCCAGTCTTCAGTGTCACATGATCCTTCAGAATTCATTCTAATATGCTGATTTGCTGCTCAAGAAACATTTCTTATTATTATCAATGATGAAAACAGTTGTGCTGCTTAATAGTTTTGTGGAAAACGTGATACAGTTTTTTTTTTACAGGATTCTTTGATTAGTAGTGATCTGAAATATAAATATTTCATAAGCTTTTACATGTCTTTACTGTCACTATTGATCAATTTCAGCATCCTTGGAGAATAAAAGCATTAATTTATATTAAAAAAAGAAGAAAAATCATATTGACCCCAAACTTTTGAACGGTATTGTATATTGTACATAGACCGAACATTGTCAGATAAATAGTTTCTTGTGATTATTACTATATATATATATATAACTTATTTATTAAACAGTAGTGTCAATGTTTTATAAAAGCAATATGCCACAGTTATGGGGTTAACAATATATAAAAAGTGGATTTTGACATAGTCTGCCTTAGATCACATCTGCAAAACTAGACAAGATTGAAAGCACACAACATGACACTGGAAGCCAAAAGCCTTGTTTTTACAACTTACATGAACAGATGAATGCATTTTTATATATGTGAGAAGAGAGAAAATCTGTGCTGTCCTTGATTATCCTCATCTTTTCTTCCAATATATTACTAAACATCACACAAAACACCCGGCTCCAAAGCTAAATAAATTAAAAAATCATCACACCTAAAAAACACATGCTAATATTTTGAATATAAAGTATTTTATGTACATGTTACCTGTTTGCGATCACAGATGTGGAACTGCGTATGTCTTCCCAGCACGTAAGCAGGTCTTGCAACTCAAAGCTAAACACCAGATTTCTCTTTTCTGTCTGTATCTTTCTCAATCCGCCTATGTGTAAACCTGACTAACAAACTGTAGATTTCCTTCTGTCTAACCCTGAAGCTGCAAATAGTTTTTAAACCATATTAATGAGCTGTATCTGTCTGAGTGTAGAAGCAGACCCATCACACGTTCAGCTGCTCTGTGTGTGTAATGCGGCTCATCTCTGCTAGAAAAGTCTGCAGGAAAACCTGGAGACTGGACTAAAATCAGGAGCAGAACCCAGAGCTTTCACATGATGGTGTCAGGACTTCCAGGAGAAGCAGGAGAGCGAGTCATGTATTCTTGGTCAATATGGATTACGACATCATTTTACGCTATGTGACAAGATTTCAGCCAAGTTATTCCATAATACTATTCCTTGTCAAAAATACTAAAACCTAAATGTATGAATGAGTTTGTCATTATAGATAGACAAAATAATAGACAAAATCTACTTGACATCTACAGAAAGTAGTAATTAATTTCTAGAGCATATCACCGTTTTTCATCATATTTAATATATTCACTTTCATTTTATGAACTAGTACAAAGCTGTTCAAAAGTTTGGGGGTAAGTAAGATTTTTTGGAAGAATTTAATACTTTTATTTAGCAAGAATGCATTAAATTGATCAAAAGTGACAGTAAAGTGAAAGTATGTTAAAAAAGATTTATATTTCAAATAAATGCTGTTCTTTTGTTCTTTCTATTCATCAAAGAATCCTGAGAGAAATGTATCAAGATTTCTACAAAAATATTAAGCAGCACAACGTTTTTCAACATTGATGATAATCAGAAATGTTTCTTGAGCAGCAAATCAACATATTAGAATGATTTCTGACTGGAGAAATGATGTTGTGCTATAACATCTGTGCTATATAAAGTAATAACATTTCGCTATATTAGTTTTTACTGTTTTTTAAAAATCAAATAAAAGCAGCCTTGATAGGCATGAGAGACGGTAGCATGGAAAAGGAACATTTGTCAATAGCATACTTAAAACCCTGAATCATGCTAATATATGTACATAATAGCCTACTTACCAAAAACTTTTCCTAGGAAAACGGTCTTTACAAGGTTGAACTCAGTGTCTGAGGCTTCAGGAAGAGTGTAGCTTACTGTGGGATAATGATCCACCTGCAACTCACAGACAGACTCATAAATCCAGTGAATTGTCATTATCTAATATAAAACAGATTCATCTGAACTGTGAAACCATCTTTATCTAGTGGCTCCATGGAGACAGATGCAGTACCTGCAGCTGAATGAGTCTGTCCTGTCGGCTGAGGTTGACATTGTGAGGCTGACCGTTAGCCATGTTACGATGATTCAGGCTGATCGTGAACGGCTCCCTCAGTCCTCCCAGGTTATAGCGGATCTGTAGAGTACCTGAGGGAAAACACAATGTTTCATCAGTGTTAAAGGGTTAGTTCACCCAAAAATGAAAATTACCCCATGATTTACTCACCCTCAAGCCATCCTAGGTGTATATGACATTCCTCTTTCAGACAAATACAATCGGAGTTACATTAAATAATGTCCAGGCTAATCCATGCTTTATAATGGGAGTGGATGGTAGCCCAAAATTTGAAGTCGAAAAAATTGCACCCATCCGTTATAAAAGAAGTCCCCACAGCTCCGGGGGGTTAATAAAGGCCTTCTGAAGCAAAGCGATGCGTTTGTGTAAGAGAAATATCCATATTTACAACTTAATAAATTCTTAATCATTAATCGTATGCGCGTTCACGAGAGAGTGGCGTCCAGCGGATGACGTAAGACGTAGGCAAACGCAATGACGAACGCGGAAGTCACGAATGTGGAAGTGCAGAGGAGAGAGCAAAACAAAACACCGGTCATGAATTAGTAGTACAAAATGAGGATTTGTAAAGAAAAATGTCATAGGATTTCGATAAAAACCAAGAGGACACTGGTTTTCCTTTGCTGTAAACAAAAAAAATTTCTCGCGAGACTAGCATATTCTCACTGGAGCTTATGCTACGCCTACTTTCTACGTCATCTGCTGGACACCACTCTCTTGTGAACGAGCATACGACAGTTAGCAGAGATTAAGGTTTATAAAGTTGTAAATATGGATATTTTTCTTACACGAACGTGTTTTTCTTATTCTACCCCTACTTTCTACGTCATCCGCTGGACACCACTCTCTTGTGAACGAGCATACGACAGTTAGCAGAGATTAAGGTTTATAAAGTTGTAAATATGGATATTTTTCTTACACGAACGTGTTTTTCTTATTCTACCCCCCCCCCGTGTGGACTTCTTTTATAATGAATGGGTGCAATTTTTTGGACTTCAAATTTTGGGCTACCATCCACTCCCATTATAAAGCATGGATTAGCCTGGACATTATTTAATATAACTCCGATTGTATTCGTCTGAAAGAAGAATGTCATATACACCTAGGATTGATTGAGGGTGAGTAAATTATGGGGTAATTTTCATTTTTGGGTGAACTATCCCTTTAAGAGTGTCTAAGCAGAGTTACTATCATTAAATAAACTAAAACTACAACAAATAAAAAAAATGTATTTCCATAAAATAAACTTAAAAAAAAGAGAAAATAAATGTTAAATCTGAGCTCTAAACACGTGACCGTGTCTCACCATTGTGCCGCAGCACCACGGCCAGGTAGTCCTGTGTCTTGGAGCTAATGTAGATGAGGACTGCAGGCGTGTGGGCCGTACTGAAACTAAAGCTCAGCTCTTCACGGGTCAGATTACCCACTGCGCTCAGGACTCCAGAGTTGCCTTCCTTCACTGCAGGAGAAGAGCTGCTCTCGGACATGAGGTCGTAGCGCACCAGGGTCCCACTCTCAAAATACCCTCCAACATCTAAAGTGGAGGCAGACGACAACAACAGGGCTTGACATTTACTTTTTGCCCAAAGGAGCACATATGCTCCAAGGTAAAAAATTTAGGAGCACATTTAACAAAAAAATAAACAAAAAATAGGGGTGCACTGAAAATGTATACAAAATTGATACATTGATACAAGGAGATATTTACAAACAATGATTTAATTTATTAGAATACAAAAAGTACTACATTTTTAAAAATTTCTGCTTCAAAATATATTTAATGTTTATGTAATAGTCTAATCTAATCTATCTATCTATCTATCATCTATCTATCTCTCTCTCTCTCTCTCTCTCTATATATATACATCCCATAATAAACAGATTAAAAACTAATAACGTGGGACTTTTATTCATAAATAAGAATCAAATACACAGGGACTCTTATTTTGAAATGTTCACTATTATTTTATGAATTAAATTATAGTTTTTTAAAGTGATTTATTTACTGAAATCATAAATTTAATAATCACGTTAATCACATTATAATTCCTATTTTTCCATCTATAATTTTAAAACCTCTTTTTATAATTATTATTTTAAGACTTTGTTATTATAATCTGTTATTTTTATGTCCTTAAATTACTAACTAATTTTTTTTAGACTTTAAGAACTGTAAGAACAGTTTTTATTTTTTATTTTACAGTTTGCACACATCTAGTTTTAGTCACAAAGTTGCATTGTCTGCTAAATGAATAAATGTAAATGTAAATGAGAGAAATGGTTTCACTGTCAAGCCCTGAATATGAACTAAGCAAAACTGATCCAAATTGGCTTGTAGTCCAGCTTTGGTGCTATCTTTATGCTAATATACTCCTAAAAGATGAGATTTGTGCATTGAAATATATTTGTTGCCCATTACAGCCAAGTGAAACTGAACTGAATTATTTATGTTCTAAGATTAGTGTCCATACCATCATTGCAGAAAGGCCCATCGAAGGCAGTCAGACTGCAGTCGCACGAGTAACCATTGTATTTCTCCATACATTTCCCTTCATTCTGGCAATGCATCCCATAGCTGCTGCAGTGACCCGAGCATCCAGGCTTCACCCCTGGTGTGACCTTTGCCCTCCCTTCAAGGTCAAGTGTCACTCCATTGACCTTTAGGGAACGAATGCAACCCAGAAATCCTCTCTGCCCCCCTGAGGCACCTAAAGTGTTACAGCAACAAAGACATAACGAGATATAACACGTTAACGCTTTACAATAAGGGAAATTACATACACAATAAGAGACATGCTTTCTCTTGCTAAAATTCTACTTCCCAATCATCAGCCGGAGATCTTACCTACAAACAGCTGGCTGAAGAGCTGCAGGTGGGTGTGGCCCTGAGGCGGGGCTGACCTCGCCTCCCTATGCACCTTGTCCAATCGCAAAACGGCCTCTTTAATATTCCGTTCCGCCTCCACCCTGTGCCACTGGTCATCATTGAGGGGTGTAGATGAGCGTACGGTTAATTCCACCGGCCCGTTGCCCACATCAAATGAGAGCGACACCACTGTAGCAGCTGTGGAGAGCAGTGTTGTTACTGTTAACTAAAATTATTAAAGGTTGTTTTAAAAATTCCAAAAGAAAAATTTAATGAAATGAAGCTGAAATAAATGATCAAATTTTGAAAACAAAAAACATTAGAAATGTTGCCTTGAAGATCAAGTACTAAAATTACTAACTAAAACTAACAATTAAAATGAAAACTGAATATATATATATATATGTATACTATAATTTAAGTATAAATAGTATAATGCTATAATTGTAAACAAAATAACACAGGTGAAAAGATAACTGTAATTTCCTTCAAGAAACTCAAAGCATAGTTCTTAACAATATGCAGATAAGACGGGCTTTACAGCAATCCTACTCAAGATGAGGTGATACCAGTATGTGGACTTACATTTGAGTTCTAAGCGAATAAAATCCGGATTGCCCAGGTTTTCCAGAAAGACACCATGCGAGGCTGAAGTCTTAAAATAGAAGGAGACGTCTACGCTGGTCTCGGCTTGGAAGGTGGGAAAATGAAGATAAGATGCAGGTGTGTTGAAGGACGCTGCGTTCCAGAAGTGACCTATAAAAGAAACCCACTGACAACTCAGTAGATGTCTCTTTTGGTCAAATTTAAAGCTGCAGTGTGCAATTTCTATGCTACTAGCGGCATTAAGTGTAATTTGATGCTATCAACCTATCATTTCACATTGATTTTAAGGGTAGGTTTTGGTTAGTTTAGTGGATAGACCTGTGATTGTTTGTGTCATCGGACCAAGAAAAAAATGGTGATCCAGTAACATGTCCTACTTGGCTAAACTATGTTGATAGTTGATACATTTTAGAGCATGTCTGCACTTACGATCTCCCTGACAGCGGAGTGGCCCAACAGTGAGTCTGGCTTCAGATCCAGAGCGGTGAACATCACCAACCACCACCTGACTGACAGGCAGATGGTCCTTATACATCAACATACCAGCATCTTCTTTCCTAGAGAAACAAACACCATGCAGAGGAAGAATTATGGACCATTATGGAATATAGCATTGTGCAATGCAGCAGAGAGGAGCTGAGTGCTGCTTACTGCATAGTACATACTGCACACTGTCTAGTGTGTAAAAAATGTGCAATCATTTATTACGTTAATTCAGCGAAAGGCATCCGGTTATACATAAATATGGTAAGTATGCGGTTTTTACGGTCAATGAGGCGATATTGAAAATTGTGGTTGTTTATGAAAATTTAGGAAAGGAAAATTCATAAAGGAAATTTGCATGTTATGCACAATGTAAGTCACTATTCAAATGTTTGAAGTCATTAAGATTTTCTTTTTAAAGAAATTAATACTTTTATTCAGCAAGAACACATTAAATTGATCAAATGTAACAGTAAAGACATTTAAAGACATTCAACTTTCTACTGTATTCATCAAAGATGAATCATGAAAATGATCATGGTTTCCACAAAAATACTAAGCAGCACAACTGTTTTCAGCAATGATAATGATAAGAAATGTTTAATAAGCATCAAATCAGCATGTTAGAATGATTTCTGAAGGATGACTGAAGACTGGTGTAATGATTCTGAAAATTCAGCATTTTAAAACACACTCAAGTAGATATTAATTACATTTTAAATTGTAATAATATTTCACAATATTATTCACAATATTTCACAATAAATAAATGCATCCTTGGTGAGCATAGGAGACTTCCCTTAAAAAACATTACAAAATCTTACTGACCCCAAACTTTTGAATGGAAGTAAATGCTACTGCAAAAACGTAGTATGGTAGTGTGCAATTCCAAGAAACCCTGGAAAATCAAAGCATTCAATAATACGATGAGGCCACCAGGATTGTGTACAGCTGGCTTTTCTCTCTGTCTTCTGTAGAATGCCATCTAACATGTAAGTCCTACTAGATTCCTTCAGCAAAATGAGAAGAGACTGAGATCTCACCATTGTCTCAGATCTGCATCACAGTTGCAGTAGTATCTGGCATCTGTGCAGTTACGTTCAATGCCACAGGCACATTTCTGCACACCTGGTCCTGAGCCGCCCCAGTAGAAGTGCTTCTCATTTCCCCTGCCGACCCACCATGTGGACGGAGACCCATCTAAAAAAAAAAAAAAAAGATCTTAAGGGAATAATTCAACTGAAAATGTAAATTTGCTAAAAAAGTATTCACCCTCAGGCAATCCAAAATGAAGATGAGTTTGTTTCCTCATTGGAACAGATTTGGAATTTGAAATTTAGCATTACATGACTTACTCATCAATTGATCCTCTGCAGTGAATGGGCGCCTTATGAATGGAAAAGTTGCATGTTTGTAATAAACAAATCCACCATTAAGAGGTTTTTAACTTCAAAATGTTACTTCTGGCTAAAATATGAGTCCATAATCCATAACAACGATTCCTCCAGTGAAAAGTCCATCCCCTGTAGTCCTCTCACATCAACATCCACCCACATATTTGTTTAGAACTGCTTTAGACTGTTTTTGCTTGTAAACTGAGCTTGATTTGAGCACATTTCTCTCCTGATTCAGACAAGATGACTTTTTCACTGGAGAAAGCAATATTATGGATTATGGACTCATATTTATATGCATAATTATGGACTGGATTGTGGGTATTTTAGCAGCAAGCAAAAGTTTGAAGTTAAAAATCACCTTAATGATGGATTTGTTTCTTATAAATGTGCAGCTTTTCACTTCACAAGACGTTAACTGATGGACTGGAGTGGTGTGGATTATTGTGATGTTTTTATCAGCTGTTTGGACTCTCATTCTGACGGCACCCATTCACCGCAGTGGATCCACTGGTGAACAAGTGATGGAATGCTAAATTTCTCTAAATCTGATAAAGAAACAAACTCATCTACATCTTGGATGACCTGAGAGTAAGTACATTTTTAGCTCATTTTCATTTTGAATTTTCTTATGAGAGCCACGAGTTTCTACCGCATCATTTACCTGGTGAGTTGAGCAGGCGTGATTTGTAGCACGTGTACGCCACATGCTGCTCGCAGAACTCAGCACTGCTGGTGACGGCGTTCACCTGAATCACAAAAACATCAGCAGCTCTGCAGGTGAGCACTATATCCAGCATCTGTTGGTTAGGTGTAACAGTTTTCATTGTTAAATCCACACTGATTTAAGCGTCACCTGTTCAGCAGACATGCTGTAATTGAGTGTGAGCACAGTCTTGTCTTCAGCTCTGGAACCCGCTGCCACAGAGCTTTGAGCTGGAAGGTCATTCACAATAGTTGTCCAGACTTTGTCTTCTGAAATACACATATACAAGTGTACCAGTCAGCGGGTATTCAGGCATTAATATATTTCTATAATATGCGCTCATTTAAATTAGAAACAGTGACACTGGCAAACACTGACAATTAAAAAAATGTGCTAAAACTTTGGAGAAACCACTGGATGTATTTATTGCTTAAAGGAGTAATATCACATTTTAATCATATATTCAACAATAAACAGTGTGTACACAGAAAACGAAACATATTATGTTAGTAAGGTTGTATAATAGTAAGTTTTATAATGTTAGGTAAGGTTTCTTGCACCACAAACAGTCATAATTTAGTAATTTCTTTGATATCAAAGGGGTCACTGATGTGTGAATGTGGGAGATTATGTGTTAATGTATTCCTCATTATGACAATGAATATATTAACACATGATATGAATATATTAACAACTTCAGATGTGCATGCTACACAAGAACCCACTGATATTGTCAATGTCAATGTCAATGTCAATGACATTGTGTTTTGTTTTAAATTTATAGAAAAAAAATATATATATTTATATTTTTTTAATATATATATAAAATATATATTTCAATATATTTATATAATACATACAACTTTATATGTGCATGCTTCACATTACCCTGCTGATATTGTGCTTTGTTTGAAATATTTTATATATATTCTGAATATTTTATATATATTCTTATATTGTTCTGACCCATCACATTGCAGGTGACTCTGAATGGCTCCAGGGGTCCGCTCCCATCCGGATCGATCCAGTAAGTGTCTGAGCTTCGGCCCAAGTGTTTGTACTCCTCACAGGACTGCTCGTAGACAGCTGCAGAAACACACAGCGTAAGCATCAAAACAGCCAACACTGCGAGAAAATCTACAATGCTTCATTTCTGAGGACCAGTCAGCTAAATAAATAACAATAAAAGAAATATCCTAGCACATGACAATTCCAAACCAAAAATCTCTATTCTATAAGGTTCAGTAAAACTCTGAGTGTTGATTGATGCAGCAAGAGTTTATTTGCTATTGCTACATAGAAGCAGCTTCAGAGAAATAGAATCAAAATATGCTCAAATAAATGTGGGTGATATGATTTTAGATGGCTTACAGTTGTGGCAGGTGGCACCAGAGTATCCAGTGCCTTCACAGGCACATTTAAAAGTGTCTCCAGTTTGAGAGCACTTGCTTCCATGTTCACAGTGGTTTGGCACACACCTGGAGAGAGAGAGACAGGAACGTCTTATTGCTTTTTGGACGGACTGAGCAAAAATGACAATCAAAATACAGCAGCGGCTTTGATCAGAACACTGCGAACAAAGGCAAACATCTGTTCTTCATTAGTTTGCAGAGTCATCCGTGAGGGTGCAGTGCAGCAGGTTCATGAATGAATATGGATGGGTACGGGGGCTTGACTTTATCACAAAGAGATGTTACATTACCATATGAAAAGCAATGCTGTAAGGAGAGCGCATGTTGACTTTTATAAAGCAGAATATGCATAAACCTGTAAAACAGTTGTGGTTGTATGAAAATTCACATCGGGTCTCTGCATCAGTGCGAGTCCATACTGAAAATGCATTACCTGTCTATGATGGCACACATATCCAGACTGACGTTCTCAAAGCTACCCAGCATGCCTTGCTCCACAGACTGCAGGTCGACCAACTGGTCGTCGACATGTATGAGTTGCATGCAGCCCTGAAAGGAGCGCTGTGACGGAGAAAGGTCTGTCCGCGGGAAATATCCTGCACATGGCAACAAGGAAATAAAAAGCGGATCAAGCTTGCCCAGGAAGATGCATACATTCAAGTATCCATCATAATTGAATTTCATATTATAGGGGATAGTCGTGGCCTAATGGTTAGAGTGTGGGACTTGTAACCCAAAGGTTGCGGGTTTGAGTCTCGGTACCGGCAGGGATTGTAGGTGGGGGGAGTGAATGTACAACTCTCTCTTCCACCTCCAGAGCACAAATATATATACACTGAACAAAATTATAAACGCAACACTATTGTTTTTGCCCCCATTTTTCATGAGCTGAACTCAAAGATCTAAGACTTTTTCTATGTACACAAAAGGCCTATTTCTCTCAAATATTGTTCACAAATCTGTCTAAATCTGTGTTAGTGAGCACTTCTCCTTTGCCGTGATAATCCATCCACCTCACAGGTGTGGCATATCAAGATGCTGATTAGACAGCATGATTATTGCACAGGTGTGCCTTAGGCTGGCCACAATAAAAGGCCACTCTAAAATGTGCAGTTTTACTGTATTGGGGGGTCTGAAAACCAGTCAGTATCTGGTGTGACCACCATTTGCCTCACGCAGTGCAACACATCTCCTTCGCATAGAGTTGATCAGGTTGTTGATTGTGGCCTGTGGAATGTCGGTCCACTCCTTTTCAATGGCTGTGCGAAGTTGCTGGATATTGGCAGCAACTTTGGTTATTGTTGTGAGGTGGATGGATTATCTCGGCAAAAGAGAAGTGCTCACTAACACAGATTTAGACAGATTTGTGAACAATATTTGAGAGAAATAGGCCTTTTGTGTACAAAGAAAAAGTCTTAGATCTTTGAGTTCAGCTCATGAAAAATGGGGGCAAAAACAAAAGTGTTGCATTTATAATTTTGTTCAGTGTATATATACAGTACTGTGCAAAAGTCTTAGGCCATTAGTATTTTCACCAACAAAAAATGTTTTTAAGCCAGTTATTTTGATATCTTTTGCTGTAGTGTGTCAGTAGGAAATAGTCAGTTTACATTTCCAAACATTCCTTTTGCCATTAATTGTAATAATCCAGCGAGATTTTTGTATGCACAAGGAGTTTGACAACAGCCAGTGCTCCACACAGAGATCTGATCTCAGCATCATCCAGTTCGTCTAGAAATGACATGACATGAAGAAAAAAAAAACAAGACTAAATCCAGAAGAACTGTGATGCTTTATATATATATATATATAAAATAATAAACAATTTAATTAATTTTTTTTCCAAATAAAAACACTTCAGAGAGGTGGTTCCTACAATTACCTCCAAAAAAATAATCTCCTCCAGTCCTGATCTGAATGGGGAGAGCAGCTCTCACTGTGGACATCTCGTCTCCATTGATGGTCAACATGGCAATGCTTTCCAGTGCCAGAAAGTGAACGCTGTGCCATTGTCCATCATTAAGACCAGAACCTGCAGAGAAACGCTTTAGCATGAGCGATGACAAATCTGATTTATTTGTGTGTGTTTCACTGGTTAATGTGCTGAGGGGTTGGCAAGATTTTGATATGATAGATAAGGTTTTGTAAATGGCTGCTAGTGTGTTGCTACAAGGATTTTTCAAGCTGAAACTGTAAAGAAAGTCTAGAAACTGAGAGAGCTCTGGATGTGCGTCTTCAGGTGTGATGTTACCTGAGGATATGTCCACACGTGCGTTCTTGCCAAGTGTGACGTAGATGTGGACGGTAACTTTACCCTCCACCAGGCTGACCTCCACCCCTCCAGGCATGAGCGGGGTAAAGAACAGCAGACCGCTGGGGTTCCATGTCCGAAACTGCAGTCTGACCGACACCGTGTCTGCGTCAGTCCGTCCTGGAAGCTGCAAGGAGCTGGTGGAGTTAAAGAAGGCGGGGAACGAGTGGGACTCTGTGCAGGAGAACGTCAGGTTATGCTGGAATGGGAACAGTAGATGAAATGAAAATTATGAAACATTTCAAATGAAAGCATTATCAAGGAGTTCAACACACACCGCTACAGGAATGATCACAACTTTACAGTAGAATTGCAGAGGACAGATTGATTTAAGAGGGAGTTTTAATTAGGAAACTTGGATAGGACCCTACTGGAAAATCCAGATAAAACCAGCTTAAGGTGGTGGCTGGTTTTGTCTAGTTTCTAGCTGGTCTACACTGGTCTAGATGTCTGGAATCCCAGCCAGTGGTTAAAGCTGGTTAAGGCTAGCAGACCACCTTGGACCAGGAAAAGCAGCAACCATAACTCCACTCAATCACCTTAAACTGGCAAAAAATGTTTTTTCCAGCACGGAAAGAGACTGTGGACAATAAGCGCCAGTCATTATGTAGTCACTGTGAATAATCACAGAACACGCACACAGAGTGACAACACTTCTCACTTCACGTCTGTCCTCACACACAGAGCATTGTGGGAAAGGGAAGGAAACCTCTGTTTATTACTGTGGTCAGCGCAAGGAGAGGAACTGTATCTATTGAATATTTAATGTGAAATATAAAAGCTGCAAACCTTCAGGAGCTGAGATTACTGTAAACAATAGAGAGAATCGAATTAGAGAAGCCACTGAAAACATCTGTATGCATAAAATATGTATTAAGAAAGCAAATGAAAAGAAATTTTGATTTCTTGTCGACTTTAACCAGAAGTAATTAAATATTTTAGAGCAAAATATTTATTTTTCTTCATCAGGGGGCTGGCTGAGGGTTAAATTTATTAAATATAAGACAAAACAAGCTTTTAAATGCGCTAAATCAGCTCAAATCCGAGATGAAAATGTATTATTTTTCTTAATTTGTTTTCAAAAACTGTCATGTTTATTTAAGAACCAGGATTTTTTAAATCAGGAATTTTTAAAAGTGAGATTTTTATACCCAGAAATGTGATTGACATGAATAAAATCTCAAAACTCAAATATTTTTTTCTAGTTCTCTAAAATAAATCTTTAAAATATTTTTAGTAGAAACTACTGAGAAATTGGTATTTGTGGGTTAAATAATATTAAAAAACATATCTTAGAATAAATCCAGGTATAGTGATATAATTATAATATTTAATTATTTTTATTTAAGAATCAGGTTTCTTTGAGTCTGGGAAAATCTGGATATTTTAAGGAATTTCTGAAAATGAGATTTCTAGGCCTTGAAAAAATGATCGAAATTATGGAAATCTTAAAAACTCCTACAACAAATACACAGTTTTCTAATTATTCCAAGCTCCAGAACATTTTATTGAGTAGAAATTGCTGTGAAATTGCATATGTGAGTTATCATTATCCTATATCCTTGAACTCAGAAAAACATTTATTTATTTATTCTTCTGAAATTATAGAATTTAATTATTTAGATTTTAATATAATTTAATATAATTTGAACATACTTATTTTAATTATTTGTTTTACATTGTTACTTAAATTTATTTTAATATATTAACAGTCCCAGTTTCTGTAAATAAAAAAGTAAACAAGAATTTAAAAAAACATGCAGCTTTGTGATTACAGCAGAAGTCCCAGAAATATCTTTGTCTTGGAGCAACGCAACACCCAGCAACAGCAATTCCTCTGTGAAGCTCCTGAATTATCTCCACAAGGCATTGGAGAGCTCTGTGGTGTTCATTTGATAAAAATAGACATGCAAATTTGGCACGTACGAAGCTGGAGGTGTCTACTTTTCTCCTGCGCACGAGGTTAGTGATGTTGTCCCCGTTGTAATGAATGGCCTCCATGCAGCCGATGTAGTTCTCTCTGGCCCCTGAGCTGGGCTTGGCAGACACTGGCATCCCTCCAAATGTAATCTGGGAATAGACACCGAGGTACAGTGAAAGTGATGAAAACATTTACCATCTATAATAATATAATCTTAATATGATAATATAATCTTATCTACACTATCTATCTGTTTGAATAAATGTCACCCAGAATCATTTGTGTGCTAAAGACCTAAATCCCAGCAGCACTGGGGTAAAATTATTAAACGGGGGGCACAACTATGACATCGGTAACCACAAACTGCTGGCCATCAAACTTGCCTTAGAAGAGTGGTGCCATTGGCTGGAGGGAGCTAAACATCCTTTTGAGGTCATCACTGACCACCGCAATCTTGAGTATCTCTGGGAAGCCTAAAGACTAATCACCCATCAAGCTCACTGGACTCTCTTCTTCACCAGATTCAATTTCACTGTGACTTACCGGCCAGGGAGTAAGAACCAGAAAGCGGACACTCTGTCCCGTGTCTACTACCCTGTGTCAGAGACAACTCCTTCAGAACACTTTCTCCCTCCAGCCATCAGTCAGCCTGATTGAGTGGTCCATCGATGACCAGATCGCGGAAGCTGCGCGGTCTTAAACTGATCCGCCGGGAGGACCCGAGGGACTGATTTACAGTATGTGCCAACTCATCTCCGTCTGACCCTAATGGACTCAGCTCATACATTACTGGGCTCTAGATACCCAGGTAGCCAGCAAACCCTCTTGCTCATCAGCAGTTGCTACTGGTGGCCCAATACGGCCCAGGACGTCTCCCGGTTCGTCTAAGGATGCTCAGTCTGTGCCATATCCAAGGTCCCTCGCCACCTACCTGAGGGAAAGCTGGCCCCCCTTCCTGTACCTAACACACCATGGTCACACTTTGGAATTGATTTCATCACAGATTGACCTACTTTGGATTCTCACACATGTGTCCTTGTCATTGTAGACCACTTCTTCAAAGCGTGCAAGTTGATTCCTTTGAAAGGACTACCTACTGCCTTTGAAACTGCCGAAACCCTCTTCCAGCAAGTCTTTCGTCATTTTGGGTTCCCCGAAGATATCATCTCCGACCAAGGACCTCAATTCATCTCCCGAGCCTTCTTCCAGTTACTCGGAATCATAGTCAGCTTAACATCAGGATATCATGGTCATATTGTCTTGAACATCAAGACAGCTGGAGCTGTTACCTTCCATGGGCCGAGTATGCACAGAACTCCCTGTGTCAAGCCACCACCAAGTTAACACCCTTCCAGTGCATACTCGGCTCTCAACCGCCCCTATTTCCCTGGTCAGGTGAGCCTTTGGACATTCCAGCTGTCCACCATTGGTTCCAGGAGAGTGAGAGGGTTTGGGACTCAGCTCACATCAACCTGCAGAGGGCAGTTCGGAGACACAAGAGCCAGGCTGATGCTAGAAGATCAGTGACACCCCAGTATTATCCAGGGCTGAAGGTCTGGCTCTCAACCAAGGATATCCGTCTTCGACTGCTCTGTTGCAAGCTGAGTCCCCACAATGTCAGTCCATTCACAATCCAGAGGCAGATCAATTATGTGACATACAGGCTAAACCTTCCTCCTCACTACAGAATTTCACCTTCTTTTCATGTATTCCGGTTGAAACCATGTACTGATTCTCTGCTGCCTTCCTCTCTAGAGCCTGGTGCTGATGACGTGGCTCCTCCTCCTCCAATGGATCCTTCGTCTGAGAACATATACAGAGTCAACACCATCCTAGACTCCTGACGATGGGACAGTCACCTAGAGTACCTCATAGACTGGGAGGGGTTTGGCCCAGAGGAAAGATCTTGGGTTGTCCGTGATGACGTACTAGACCCATCTTTGCTACTTGAATTCCACACCAATCACCCTGATCGTCCAGCACCGTGAGACATCAGGAGCTGCTCGTGGAGGGGGAGGGGGGTACTGTTACAGAGTCAGCAACATCCACAGCACCAGATCCCTACACCCCGCCCACTCGTTCACACCTGCACCTGTCGCATTCAATCAGCACAGACTATTAACCGCTCACCACTGTTCACTGTCTGGTCTCGTTGCTCCTTCCTGAACGCTACCCGACAACTTACCTGCATGGACTTACCTTCTTCCATTCGATATTCATCTGCATCCAACCTCCAGATCCGGCTCACCAACACATCCAAACCTACAAAGATACGACTATTATTCACTGAACTATTTCAGCATTGCTCTGTTGACCAATCACTCACCTGCTATCCACGTATATCTGTCAAAACCTGCAATAAACCTGTTGTTTGGATTACCTTGTTGCATTCTTCTGTTTTATAACACATTTAATTTTATTTCAAGTAATGAAAAGTAAATAATACAGATAAAATATGTCTTTAAGAATATAGCTGGCCGACCTCCAAACCATATTTAATGAGGAATAATTCTATAAATCACTTGTGATTTCACAAAACATCTAGATTTATTTGAAATCTGTCATTTACTTCATAGTCCAGGTCCAGGCGGTCAAACTCTCCGTTGGTGCGGAAGCTCTGCGTGTGTTGGTCGAGCGTGAAGTTGACACTGCGTCTGTAGCGTTCGATCAGAACAGAGTGCCAGTGGTCGCCATCCAACAGACTGCCACTAGACACCGATGTGTGACCCTGAATGGAGCCGTACTGATTACTGCCTGAAATAGACACAAGCATCAGAATCCATTAATGAAATGGGTCAGACGGTTCAAACCAGGAACTGTTCTACAAAGTTTTGCATGCTGTCAATCATAGAACAAATCAAACATACACTACCATTCAAAAGTTTAGGGTCCATAAGATTTTGTAATTTTTTTGAAAGAAGTCTCTCATTTATTTGATCAAATATTATTATAATTCAAAATATCTGTTTCTATGTGAATATATTTTAAAATGTAATATATTCCTGTGATCAAAGCTGAATTTTCAGCATCATTACTCCAGTCTTCAGTGTCACATAATCCTTCAGAAATCATTCTAATATGCTGATTTGCTGCTCAAGAAACACTTCTTGTTATTATCAATGTTGAAAACAGATGAGCTGCTTCATAATTTTTGTGGAAACTGTTTTATGAAAATATTTTGTTTATGATTTGATGAACAGAAAGTTCAAAAGAACAGCATGTAATTGAAATAGAAATCTTTGCAACATTATAAATGTTTTTACTGCTACTTTTTTTAGCAATTTAATGCATCCTTGTTGAATTAAAGTATTAATTTCTAGTAAAAAAAAAAAAAATATATGCCAAACATTTGAACGGTAGTGTGTCGCTGTCACTCTTTGAGTTAAATTTTTTACCCAGGTTGATCTGCAGCAGTAGTTTGGCTTGCTGCAGCTCTAGAGTGATATAATCGCCCTGTTGTCCCTCTCCGTGCAGCAGAATGCCGTCTCCTTTAGCGGTCTTAAACTTCAGTGAGATCACGTCCTTCAAGATCTTCATCTTTTTCTGTCTAAATCGATAGGAAATCACTCCCTGGCCATCAAAGCTGATAACATCCGCCCCTGAATGCAGGAATATGGCTTAGTCTCAAACAAACATATGAAGTCTTCCTCAGCCTTCTGACACATTCTCCAAGTTTATGATGCAACAGTGGTGAAACTAAACATATTTGCTTTTAAAGGGGCCATATCATGAATTATTTTGCAGAATTGTCCTTGATCTTGAAATAAACATTTCATGTGTATTATGTATTGTATATAAAAGAGCCTATTGTTGAAGAATAATGCAACTATATTGGACCAAACAACAAAGTAAGCAATGCACAAAGAAGTTAGGTAATAACTTTAACTAGGGTTAAAATGATTAAAAAGTAAAAAAAACAAAACATCCCTTTAAAATCAGTGAAAGATACATTAAGGATCACTTCCACAAGACTCACAGTAAGCGCAGCCATAGAGCTCCACTCTCAGCCCAATTCTCCCCTCCTCACTCCAGTCCAGTGGGATGAAACGCACATATTGGGCCACAAAAGGGTGCTGAAGTTCATGGCGCACGGCCCGCTCTGAGTTCCAGTTAGCTGAAAATGTCTGAGGCAGAAAGAAGGGAAGCACTCTATATAAAGGCCTCAAGAAAACCTCCTCCTTTGAGTGAGACACTCCATTACTACTGGTTCTGCATACACAGATCAATACAACAGCCTCTTGGAACGTATTTTCAGGAGAACTGGCTTTGCATCTTCATTTATTTTCATAAGCACTGTTATTGAGTATTTCAGGAAAAAAATGCAAGGAGGAAATGATGTGTGCAGTAACGTGTCAGACTGCCACTAGACACCGATGTGTGACCCTGAATGGAGCCGTACTGATTACTGCCTGAAATAGACACAAGCATCAGAATCCATTAATGAAATGGGTCAGACGGTTCAAACCAGGAACTGTTCTACAAAGTTTTGCATGCTGTCAATCATAGAACAAATCAAACATACACTACCATTCAAAAGTTTAGGGTCCATAAGATTTTGTAATTTTTTTGAAAGAAGTCTCTCATTTATTTGATCAAATATTATTATAATTCAAAATATCTGTTTCTATGTGAATATATTTTAAAATGTAATATATTCCTGTGATCAAAGCTGAATTTTCAGCATCATTACTCCAGTCTTCAGTGTCACATAATCCTTCAGAAATCATTCTAATATGCTGATTTGCTGCTCAAGAAACACTTCTTGTTATTATCAATGTTGAAAACAGATGAGCTGCTTCATAATTTTTGTGGAAACTGTTTTATGAAAATATTTTGTTTATGATTTGATGAACAGAAAGTTCAAAAGAACAGCATGTAATTGAAATAGAAATCTTTGCAACATTATAAATGTTTTTACTGCTACTTTTTTTAGCAATTTAATGCATCCTTGTTGAATTAAAGTATTAATTTCTAGTAAAAAAAAAAAAAATATATGCCAAACATTTGAACGGTAGTGTGTCGCTGTCACTCTTTGAGTTAAATTTTTTACCCAGGTTGATCTGCAGCAGTAGTTTGGCTTGCTGCAGCTCTAGAGTGATATAATCGCCCTGTTGTCCCTCTCCGTGCAGCAGAATGCCGTCTCCTTTAGCGGTCTTAAACTTCAGTGAGATCACGTCCTTCAAGATCTTCATCTTTTTCTGTCTAAATCGATAGGAAATCACTCCCTGGCCATCAAAGCTGATAACATCCGCCCCTGAATGCAGGAATATGGCTTAGTCTCAAACAAACATATGAAGTCTTCCTCAGCCTTCTGACACATTCTCCAAGTTTATGATGCAACAGTGGTGAAACTAAACATATTTGCTTTTAAAGGGGCCATATCATGAATTATTTTGCAGAATTGTCCTTGATCTTGAAATAAACATTTCATGTGTATTATGTATTGTATATAAAAGAGCCTATTGTTGAAGAATAATGCAACTATATTGGACCAAACAACAAAGTAAGCAATGCACAAAGAAGTTAGGTAATAACTTTAACTAGGGTTAAAATGATTAAAAAGTAAAAAAAACAAAACATCCCTTTAAAATCAGTGAAAGATACATTAAGGATCACTTCCACAAGACTCACAGTAAGCGCAGCCATAGAGCTCCACTCTCAGCCCAATTCTCCCCTCCTCACTCCAGTCCAGTGGGATGAAACGCACATATTGGGCCACAAAAGGGTGCTGAAGTTCATGGCGCACGGCCCGCTCTGAGTTCCAGTTAGCTGAAAATGTCTGAGGCAGAAAGAAGGGAAGCACTCTATATAAAGGCCTCAAGAAAACCTCCTCCTTTGAGTGAGACACTCCATTACTACTGGTTCTGCATACACAGATCAATACAACAGCCTCTTGGAACGTATTTTCAGGAGAACTGGCTTTGCATCTTCATTTATTTTCATAAGCACTGTTATTGAGTATTTCAGGAAAAAAATGCAAGGAGGAAATGATGTGTGCAGTAACGTGTCATGGCGCATTGCATTACCACAGACAAAAGTATGCATGATGTTAGCCTTTGAAAATGTAAAATAAAATCCCCAAATGCTTAGAGAGCAATAAGATGAAATGGAGAACCAGTGGAGACTTCTCAATCGTTTCTCATGGAGCAATGTGATTAAAACAAGAGACTTTTGCATAAGCCTTCATAAGATTTCTTCTTAAGAATTATGTGTCTCAGACGTTCAGAAGACATCTTAAAAATGTCCCGAACTGTGCTCAGATTCAGTTTCAAGCCTTTCTCATCAAGAACAAACTTTCTGAATGACACTATCTACATTAACTTTCGTAGCTTTATACCACAGGCTTTTTTCAATAACAATTTCAGTAGTTTTAGGTTGCGCTATACTCTTAATGTCTCACATGTGTCTATTTTTATTTCTCAAAAGACTTGAACTTACTTCATTTAAAACGAAAGCAGATTATTAACGTTTTACTGTCCAAAGTCGTAGAAAAGTTTCACTTTTGGCTAATGTGGTTCATGTGAGTTTTTGTATGACACGGCAGCAGCTGTTACTGTCAGATTTGGTAACCCAAAAACAATATTTACTCCCTGAGCTATAAATCACAGTTGTCCCTGTAAGCTCACCCATATGTTGCTGTCCTGCCGATACGGCTTCCAGTTACTTTCTGTGTCACTGTAGAGGAGCCTGTAGTGTTTCGTCCAATCAGAGCTGCTGTATCTGCCCTGTGTTGCTATGGCAGTGATCTGTTTCCTGGCCCTGAGGTCCACTTGTAGCCACTGGTACCTGTCGGAGTCTAACGGTGACCATCCTCCATTGCCTTAGAAAGATAAAGTACAAGTCAGAATGTGCCTTAAAATTCATTATGATCTATAGAGATGTTTTTCTCCATTTTGCAATCTAAGCAAATCCTTTATCTGCAGTAATCACACCTCACATCTCTGTCTAAATGTCAACCAATGAGGAGAGAGACACAGCGGACATGCCAGTGGCATACAGGCTGTTCAGAATAGCCGTACTATTACAATTTCTGCAGTATGCATAATTTCTTTATGCATTTACTGACCTGTTACACTTGATGTTACACTTCCAGTGTAATGAATGAAGCTGGAGATGATTGCAAGCATTGTTTTTACAATTGTGGCTTACTATTTGATCATACTGCCATAAAGCAGGACATTTTGGAAAAAAATATAAAAAATATTTGCCAACAGTTTGCATGCAAATTAATTACTATTTCATTGAAACTATAAATAGACAGCACTGGCAACTAATTAAGGTCATGTGACAACAACGTAGAATATTTCACATACAATTTTTTTAAACAGTAGGGTAGTAGACAGTGTACACTACCATTCATAAGTTTATTTGTAATTTTGTAATCTTACAAAATATTTCAATTTCAAAGAAATTATGCTCTTTTGAACTTTCCTGTTTATCAAGAAATCCGGAAAAAATGCAGCACAGTTTCCAGAAAAATATGAAGTGAAAATGAACTATTTTTAATATCAAGAAATGTTTCAGCAAATGCAGGAAATCAGCATATTAGAATGATTTCTGGAGGATCACGTGACACTGAAGACTGGAGTAATGATGCTGAAAATTCAGCATTGCATCACAGCAATAAATTAAATTTGTAAATATATTCAAATAGAAAAAAGTTATTTTCAATTGTAATAATATTTCATAATATTACTGTTTTTACTGTATTTTTTATCAAATAAATGCAGCCTCGGTGAGACTACTTTCAAAAACATTAAAACAGCTTATCGGTCCCAAAATTTTGAACTGTAGTATGTACTATGCAGTACACTTAGTATTCAATTCGAAACACATCTGCAGAGTTCATCCTCACCTACTCTCCTGTTGAGTTTTGCATAGCCAGCTCCAAAATCAACTGCCATCACGGAGGAGCTGGTGAAGGCGCTGTAAGGAAGGGGTGAAGCCAACACCTCATCACAACTCTCTGAAGAAAAAAAACAACAGAAAAACATATGTCTGAAATATTTCTAAACATACTGTGCATTACAATTATAGAACAACACAGTCATTCATACGTTTGCCAAAGACGCTTCTGATGGAACATTCATTTAATATCACTGAGTTTCTGTGATAAACTCAGTGATATTAAAACTTTTAAAGTTATCTCTTTAGTACATTCTGACATTGCATGCAGTTTTTATAATTGGTGTTCTGTTATGTTACTGGTGTCTTTTTAACCACATTTAGATCAGTCAGAATTAATCTACTTGAAATGATCTCTATCCCTGTGCATTATACATGAAAACACCGTCCAAAAGTAACTCAGCATCTCAACCTAGCAAATTCAAGGTTTGTTTGAAAGCCAAGGTTTGAGATGCAGAAACCTTTCAGAAGTGGAGCACGTTTCTCACTGAAAGGTCCTTCGTGTATCTGGCCGCTGAGGGTGCGGTCAGTCTGCAGAGTTGAAATAGGCTCCTCGTAACCCAATTTATCAAGCGAGAGGAGGCGAGATTCAAGGCCAGGGTCTGAGTATTCCTCTCTCAACAATATGGGTCTCTGTTTATGTGCCTCAAGATTTACAGTGTTAATGCAAACCATTTAGAATGGTGAAATGTTAAAATTTATCAATGCATTCATCAGTTTTAGTTACATAAATTGTTCATGTTCATGACCACACATTCATATTTATGACCAGCAGTGGGGCAAATGAATGGCTGTGAATAATATCAAGAAAAACTATTGATCACTGGATTTCATCCATACCATGTCTACAGCAGGTTTGTAATTGTTAACTAAAACTATTAAATTAATAGTTAAATAAAGCTGAATACCAATAAAAAATTAAATTAAATACATGGAAAATTTTAACTTTAAAAATTACTAAAATAAAAACCTAAATATATATATATATATAAAATACCAAAATAAAAAAAAAATGTCAAAATAAATGCTAAATATAATAATGCTAAAACTGTAATAAATATTATAATAGTACACAAATAGTGCAGGATTTTTTTCTTCTGCAGAACACAGAAGATAATTTGAACAACACAGCGGTCCAAACTACACTGGATCCCACTGACTTTTCTAAATATCTTTTTTGTGTTCCACAGACTAGATTAAGTGATACATATGCATATACAGCATACATGAGAACTACTTTGAGAGACTTAAACAATCAGTAGCAGTAAACTGTAACCCAGTCAAATACAAACATGTAAAATGCTGCATGAACAAAAGCAGTGCAAAATATTTCAGTGAGTCATCATGCAGCAGATGGGTTTCACATACAGACTTCTGTTATGTTACTGGTGTCTTTTTAACCACATTTAGATCAGTCAGAATTAATCTACTTGAAATGATTTCTATCCCTGTGCATTATACATGAAAACACCGTCCAAAAGTAACTCAGCATCTCAACCTAGCAAATTCAAGGTTTGTTTGAAAGCCAAGGTTTGAGATGCAGAAACCTTTCAGAAGTGGAGCACGTTTCTCACTGAAAGGTCCTTCGTGTATCTGGCCGCTGAGGGTGCGGTCAGTCTGCAGAGTTGAAATAGGCTCCTCGTAACCCAATTTATCAAGCGAGAGGAGGCGAGATTCAAGGCCAGGGTCTGAGTATTCCTCTCTCAACAATATGGGTCTCTGTTTATGTGCCTCAAGATTTACAGTGTTAATGCAAACCATTTAGAATGGTGAAATGTTAAAATTTATCAATGCATTCATCAGTTTTAGTTACATAAATTGTTCATGTTCATGACCACACATTCATATTTATGACCAGCAGTGGGGCAAATGAATGGCTGTGAATAATATCAAGAAAAACTATTGATCACTGGATTTCATCCATACCATGTCTACAGCAGGTTTGTAATTGTTAACTAAAACTATTAAATTAATAGTTAAATAAAGCTGAATACCAATAAAAAATTAAATTAAATACATGGAAAATTTTAACTTTAAAAATTACTAAAATAAAAACCTAAATATATATATATATAAAATACCAAAATAAAATAAAAAAGTCAAAATAAATGCTAAATATAATAATGCTAAAACTGTAATAAATATTATAATAGTACACAAATAGTGCAGGATTTTTTTCTTCTGCAGAACACAGAAGATAATTTGAACAACACAGCGGTCCAAACTACACTGGATCCCACTGACTTTTCTAAATATCTTTTTTGTGTTCCACAGACTAGATTAAGTGATACATATGCATATACAGCATACATGAGAACTACTTTGAGAGACTTAAACAATCAGTAGCAGTAAACTGTAACCCAGTCAAATACAAACATGTAAAATGCTGCATGAACAAAAGCAGTGCAAAATATTTCAGTGAGTCATCATGCAGCAGATGGGTTTCACATACAGACGTGAGTGATTATTTCCTGCTGTGAGAGGATGTGCCGATGCTGTTATGACATGGTTATGTGTTCTACATCTACTGAAGCCTTCAGAGATCACGTAAATGTCACAAAGCATATTTGCAGTGTTGACCTTCAACCAGATGTGATGACGTCAAGTATACAGTATATTTACCAGTAAACGGAAATGCACTGATTAATTTAATCAGCATGAGACATGCTGACCATCATTCTCATGTCAATAAGCACCCAAAGGAGAAAGGTTATGGCGTCATTTCCATCTCAAAAACACAATTTTCCTAACTAATAAATGTTTTTTAAAAGCTAATGTACTTTTTTACAAAGAAGACAACGGGGTCAGAACTTAAGAGACTTATATGATGCGTGTGACAAGATAAAATCAATAGAATATGAATAGTGATATTTCAATATATCATTGAATGTAACACAATAAATCACCTGAGATTTGGTAGAAATGACACTGGCATGTTTATTACATTCAGAAAGAAATGAAAACTCAGAATTCACATGTGATGCATACAAGTGAAAGTATGTTGTAAGAGTTTATTTTCTACAAATTAACAGAAACAAAACAAAAGTGCCCATATTAAAAGAAAAAACCCTCCATTAATCCCTACACTCTAGTGCAGCGATGGTGAATGCATATGAATGCTATAATTAGAGCGAGAGGGTGATTGCTCGGAGGATATTCTTTGATCGAACACCGGAGTGCTCATATATTGATCGTGATCCTCTCCTGGGATTAACCTTTCATTTACCCGGAGAGCCTCAGATTCTCATGGATTCAGCACTGATCTCTCTCTTCAGCTTCAGGTGCTGTTTAATATGACTCAGATCACTGATGCGAGCTCTACAGCACGTAGATGAGACATGGAGGTAATAGGAGAAATGGAAAGCCACCTGGTCGCTTCATTTAGGACAGTCCTCACAACAAACGGCTAAAATTGCAAATATCAATTTATTCTCCACTGAAAATTTGCTAGTGTCATAGAACTAGAACAAGTGTGGAACAACAAAAATAGTTGCAAATGTTTTGCTAACTTTCACCAGAACGGTCAGTGTATTAAAACATTTTTGAAAAAAATTGAAAATATGTCAAATATGTTATTGACCATGAAACTGTGCTTAAATATTATATATATATATATATATATATATATATATATACATGCAAATTTATAAGATCAAACATAAAACAAGGTGAGGTGCCTCATTTGAGCATTTGAGTCATTAAATAGGGAAGAACTTATTTTAGCATTCATTTTGAAGAGCAGGCAGAGCGTTTTACATTCATGATTCAGCACGGTTCACTTCACTTCTCTCTTACTCAAAAGAAAAACAACACGCATTTTGTTCATACGCACTGTCTTGCATGTGTCCTTTTCATTTGTCTAATGCTTTTTATTCTGAAAAACCAACTAAATGCTTTTATTAAAATGGTATAACGTGCAATAAGACGTCATTGCACTGAAAGGGATAGTTCACCCAAAAATGAAAATTCTGTCATTAAAGATATTTTTGATGAAATCTGAGAGCTTTCTGACCCACCATAGACAGCAACGTAACTACCACGTTTAAAATAGTCTATGTGACATCAACGGTTCAACCTTAATTTTATGAAGCTATGATAATACTTTTTGTGTGCAAAGAAAACAAAAATAATGACTTTATTCAACAATTTCTTCTCTTCTATTTCAGTCTTCGATGCGCGTTCACGAGAGTACCACAATGCATGCATGTAGTGCGGATGACGCAGGACATAGAATATTCATCTCTCTTAATGCTACACAATTTTTACCCCGATTTTCTGCAATTTACAGTTTGGATAAGTCAACGCTAGTTGCCGAAAGTCAGAGCCAGTCAAGTTGACAGATTTCATAGAAAATCTTGAAGTGTATGATGGTTACAGACTCCGATTTTTTAGCTCCAGACTATGATTCCATACAGTCGGAGGATATTAAACATGTTTGATATTTTCAGCTGATTTTAAAACACGTATTGTTTTCATGAGGGGGAGTAATTAATGACAGAATTTTTATTTTTGGGTGAACTAACCCTTGAAGTCCAAGTGCTGTGGGACAAATGCTTTACAATCAATACTGTCATGGTCAAACGCTTTCAGGTCCTCATCTCTTATTAAGACTGTTAGAGGATTGACTAACATGAAGCTGATGGGGTGAAGAGGTGATGTCTGATAGACTTTCACGTCTCTATTTTTCGCACTGTTTTATGTTTACAGTCAACTGTTGAACTGAGTTGCATTACAATAACGTGGAACTGACATGTAAAACTTTTATCAGACCCTAATTGTAATGGATAAAACATCACACATATGAAAGCAATATTCCAAATAAAACCTCTTTTAAAGCTTCTTCTAGAGTGAAACTATCATGATATCACATACACACAACTCAACAAAGTGCCAAAATCAAGAAATTATATCAAAGAATCTACAGCGTTTTTCCTGGATCGAGAATTATGTTCTCTGAATGAATTATGAATATGAATTATGACACCTCTGGCTGTCAACAAAACTCAGGCAGACAGTCACATGCAAGGGCTTTTAGTCCAAAAGTGTGCATATTTGGAGAAATACTGAAATCTTTGTTGACTTTATTTCTTCACACAGAATCATCATTTCTATTCATTTTCCACTGATTTTCATGATCTGACGAGCATCAGCTGCTTCCAGCAGTGTCTGCCTGTGTTTTCTCTTCCACGATCGCTGTTGTGACTCAGAGGAAGCTCATTCGATATTCATGTTCATAACCTGCCCTGTCTCTTCCTATGACGATTTTCCCCTACACTTCCACATTCTATTCTGTCCACAACAAACCCAGAGAAACGTTTCTACACTCGAAACATGAAGCTAATAAAGGCACGATTACTATAGTATATGGTTTGTATGTGATTTTCACGAGATTTGGGGTATTTTCATAATAAATAATAAATGGCGTTTACATGAGAAATTCTAAGCTGGTGTAGTGATTAGCTGAGTAAAAGGCAACAAATAACTTATTTCAACAACATTATATGACCAAAATCCATTCTGTGTGTTCGGCCCTTTGTATTAAACTATGAATACATACATGATGCTGTTTTGTTTATACTTGTTTAAGCAACTTAATTAATTATAATTGGTTTATAAACATTACTTTAAACATTATGCACTTTTTTTCACAGATAGTCATGTTTTCTCGCTTTGAATAAACGTGCATTAGTAATATTTTGCTCGATGCGCCCTCTTGTGGCCTCAGGAGAGAAGCCAAAAGCTTTTCTTCACCCTAAATGAAATTATGCATTTTAAATTTGAATATCATTCGAATTTTGATCATATTTAAGTACAAAATTCGAATTTAGGTTTTCGGCCATTTTGACAGCCCTAGAGGAAAATAAAACAGATTTCATGGGACCTTAAAATAATCTCAACAAGATCTCATAGTGTTCTCAGACTTCTCATGATACCAAAGTCTACAATCAAAAGCCGAAGATTTCATTTTGAACTCAACATTTCTTATCATATTCTTTCAAAACCTGAACCTGATCTGAAGTTCTCCTTGTTCATTTTATAGCTCAATACTTTTACTGTATGTCAACCATTTACTGTTTTTATTTATCCACAGGAATATTAATATCTGCATCACTAGAATCACCAAACAGAACTGCAGAAATAATGTCTCAAATAATGCTTTTTTCCCTACTCAATCACCACTCTATGATTCACCACAGTAAAACATTAGCCAGCAGTCTGTTCCCTGCTCTGAGATCTGTCCTTATTCTGCCTCTCACCTCATTACACACAGTTCTAAAAGAACAGCTTTAAATTGACTCTGAGTCTGCTGAGTCGAGGCTGTGTCAAAAATAACCCTTGCGTCCTCCAAAAAAAGAGGGTGATATTCTCAGGCTGCTGTTCTACTCACTCGTCTTCAGTTCGAGCGGTGTGAAGACTCCTACATGTTTTTATATATATATATGTATGTGTGTGTGTGTGTGTGTGTGTGTGTGTGTGTGTGTTTGGGGAAGAC
This sequence comes from Sinocyclocheilus grahami, assembly GCF_001515645.1. Lineage (NCBI taxonomy): Eukaryota > Metazoa > Chordata > Actinopteri > Cypriniformes > Cyprinidae > Sinocyclocheilus > Sinocyclocheilus grahami. The sequence goes on along the minus strand of NW_015505442.1, from coordinate 456,883 downwards.
GTGATAAAGCTAAGAATGATGGGTGATAAAATCAGTCCATGCTGGTCACAGCCATGAAATTGACTTTTTCTAGGGTTAGTGACCTTGTTCAGAAACCTAGTGAGCTGCCTACCCAGACAGCATTTTAACACATTATCGTAATGTTGATTATCACAAAATGAATTACCTTGATTAAAAAGAATAAATAAAAAAATAGATGTTTTAATTACAGTATTCCACAAATATTGTCAAGCCTAACTTGTATTGAATCCAGAATACTGTTTTGATATTATATTTATTACTAAAAGTATTGATAAAAATGCCAATATTCAAAAATGTCAACGATTTCTATTTCAAATCAATTCTGTTCTTTTGAACTTTCTATTTATCAAAGCATCCATGGTTTCCACTAAAATATTAAGCAGCACAACTGTTTTCAACATTAATAATAAGAAGAAATGTTTCCTGAGCAGCAAATCAGCATATTAGAATGATTTCTGAAGGATCATGTGACACTGAAGACTGGAGTAATGATGCTGAAAATTCAGCTTTGCATCATAAAAATAAATTACATTTTAAATAAGAAACAGTTATTTTAAATTGTAATAATATTTCACAGTATTAATGCTTTTACTGTATTATTTTATGCAGCCTTGGTGAGCAGAAGATACTTCATTCAAAAACTCTTTACAATTTTACTGACCAAGTAATGTAAGTACTTGCATTTTTCAGTACAATGAGAAACCAGCTTTTATGAGTTGCGGCACTAAACAACAGTGAAGCGGACATGAGAGATTGAAACTGATACCACAGATTCACTTTCCCGTTCCAGTTTGGCACAGGTTCCGATGTAGACAGTCAAGCCAGCTCACTAGCTTTTAAAGCAGAGCTAATGCGTGTCCTCCATTACTTTATGCAGCGGTCTTAAGGTACAGTAATAGAAAGAAAGAGAGAGTGAATAAGAAAAGAAAAACTGAAAGGCATATTGCTCTCACCGACAGACTGTATTGGGACAGATATTTCAGTTGTCAAATATTTGGGTTCTTTATGAGCATTCGTATGGATTCCCCTCAGACTGTAGTGAAGGAACAGTCTATTAGTCTGCCAGACAAACATCTCTCTCACTGAGCCAGGAATGTACAGTCAATGCCCAAAGTCTCACAAAGCCAGACTTTTGACTATCGGCATAAATCTGGCAAGGAACCGCCCACTTAGACTGGAAGGGGCCGTCTGAATGACATGCTTTAGGAGCGGTTGAATCTGAAATCGATGATAGCACAATAATACAGCAGCCTGCAACACAGAGCGAGCTCAATCAACATGCTGTACAGAGAGCACTGAGCCACTGGAAAATGTATGCGGTCTGAACTTCTGTGCAGCCAAAAGTAGTAAGTACCTAGAAACAACTTGTCAAGATGAACTCGTCTAATTTGGCAATGGTCGCAAAAGCTTTAAAGGGTTAACTAAATCAACAATGAAATGATTGATAGCAGCATGATTATGAAGGATATACAGAGCTTTTAGCCAGAACAATCTATTGATAGATAGATGGACAGAACAACAGATGGGGCAGATAAAATGATAAAAGAACAATGGATAGAATGACAGAATGATCTAACAATAAAAAGAACAATAGATAGATAGATGGGTGGATAGAACAATAGATAAAACAATACATAGAACAATGGATAGAATCATGGGTAGCATGATAGATAGATAAAATGATTCAACAACAGAACAGTGAATAGATAGAATGATATACATGGGAAGATGGATGGACACAGTTTTTGTTTTATCCAGCTGTATTTACTTATAACATCCACGCGAAAGATATAACACCAACAGAATCACTGAGTTGGAAAAAAAAGGATCACACCCTTGTGTCAGTATTTTGTTGAACCACCTTTTACTTTAAAGGGGTCATATGATGCGATGAAGTTTTCCTTTCTCTTTGGAGTGTTACAAGCTGATTGTGCATAGATAAGATCCCTGAAGTTGCAAAGACTAAAGTCTCAAAACCAAAGAGATATTCTTTATCAAAGTTAAGACTCTGCCACGCCCCCCTAAAACGGCTCGTTCTAACACGCCCCCACATATCTACCTCACTATGTGGAAATATTAGCATAATGCGCCCAAATGTGCACGCAAAGAAAGAAGGCGTGGTTTCAGTAACCGCAGTTAGTGTTGAAGCAGCCATGTCAGGGAGACGCTGTGTGTTTCTAGGTGAAAGCAAAAGCACTTTATTTGGCCTTCCAGAAGTAGATGCATTTAACACCAAAAAGCACCTTAGCAACCGCAGTGGTGAGTTTAGGGGTCACCTTAATGAAAAGTGTTCTTTTTCTTTTGATGAATGCATGAGATTCCCATTCATCCATCTAATTACCTGTCGAACTATATGAGAACACAATAGCTACAGCAATGCCTTGTAAAGTTGACCAATCCTGAACAAACAGTACTTGCTGGCAAACACTTCCAGACACATTAATGATTAAGGACAGGTTTTTTTTTTCCCAGTGCAGCACAAACAATTTCCCTGGAATGACTGTCCCATTGAAACTCCATAAATTGAGTATTAAGACACTAAAAGCTGTTTTACTCATGGCTGAATTCTGCTCATTTGAGCCGGCATCTGCTCTAAGTCAACATGTTTAATTACCTTTTGTGGTGTAAGATGTTAATTATGAAGCTACAATCAGCAGCCCCATCTTGAATTAATGTGTTGACAGGTCATCACAAATGGCCTTTGTTTGCCTCCTCTTGCTCTCCAAACCACATCTGTTCGTGGGTTCATGGGGGATTGTTCATAAATTGGGATTAGATTGAAAACATGAGCTCTCAAGGCCTGGATGGGGAGGAGGTCCTGCCGGAAGGCTTTGCGTCGTTCATGTGTCCCTACGTGAAACTGTGATTCAGATTCACAGAGCATGTTGATATTTAGATGGAGGAGTAAATGAAGGCTTTTTACCTAGAAGCATAATAAAGTGAATCTCACAAAAACATGCTGAGGTCACATTTCTCTAAAATAAAAAAAATTATATTTTGCATTTTAAAAAATTAACCAGATTTTAGGAGCATTAAGGTTTTTTATTTATTTTTTTGCATTGTGACATTATTTTTTACGACAATTAAGCACATTTTGCTCCAAATGATCAGCTTCGTAATCTGTTCAGATATTTTAAAATGTCTTGCTAGAATCTCATTACTGTAATTTTATGTATTCTTTTGTAGACAAATTACTGTAATACAATGTGTTTTAAAATTTAAATAACTAAAAAGGCAGTAAAATAGTACCACATTGTATAAATACACACACACACATTTATATTATTTATATTTATAGTTCCATGCTGATCTGTTAGTTCAATGCTACTGTCATTTTTCTACAATATATATATATATATATATACACACATGCATATATTAATTATACATCATACAATACATTAATTATTATAATTTTTTGCCATTATTTTAAAGTGCCCCTATTATGCCATTTTTAAGTTTGCTAATATTGTTTTATGAGTCTCCTAAAACAGGTTTACATGCACGCAAGGTCAAAAAACACGTTAGTTTTCTAAAAAAAATTGATTTAATTTTACTTCATTTCCTAATGATTCGTAAACGACTCGTGCGAAACTAAACTCTAAGTCTCTCTAAACCCCCTTTTTTCCGTGAGCCCTCACTGCTGTGATTGGTCAGATGGCGCAGTCCTTTGTGGTTGGTCCAGAGCCGTAGAGAGACTGGCTCTGGATTGGTCTAGTGCGTACAGCGCGTGTCCCATTGCCATGACGGAATGACAGCCCTGGAGACTTGTCAATACATGTTCTTACCATTGGTCTTACCAATTCGAGCCGGAGTCTGACGATGAAACGGTTGAACTAGCTGATCGACAAGAGACTGATTCGCAAGCACGACTGGAGCAGGACGTTTCTCAGTGGTAAGTGTCAAGTGCTAACAAGTTTTTGGTAATTATAAGATGTGATAAAACAAATTTACTCTCACAGCGCAGGATACAGCATCTTCTCGACATGATGTTAACCACACGGAAATTTTGCTGTTTGTGGGCGGGCAAGTTGGCGATGTAGAACGTGGGCAGACATTATGCAAATGTGTTACTTCGTGACGTAGAGCCGTAACAGAATAAGATTTGAATTCCTGCCGACTCGTTTAGGCGATACTGTATATATATATATACACACACACATACTATGGCATGCATAAATCAACTTCAGAGTTTTTTTTAATAAACCTGTGTGCATAATCTTTTTAAATCACACTATTTTATTCTATTTCAACAAGCTATTTGAAAGTGCAACCTAATATGTGGAATAAAGTGTTGATACGGAATAGATGAAGAGTCACATGCTGACGCATAATAAGATCATTGAACACACACACACACACACACACACACATACATAGATATACACACACACATTCATGTACTCACGGGCTCCTGCGCTGAGCTTCACATAAACACTCCAGATCCACAATATCAGCGGCAGCTCCGGTCGGACAATCCGTCGCATTCTCACTTTTAATCCGATGTAAACAAAGAGAACCGCGGCGTTTATTAGAACCTTCACTCGCACCCTCCCTGCACGGAAGGGGAGCCTCGGGACTGGCGCTGTTTCAGCGAGATATAGGTGCGCAGAACAGCCACCTTTCTATATTAGCCAGCAAGAAAAGGTCCCGGAATTCGCATTGTTTGTCAAAGCGTGTCTTGGAGGAATATCGTTCCACTGAATGCTCGCATTGTTTCACCAGAGGAGGGTTTCCGGGACGGTCGCTGTCCAGGTGCTGAAGTTAATGAGGTCTCGCGTTCCCCCCTCTGCGGATGAAAGTGGTACAGTCCAGCAGCACAGCGAGACGCCATCAGCCGCTGAAAAATAAATGAAAAGAGGGGTGGACGGTTATTAAAGGGCTAGTACAAGCAAAAATAAAATTCGTGTTAGCATTACCTCAAACATGGGGTATTTACCCTCATGTGTTTCCGAACTTGAATGTTTTATTCTTAAATGGAACACAAAAGGAGAGGTTTGGAAGCGTTCACATAATAATAATACTAATAATTTTACAAAATCAAACAGGAATAAAAAAATAAATAAAATAAATGCTTTATTAGAAGACATATAGTATCCAAAAACGTATTCATTTTAATAAAAAGAACAAAAGAAAAGCAGCTTGAAAATAAATGTGAAATCTACATAATTTCATTGAAGATTGATTATGCCCTGGGGCAATTAGTGGAGGTCTTTGGTAATCAACTGTTTCTAAGTAACTAATGAAACAAACGGTGTCTAGTGGCATGCTATGTTCAGCATTTCCCTTTAAACTGTCTTCAGAAAGCAGCTGCTACCAAAATAAGGCAATTTGATTAAGCATCTAGGAGTCAATAAATGGCTTGGTGTGGCACCAATTGGGATATTCGGCAATGATTAAAACCATATTAAGTACCTGACTGTGTAATGAGAAATCACATGCCAACATTTGCTCTCTGACACACTACACGCTTTAATCAAGAAAGGTATGAGTAACCACTAAGTGGCGACAAAACACCATTTAGTAAAAACTGATTTTTTTTCACTGTCTGAAGTGCATAAAAATTACAGCCCTTGCTTTTAACGTCAAAAACAATATTTTGCTATTAAACAGAACTGTAAGGCTGCACAGATTCAATAAAATATGAGCATAACACAACAACAGACATAAAAGCCTCCTGTAATCAAGCTAAAAAGTTTTCCACTCTGTCATTTGAGCTGTAAATGCATGGAAAACAATTCAAGCTAATGTAATAAACAGTGATATACAGGCATGTGCGTTTAAGATGCTAGACCACATCTGAAGTGAAATCCAAAACAGGAAGCTATAGGTGATTTGGCATGGGTGTGTATTTGTGCATGTGCAGTGTCTGTCTCTCTTGGAGCTCATAAAGCCAATGAATTCCAACTCTCTTCTGCCTGGATAACCCCATTCAGCCCTGCAGTGTATGTCAGCATTTCACAAGCACAGCTGAAGACACTTCCAGCCGGTGTGCACAGGCTCAACCGCTCATGCTGTGAGAAAGCATTTTAAAGGAAGCGATCACTGACAATATACTGACCCCGGAACAGCCTGCACTGTAAAAAGAACTGTGACATTTACTGTAAAATACCGGCAGCTGTGGTTGCCAGAACTTCACAGTAAAAAATATGGTAGCAACATTTGAGGTTTTACAGACTTAACTTAAATTCACAATAAAATACCGTATTTCATTAACTGATGTAATGTTAATAAACCAACATATTGAAGTACTAATATCTGTTTTGAACCATTGTAATGCACTGAAAACCACCAAAAACAGGTGGTGATGAGAAAGTCACATGATGAACCAAAGCTCATCACAAACAGCTTTTCTACGAGCTGAGGAGGGCAATTCTTTTATATAGAAGGTGTACACAGCTGATAAGAAAAACTAAGAAGAAACATGTTATTTAAAAAAAACATCAAATTTGAAGGGTATTCTGGGAGTGTCAATTTACGGGTTTTCCCTGTAAATTATGCTACGACTTTCTTTTTCACTTCCAAAAACCTATTTTTAACAGTATTTTACTGTGAAATCACATTAAATGTAATTACATTTATTCACCGAATGTAGTATGGAAACTTACTGTTAACCAGTTAACAGGTTTTTACTGTAGCATTTTACAGTCGTTTACTGTTAAAATCACAATAATTTTTTACAGTGTGGGGTTAATCAGATGATGTCATACAGCTTATCTGCAAGACCTCTATAAAAACAATACCAACTGTGTTCAGTATAAAGAAATAGTGTTCATCTCTGTTGGCTTAATTGTCTTATTTTCTAAAATGTGGTTTAACATGTGGCATTTCTTGCCGTGGGCATCTTAAAATTCAAACAGAAAGGATTCATGCGATCTTCTCTCATTTCAAGCCTCTCACAGGCCGGCATACTACTCTTACAATTTCTGGACTAATACAGAAATACATTTTCTGTGTTGATGAACACCTGCATGACTTGCTGTAAGAGCACACCATAATGCAATGCACCTGAACTTCCATGTCCTGCATAATTAATAAACTAAAGGAATTCATGCCACAATATCAGTTTATTTTTTTAAAATGATGTAGCCAATAGCCAAGACATTTTCATTAGAGCCCTGCATTTCAGCCCGGGCCCCGACTTATTATGCTCCTCGGGCCGGGCTTCATAGTTCAGACGCAGGCCGGGCCTGTTTTAGGCTTCTCCTTCTTTTTATATTTTAGACATCCATCAATTAGTGAAGAAAAAATTGCCGCGCTGGTGGAAACAACACGAGACCGTGATACCGCGACTGTCAAGAGCGGCTCGACTGTGTTTATTGTCCCGCCAGCAGTATGATTGCAGAAAACCATCTGCTCCTGACATTTTGAAAGCAAAAAACGCAGCTGTCACTGACACATATTCAATTGTCATGCAAATCAGAGTAAATGACTAACTAAAATATTGGTTGAAGTGACCAGGGTTATTATATTTAACTAAAAATGAACTTTAATAATACTTGAAATAAAATGCCAATGCAACATTTCTCATTTCAATTTAGTTTAACTGGTGTACTTAAATAACTAAAACTAAAATAAATATTAATAAAAAAATATATAAACTCAAAAAAATACTAAAACTGACAAAACACACACACAAAAATGACTAAAATGTTCAATTAAACTAAAATGATCATGAAGATATGGAAAATACGAAAATAAAAATTCTAATATTAATAAAAAACAATATCTCAAAGATTCTAAAATAACACTGACAATTCTAGGATTTTTATACATTATATGCCTTAAATTTATTTGATGTTTTGTCCGTCATCTGTCAGATATTGTAATTGTTGTGTCATATTTCCACATCTGTAAATACTGTGCATATTTGCATATGACAAGGCATTTATGTAGCCTACTCCAAGGTACTTCAAAGTATAGCCTAGCTTTGTTTTGTAATGTTAAACATAAAAAAAAACTTTTTGTTGGACTAGAATTTAGTTCTCACCTTGTAATTTTTAGACCTTTTATTTAACTGTAGCCTGAGCTTTAAAATATCCACCCTCCGCTTGGCAACAGATTTAGACTAACACAGTGCTAAACAAAAGGACCACGGGCAGAGAGACAAAAAGTGCGAATGTCAATTGCAAGGCCTGAGATAGCACCATGTTAACAGATGAACATGTTCTCTGACCAGCAATATTGAATTAACTCTCCAAGGTATTATAGCTTCCAAAAAAAAAGCTCAGGAAAGACTTCAAATGAGGTTTGTGCAGCTCAAAGGTCTTTTTCTTTCTTAACTGGAAGATCTGTTTATGATAAAGTGGTTGTAAACAACTGCTCTGATCTCTCTTGTTTTCTACTGCAGCCTCACTTTTCAGGTTAAAATAGTTCTTGAAATAGCAGGAGCAAACAAAGAAGCACCGAAATATGAAAGGCCTGTGGTTGTGATTATGTGTTATATGACTTGTGAAATTTAGTAGGTCAGTGGTTTGAGAAACATATTTCTGAAGCCATTTGATCTAGATCAGCTCAGCGTGATTGTTAGAAACATTTGGTTGAATATTCAATAATCACAGAATATACTGCCACAACATATTTACAGTATGTGTGTTTTACAGATGTGTGTGTAACTTGTAAGCTATATCACAAGTAGTGCATAGAAACAAATGAATAATGTTTAGTGCAAAAAACCTTCAACTGGAGCATATTTTTCAAGATAATGAGTCGTGCGTTAAATAACAATAAGATGAAGTTCAACAGTCATAACATTCAAGGAAATAAGAAAAAAGAGGAAGAGGACGAAACAGCTAATGTGCTTGGTTCCGAAGATTTTGTAAAATGGTAACTAAACCCAATTGCCAAACCCTTTTTTTTTTTTTTTAAGATTAAAACCCTCCAGTTAATTCAGTAATATAAATCTTATTTATTTGATTTTGATTTTAGGAAACAAAATAAATTAATACAAAATCTAAAAACTAAAAAATAAAATACTACATAAACCAATGAATAAATATGTATTCTATTAATAACGATTGAAAAATAAATAATGCAACACGAAACAAATATTTGGGTAACAAACAAATAAATGCATGTTTGGCTTTAGTGAAATAAGTGGTAGTTTCAAGTCTATCAAATTTCAAAATGCCATTACATTAAAAAGGGCATGTCAATTCTTTCCGCGCTTAATTCCATTAGTTTCTTTCCTCAGTAGGAGGAGAGCATTAAAATAACTCTAGAAACTCTCTCAGCCTCAACAGGGTTCCGCTAGTGTCGCTCAAATCCTCCAGCACCCTTATGTGATTTGCATAATGAGTTGACTATAAATGATGCTTCCTCTCAGGCTATCGCTCCCTGGTTGGGACAGTTCCTGAAGAGAGTAACTGTGCGCAGAGCAACAACTTCTAAAGTTCACGATGTCCACCTCCTCCTACAGAAAGCGATTTGGAGATGTGAGCCGGAGCAGCGCGTTCTCCAGCCGCCAGAGCTCCAGCTCCGTGCGCTCGCGGGTGTCTTTCGGCGTCTCCTCGGCTCCGGTCATTTACGCGTCGAAGAGCTCCAGAGTCCGAAGCAGCGCGGCGATGCCACGACTGACCTCTGAGATTCTGGACTTTAACCTCTCGGACGCCTTAAACACGGAATTCAAGGCGAACCGGCTGAATGAAAAGGCGCAGATGCAGTCGCTGAACGACCGCTTCGCAAGTTACATCGAGAAGGTGCGTTTCCTGGAGCAGCAGAACAAGATCCTGTGCGCGGAGCTGGAGCAGCTGAGGGGCCAGAGATCGTCGCGCATCACGGATCTGTATGAGGAGGAGATGCACGACCTGAGGAGACAGGTGGACCAGCTCACCACGGAGAAAGCACGCGTGGAAGTGACGCAAGACAACCTGGCAGAAGATTTAGAGCGACTCAGAGAGAAGTGACAAAAATATGTTCTAAAAATATGTTTTCTTACATCCCTTACCAAAAAGTAGTATACTTCAAGTTTATTTTATTAAGTATACTTAAGTAAAGTTCACGTATATTTTAAAGTATACTTTATGTAGCAAGTATACAAATATCAGTGTACTTGTAGTATACTTGTAAGTGTACTATTTCAATACTCCTTGGGACAAAATTGGCCCACTTTCTACTATATAAAAGTATACTTTAAGTATAACAGTAGTAAACGTTGAGTACACAACTAGTTTACATCTATGTTTTTAGCTTGTACTCCAACTATACTAAAAGTGAACTTATAGGTATACTGATAGTTTACTAATTAAATACTTGTAGTAGCATTTTTAGTACACTTTGAAGTATAGTCTCAGTAAACTACTAGTTTAGTAGTTTTATACTGCAAGTATGCTCGTAAGTTTTCTTTAAGTGAACTTTACATCATACTACTACGTCCTTATTTAGGTATTAATTTGTATATATTTTGTTATATGAATATCTGAACATACAAAACATCAAAAGAAAGAACAGGGTATCTGCTTGTAAACAAAAAAAATTATTCTAGCTTCATGCATTCTATTTTAAAACACTTGAACGTGGGTAAGTTTTATAAATAAATAAATAAGAAAAGAAATCAAGCTGAAAAAAGACTATGAATTGGATTCAGAATGATAATCAAAACATAGATGAAGTCGATCAACACTCCAAAGCCTGACAGTTATTATTACCTCTTCATGGGTCGACATTTTATTCCATAAGGTTACACAGTTTTGATGCTGTTTTATGTCTGATTATGGTGTTAGAATACGTGTGGAAGCATCTGTTGTTTCGGTTTCTTCTTCGCTTGTGTTTTTTTTTGTGTGGAAATTCTCTACAGAAGATGTGTAATAGCGCCACCTACCGTATAACAATGAAAACGTTCTCAGAGCACAAGTATAGCTCAAATATATTTAGACTTTTTCTAAGTATAAGTCAAGTATACTTAAATGTCATTTTAAGTATATTTCTGAGAAGTACATAAAGCCCATGTCTGAGAAGTACATCAAATTAGACTGAAAGTATACTTTCCTATTTTTTAGTTTAAAAGAAGTATACTAATAGCACACTTGAATAAACTTCTTTTTCGTAAGGGATATTGAGTTATTTGTTGAGTTTATGAACTACGTTGAGTTTTCTTCGTTATGCGAACGTTAAAACATTATGGGAATGTTACTAAAAAAAAGATGTTAGAGGAAAACGTTCTAGACAAAGTAAAGTTTTTGTGTTAACATTTTGAGTGAACGTTCTGTTAACGTTACTGGAAGAACATTTGTTAATAACTTTGAGAGAGCCTTGCCATACAGTTCCAGCTAACAAAAATATGATCTAAGAATGTTTTTTTAACATTCCCATTAAGTTATGAAAACAATATTTCTCAGTATTTTCAGTAAATGTTTAAAAAGTACAGTAAAAAAAAACACATTCCATTTTTCAAACATTATAGGAAAGTAACATTTTGAATGTTAACGTTCTGAATCAGGTAGCCTTGTTACATTAAAAAAACTGTTAGATGAGCAACAACTAAAACGTTTCAGAAACTATGAAGAATTACAAAACTATGTAGACTATATATAAAGTTTTTCTGCTAACATTTTGAGAACATTATTAAAGACCAGATAATGTTAAATGAAAGTTTTATTACCGTCACTGGAAGAACATTCATAACTTTGAGAGAACCTTATCAGAACGTTTTAAGAACGTTCTCTTTTGGGTGTGTTAAATTATGGATGCATTGTATTAGATCATATTGAATATCAAACATTATCTGCAGTATGTTAAATATAAACACTTTAATTAAAACATTTCACAAAAAAGAAGTTTAATAAAGAAACATTTTAAGCAGAAAGTACTTGTTTTGGGGGCAAAGTGTATGAAGATTAAGAAAAACGTCCCTTTTATTGAATAACGATGGCGATAAAATAATAACAGGAAGCTGTTTTGATTAAAATATATATTTTTTCTTTTATTTCATGCAACCGTGATCTTGCAAAATTTCTCATTATATGCAAATACTTTTGAGATAGCATTTTTTTTTATTTCAAATGAAGGAAATTCTCATTCAAAATAATAAAAAACTACATTTTGCATATAAACCACCATCCAATACTTTTCAACAAATCAACATTTAAAAGTGATTAAATATCAATTAATTGACCTCAGTTATTATTTTGTAAATGCACACAGTGACCTCATGCGTCAGGATAACTGTGCAGTGCATAGTGACAGAGCAGTGTTTAGTTAAGTGCTGTGGTGGTGTTTGCTTTTTAGTGTTTTGGAAAATATAAAATCAATAGTCACTTTAACTTCGGGGGCCTTTAGCCTTGTTGCACCCTGTGCAGAATGAGGACAAAACATATTTGGAAACTTTGTGGATGTCAGGCATCAGCTCTAGCGTAATTTGTTTGCACATGCCATTTTTTATTATTTGTGACCTAATGCAGTGAAATCATTTCACACAAGTTGTGCAATAATGAATAAATCAACAATGCTGAGTGAATCTGATTTTAAAGCATCAAACTATATTTTGCATTGGAAAATATTTGAAACTAAACTGTTTTTTATTGACGTCTGTCATTTCCAGACTGCAGGATGAGATTCTTCAGCGAGAAGATGCAGAGAACAACATGAGGAGTTACAGACAGGTAAAACACGGTCATGTTTAAAACGAAACATATAACCTTAATTTATTTCAAATGGCAGTGTTTAACAAATCTGCAGTATTTGTTTTATAATAAGAACTACTAGAGTCAATCATTCTATTTGATGGACCAGGCATAAAAAACAGCAACTGTTTGCAGGGAATTATTTCATGAGGCCTTTGCTGATGCAATCCGTTAAAGATGGTATTGCAACTGCTGTTAACAGTTTCAGAGGTATGGTAATACTTGTTGCAACACTTAACCCTTGGGTGGAGTCAGTTTTCAGGATGTAGATGTAAAAATCTGAGTAACGTAAGAGGAGATGAATTGATAACATTGTGTAACATTGTGCATCTGGGTGGATGATTTAGCTCACAGAGATATGCAGTAGAAGTGAACTTGCATATTTTTAGAATAATGATCAGAACACGTCAGAAGTTTGTGGCCAACTTTTTTTTTTTTTTTTTAAGAAATTGATACTTTTATTCAACAAGGAAGCATTGAGTTGATCAAAAGTGTCAGTAAATACATTTATAATGTTACAAAACTTCTGTTTCAAATAAATGCTGTTCTTTTGACATTTCAATTCATCAAAGAACCCAGAACAAAGTATATCATGGTTTCCACAAAAATATTTAAAATTAATAAATGTTTCTTGAGCAGCAAATCGCCATATTTGAATGATTTCTGAAGGATCATGTGACACTGAAGACTGGAGTAATGATGCTGAAAATTCAGCTTTGCCATCACAGGAATAAATTACATTTTAAAATATATTCAAATAGGAAACAGTTAATTTAAATTGTAATAACATTTCACAATATTCCTGTCACAAATTCGGTCCATGGACTTCCGTTTATTCACCACCAGAGGTCACCCTTTCCATTACATTGACTCTCACACAACACAAACTGTTGCATAGCACCCCAGACTACATATCCCATCATTCTTTGCACGATTTGCACACTGCACTGATTGCACTCATTGCACACAGCTGTTTCTAATCACCTCACTCACTATATAACACCCACTCTAACCACCTTTCTCTGCTGAGTATTGTTTAGCCTGTACCCCTTTCCGAGTCTCCGTGTTTTCCTTGTTTTGCCTTGCCTGTTTTTGCGGTTTCTGATCTTTGCCTGTTTTCCTGGATTTCTCCCTCTCGTCTCGCCCCTGTGATTCTGTCTGCTGATCGGTGACCTACGCTAGCCCTAGGACTATTCTTGTGTTATTGCCCGCCATATACCTGTTTGCCATTGTTCGACCCTGCCTGTTATACCACGTCTCTTTAATAAAAGCTTACAGATGGATCCTCACGTCTCGTCAGCCCCGTTACAATTCCTCTTTTAACTGCATTTTTTACCAAATAAATGCAGCCTTGGTGAGCATAAGAGACTTCTATCAAAAATAAAAAATCGTATCGACCCTAAGCTTTCTAATGGTAAACAGAAATTTATGAAGTTTCAAATAATGATGAATCTATTCATAATCATTGGACTAAATTTCCTAAAATCACCAAAGGGGGTGCTATGACCAAACTAATCGCTGCTTGCAGCTACAGTATATTTCTCTATTTAAATTGGGAACTATTACGCTAAAGGTTCTGGTTTGGGTCTGTTTGGAAGAACGGCTCAGTGTGGCATGTCGGGCTCGGAGCTGAATGTCTTTGTCTCTGGCATTAGTGCTGGGGAAATCTCCACCGCTGCTGATTGCTCTTCCAGCAGACCAGCAGACCCTGACAAAGCAAACTGTTGTGACTGAACTGGTTGCCAAGGGCAGGAATGTCTGGATATGTGTGTGTGTGTGAGAGAGATAGCATGTGTCAAGCATAAAATCAGTGCGAGTGTTAAAGCCTCTGTTTATTCATGGTTTTAATGCGGGCTGTGGTAGTCCTGTCAGCAGACATCCGAATGGTGCCACACAGACTGCAGGGCATCGTGCCCGGCCCAGATACTCATTAAAAATACAAAGCCCTCTTCACAGTGTACTTTCTGTGCATCTGTGCTCAGTACAGCAGTGCTGTGTAATATAATGTTGTTAATGTTGTGTAGGATGTGGATAATGCTGCTCTTGCTCGAGTGGATCTGGAAAGGAAGGTGGAGTCTCTTCAGGACGAGCTCGTCTTCCTGAAAAAGCTCCATGATGAAGTGAGATACACTGCTACAGCTTTCATTTCCTGAAACAAAATTCTGCTTTAAAAGGCATTTAATGACAGATAAATGCATCTAATTACCACCACCACCACACTCTCAACTAGTGATTTCAAGACCATTAACTAAATCTGCATGGTCAGTTAACAGAAGTGTTAACAAAATGTACATTAAGGGTTGGAAATCAATCTGTTTAAGATATTTACATGACATGGAAAAACCTTTTTGTAACCTTTTTTGCACTTTAAGAAAATGTCAATTTAGCCATTGAATTGAATGACATTTTTATGATTTCAAAAATATTTATTAAATATTGTGTAAAATTGCGTACAATTTTCACAGGTTTCTTTGTCTAATTTGCAATCGTAAAACTGTATCATGTAAATTAATTAAATAAAATATCATAATATAGTAATAATTATTATCAATTTTATTATGAAGTGTAAAATGGTGTAACATATTCACAATTATATTTGTCTGATTTGTAATCATAAATCTGTATTAAGTATATATAAATTACTTGCATTTACAATTATTATAATAAAATTAAAAATATTATTTTAATCTTTATAAATTTAAGTGTAATTTTCTTCACCTAATTTGCACTCACTGCATTGTGTATATATAAAATTACTTAATTACAATTATTATAATAAAATTAATAATAATTGTTATTATTAATTTAATATTTATAAGTGTAAAATATTCATAATTGTCTTTGTCTAATTTGCAACCATGAAACTGTATTATGTATATAATATAAAAATTATTTAATTAGTATTATTATTATAATAAAATTATTAATTTGATTATTAATTTAATTACAAGTGTAGGTATAAAATCATGTCTAATTTGCAAACATAAAACTTTATTATGTATATAAAAATAATTAATATTAATATTATAATAAAGTACATTATTAATTTATTTATTATAAATGAATAAATTATTATAATTTATTATCATATAATTTATGTTCCTAACAAAAAGTTCAAGGATCTTTTCCGTCTCCACATTCAAACCTCAGGATGGAGCACTTTTTTTTTTCTTGGAGATCATTGCGTACTAAAAAGTAACTGTTTATATATATTAATTTAAATGGTTCATACTTGTCATACAAATGTAAATTCCAGAGGTAAATAATAAACAACAAACTGACTATGTTTGAAGGAGCAGTCAGAAACATAAATGGTACCAAATGACAAAACCATCTGTGCTGCTTAAACTGAAACATCCTGGCAACCGTACGCAACACCCTAGCATTAAAAATGTCAGTATTTAGCTCTATTTGTATGATCACAACACAAGAAAAAAAGAGATATGGCAGGTGCTATTCAGAAAGCACTAGACAGGAGTCTCTCTGTCGGTCTGTAGGAGCTGACTGAGCTGCAGGCACAGATCCAGGGCCAGCAGGTGCAGGTGGATATGGACATGGCCAAACCTGATCTGACAGCTGCTCTGAGAGACGTCCGACTGCAGTACGAGAACCTGGCAACCAAAAACATCCAGGAGTCAGAGGATTGGTACAAATCCAAGGTATTTAACATGAGCCTTTTCACCAGGGCTTTCCTCTGTTTACCAACATTAATATTTTGCTATCTCTATCTTGCTCCTAAAAGTCGTAATTTTCAGATGAGCTCCTTCTGCTTTTAACTCTCATGTGAGGGATGAAATAATGAGAGTTAAAAGTATGAAATAACCACACTGTAAAAAAAAATCCGTAAATTTACGGTAAAAAAACGGCAGCTGTGGTTGCCGGAATTTTAGCTTCTGCTTTTAACTCTCATGTGAGGGATGAAATAATGAGAGTTAAAAGTATGAAATAACCACACTGTAAAAAAAAATCCGTAAATTTATGGTAAAAAAACGGCAGCTGTGGTTGCCGGAATTTTACTGTAAAAAATATGGTAGCAACGTTTTAGGTTTTAACTTAAATTTAGTTAAATACCGTAATTTCATTAACTGATAAAATTTTATTATATACCAACCTATTGAAGTACTGAAATCGTTTTGTACCTTTGTAATACACTGATAACCACCAAATGCAGGTGGTGATGAGAAAGTCACATGATGAACCAAAGCCCATCACAAGCAGCTTTTAAATAATAACATATGTAGAAGGTGCACAGTGTCATTCACACAAACACCAAACACCATCATGGTAACACACATGAAACTGAAATAATGCAATAAACATGCATTTAACAACATTAGGTGTAACACACAACCCTAATATACAAAACTGATAAGAAAAAACTAAGAAGAAACATAGTTATTTCAACAAAAAACATCAAATTTGAAATGTAACGCAGGGAATTCTGGGAATGTCAATTTACGGTTATTCACTGTAAATTATACTATCTTTTTCACTTCCAAATACGGTATACTACCGTAAAATTAATGTCCAATACATGTAATGTCCAATACAGTTTTTCACTGTATATAGTAGGGGAATTTACCGTTAACCATTTAACAGGTTTTTACTGTAGCATTTTTACAGTCTTTTACCGTTAAATTCACAGTAATTTTTTACAGTGTAGTTCCTAAAATCACTTTTATTTTTAATCTTTTTTACCTTGCGTTTAAGTTTTTCTTCTGTTTACAACCTCTTCCTACCTTTGCTAATGTGTGTCTTCCTTCACTGTCAGTTTGCTGACCTGACGGAAGCGGCTAACAAGAGTAATGAAGCTCTGCGATTGGCCAAGCAGGAGTCCAATGATTACAGACGTCAGGTGCAGGTGCTCACTTGCGAGGTGGACGCGCTCAAGGGAACAGTAAGCATCTTGCATTTGCCCGTTAGACTTATTCTTTGGCCAGAAATGTGATGACTGTGACTGTAACAACAAACCTCAGTACTCAAGGGGGTCATAGAGTTTTCTCCAAATGCCTGTGCCGTTAAACCACACAGGTTATTATTTCTCTTCAAACAAAAATGTTTTTATTTTATTTTTTTTATTTTATGCAGAATGAGTCTCTGGAGCGTCAGATGAGGGAGATGGAGGAGAACTTTGCGATGGAGTCATCGAGTTCCCAGGATAAAATCGTTCAGCTGGAGGAGGACACACGGAACATGAAGGACGAGATGGCCAAACATCTGCGTGAGTATCAGGATCTGCTCAATGTCAAGATGGCCCTGGACATCGAGATCGCCACCTACAGGAAACTTTTGGAGGGGGAGGAGAGCAGGTGAACACTTCAACCTCTTTCAGTGCATTAGTGCTTGATTACTTTAGTGAAATGCTGCCGTTTTATGGACATGGTTTATTTCAGGTCGAAACAACACATATTATGTTTTATAAAATAATATTACACTTAATTCTTTTGGATGTAGAATTGCAACCCCTCTTCCAAACTTCTCCTCCTTCAATCTGAGAGGTAAGACATCAGTTCACCAATACAAATCATAATGAAACATATAAAACTGTTTGAGCAGTTTAATTGTGTTTTTACAGAAACTATGCTTGAGTCGAAGCCAGCTATTGAAAGTACATTTACTAAGAAAGTTCTTATTAAGACCATCGAGACCAGAGATGGACAGGTATGTGTGTAACTTATCACAGTATATCACTTCTTATGCTTAAGTGAAAAGTGCTTACTGGGTGTATCTCACAAAAACAAGGCCTGGTTAGTGAAATGAAATAAAATATATTAAAATACACTAAAAATTAAGTATATGATAGGATTAAGTTTTTGCATTTTGACATTATTATTATTATTATTCTTTCATTATTTTAGTGAAAATTAATCACTTCCCCCATGTTTTGTAATTCATTTATTTTTATTTAATAATTCACATTTATCTCTGTTAATTTCTCTCATTTACAATATTACATTTTGTGAACTTAAAGTTCTATAATGAACCTGAAATCTAATCGCAAGTCAGTGATTTCATTTGGGTCTCTCATGAACACTTCCACTCTTCTCTTCCATTAAGGTGATCAATGAGTCCACTCAGAACCACGATGACCTAGAGTGATGAAGGAATTCTTCTACTGCTGTCATCCACTGCAAGCAACCAAATGCAGCACCTTTCTGTATCCCAACTATATGAGCAACCCGCAATAACCTGCTTCAAAGTATCTGCCTATTTTTTCTATCTGCCAGAAAGATGCCTTACAAGTGTTTGAGCCTGTAGAGGAAGTGTAGAGATAGCACACAAGCACAGAAACAGACATTTAGCGTACTGTGAACCTTTTTATTGTTTGAACCTGCATTTATTTTCCACATAGCTTTTTTGAGACAACATAATTTTGCTTAAGCAAAATGCTCCAATAAAAACAATCAAAGAAGAGTTTGTATTCATAAAGAACCTCATTCTTTGTCTAAATGTTCTTCCATGGGCTATTGTTAGTATTATTATTATTATTATGGTTAATTTGCTAAAAACAAATACATTTTTAAAAGCCTTAATTACAAAAATCCAGAATTTTTTTTTACATGATTCCATTTTTAGCGGATTTTTAATTGATTCTGGCTCATGGATTGGTTCAAAATAAATTCCAACAGGACTCCTGTATAAATGCCTCAGTATATTGGATTAGTGAGAAAAAAAAATAAAGTTTTGAGGTGAAAAATAATTGTGTGAATTAGTAGAGAATTATATATATATATATATATATATATATATATATATATATATATATATATATATATATATATATATATACAGTATACAGTCTTTTAATACTCTGTTCCTGGTCTTGGAACTGGTCTTGGGTTTGAAGTCCATCATTGCCATCTTGTGGACCAGAAAATAGGCGCATCCTCAAGTTTAAAGTCCCCATGAAATCAAAATTAAAGTTTTTTGGGTGTTAGTATCAATATGTTAGTCTATAAGGCAGTGCGCTCCAAAACAGTGACAAAATTCACATTTAGAAGATATAAGCATTCAAAGCTTGCAGTTCGTCACTTCCGCCAAAACGGCTCAACGATGTTTTTGACGTCACATCGTACTTCAGCTTCTCATCAAACTTTCTGTCCAATCAAATGCTCTCTAGAATCCGAAGCCCCGCCCCCTACACTATAAAATAGACGCTGAAGCCGCGGCTGAAATCGGTCACTTGTCCACAGAATTAGTATTTTCTGTACAGTGAATGGCACGTAGTGCACTATATAGGGGACAGGGAACGATTCAAACAGTGTAAATATGCTTTCCATTGAGGAAAAAAAGAAGTCTGGTTTCGCGCTGTGTCACGCTAACCACCGCACCGCACACACACTCTGCTCCGGTCCAGAGACACGATAGCACGGAGCGGATCACATGCGCAAGTCGGCGCAGACCACAAAATGTATCGGAGCTATTTGAATTCTACACAAAATGCTATATTTTATAGCATTATGGGTGAGATTGTGGCTAGCATACCCTGTCAAATGCGACTTTACGTAGCTCAACGGCTCTGAACGGCTCTAGCCCAAGCTGTGATATAAACGAACGCTATTGGCTATTTTAAAAAGGGGCGGGGCTGCTTGATATGTCCCGCCCTGTCTTCCTGTTCAGCTAAAATGACGTCAACACAGAGTAATAATCACACTTGCTCTGATGGCAGCAGGTAGCCTTCCGTTAACTAAGCTAAACATGCTTAAATTAAGGGTGTATTCACACAAGGAAAATCCGCTAGTTCACTTGATTTGGTCCGGACCAAATACAATGTTATTTTAAATTTTTTGGTGTGGTTCGCTTTCACACTGCCCTTTTTGCAAGTGAACAAGAAATTGTAAACAAAACCACAAGTCTGCTAAGGTCATCCATTCATTGGACAGAAATTCTGAAGCGTACCAGAGTTCGTTTGGAACCGGACCGAGACTACCTCTTCAGCTGGGCAGTGTTGCCAACTTAGCAATTTTGTTGCTAAATTTAGCAACTTTTCAGACTACTCTAGCAACTTTTTCTTCCAAAAGCACCAAAGCAATAAATTTAGCTATTTAAAAAATTTATTTGGCAACTTTTAGCAACTTTTGATAAGTGACTCAAACGATATAAAAGGCACATTTTCCATCTAAATAATCACAAAAAGAGGAAACCAAATATGCCTAGCAGTACACAGATCACATGAATAAAGTTAGCTGCTATTTGCAATTGTTCAATTTAATAATAATAAATAAATAGTTGAATAATTGTTCATTTATGATACACCTTGTTAGTAGCTTGTACCAGTGATTGTTGATCAGTTAGTACACTGTAAGAAAAATATCTAGAAAAGGTACTTGTAATTTTCCAGGACATTATCCATTATCCATTATCCGTTGTAACCCTGTAACCCGAAAACACAAAATACAATGTGTAATTTAAAATGCAGGGAAAAAACCTGTGAAAAATCGATATGGAAAATGTCTTCATATTAACATAGTAGATTGTGCCCTATTTTTAAAGACTTGTCTTAGAGTGTAGCATTCTAACTAAATACTAATACACTGCTTATAACTAGCCTATAACTGTTCAGAATGTGTACTTTCACTATAGTTTATTACTTAATTTAAAAACAAAACAAAAACAAATTGAAATTGTTCAAAAATATGTGTTCAATTATTCAATGTTGCACTTAAAAATACAGTTATTTATATTTTATTTTATTATGCATTTATATTTTTACAAACAAATCTAAATTAACATATATAAAAGATATATTTTTGCTGAGATTTGATGTAGTGACAATTTTGCATTGTGATTACGTAATGACGTCAACGCGCAATGACATCACCACGTCATTTAGCAACTTCTATAGCAACATATCACCTTCTTTTTTAGCAACTTTCCCTGAAAATTAGTTGGCAACACTGCAGCTGGGTCTCGGTGTGGTTGTTTGGTCGCCACCCGAGTGCGATTGTATTCACACCTGCCCAAAAGATCCACACCAAGGGGGGAAACGAACTTGAATCTTCAATCGAACCAAACAAGACAGGTGTGAATACACCCTCAGTTTTAATGGACCTTTTCTAAACAAGGTGCTTCTCTCAGTGAGGAAAATCCGTGTCCTCTCTTAGTGGTTCATGTGGGACAGGAGGTGTGTTCCTGTCTGTTTGTTCCAGTGATGGAGATTTGTACTCCCTGGACACGAGTGATCAAGTTCCTGTTGGCTCCCAGGGAAGCACACCGAGAGCTCATGTGTTTGGTGTCATAACTCACTGGCATTTTTAAAGCAATAGCTCACAGAAGTGAAAATCATTTACCCCGTGTCATTCCAAATGCATATGATTGTCTTTCTTCTGTGTAATACAAAATGAGAATTTTTGAAGTATGTCCATGCTACTATTAATTCAGGGAGAGAAGAGTGACTGAATGGCTGTCAAGCTCTATAAAGGACAAAAAAAGTATCATTAAAGTAGTCCATACAGCTCATCCACTCCCGTTCAAAGCCATAAAGTTGCTTTGAGTGATGGACAAACTGAATTTTAAGTTGCTATTTTCTACAATCTTCCCATTTGTCATTTATCAAATCTCATTTACTCTCATTTGCACACATTTATGCATCATGATCAAGGGTTCAATGTCAGTTATTTCAGACAACATACTCATGCATCCTCTGGCCAATTAAAGCAAACTTGAATTGTTTTCAAAAACTGCTTAAAAATACATGTTTGTGAAACTTGGGGCAGCAACAAACTAGCTGGTCACACCAGTTTAAGGTGGTCAACTTGGTTAGGAAAATGTTGGTTAACCAGCTACTGGATAGTAGGACCTATAATGACCAGCTTAGAGTATAGGCTATAGCTAGAAACCAGCTATCAAGCTGGATTTTGCATCAGGAATTAAAAAGCAAACAGAGAAACTTCCTATGTCATGAAATGATGACAGAATTGTATATATATTTTTATAGCCCTTATTACTCGATTATGCAGATCAGAGAAGTACATTTTTGTAAAAGCAAAACTGTAAACAAAACTGTAAAAAAGCATAAACTGTAATAAGTAGGCTAGTGACAGTTTTGTTTTAAAATATTTAGAATATTCACAAACCAATTCATACCAAAATGATTTCTGTACACTGGAAATGTTTTCAATTTATGAATTAAAAATATGTTTTTTTATATTTATATGTTTGTGTATAAACATGAATGTCGCTTTCCAATGTCGAATCCCCCTTTATAAATATGATTACATATCATTTTAATTGCGAATGCAATTGTATGTATTTGTAGCTCGCCAGAGTCGGATTTCATTAATGTGATACACTTGACAGACTAATTACAGACGCTTGTTTTCAACGCTCGCGACCCCAGAGACTCGTGTTTTCTAACTAACTTTATGCGTGTGACGACCGCGCGCGCGTCTCCCGGGAAAGCGCGCAGGAGATTTCCGCTGGTGTTCATCGTGTCTAGTTGACAAAATGACACTCGGATAGACCGAACCGGATGCGGGGAAGGTGGTTCAGCGCATTTTGAACGCTCAGAGGACACGGTTTGCTTAGTGTCGGAGTTTTATGAGGACGCGAGAGCAATGACAGAACCTGAATCCAAGTCATGGAGCGTGTAACTGTGTTTCCAAAGCAGACGTTCAGTCAGCTGAAGGTTTTGTTTGGCAGAGATGGGCTCAGTGACCTCAGCTTTCACCAGGTCTCGCAACACGTTGGTCAAAGTGGGTTCGGAGCCGCAGAAAGAGCCGGACGGGAAAACGCGGAGCGGGTCTGGTGTGATCGTAAAGCAAAGTAGCAAACAACCGCTGGCGCGGAAGACAACCGGCAGCTGCAGAGCTCACACGCCACAAACTCCTGCTTCTGCAACAGGTGAGTTTCTGTCAGCTTCTGTCAGGAGTGGAGTATAGCATATTAAGCTGAAACTGCTTGTTTTGTTTATGTACATTAGCCCCAAAAGTAGTACTATTTGGAGTCCTATGACTCTCTTAACCATATTAAATACCAAAATATCAAACCAAAACCAAATGACATCCTTCCAGAAGAGCCCCCCCCCCCCCCCCCCCCCCCCCCCTCCCCCTTTTC
>NW_015505442.1:426367-432950 GCF_001515645.1 Sinocyclocheilus grahami | reverse complement strand
CTCCCCTCAGATTTTGCAGTTAATTTTAGGGTCACGTGACAGTTTACATCAAGTTATTGACAGTACTGTTCATATCAAAATGACTAGTTTTAAATGTTTGAATTACAATATATTTTTGTATTAAAGTAAAAAATGTCTATGTTGTGTAACTGTGAAAATCTTCCAAAGGCTGAATAATTTTTTTAATAAGTAGTGACAATTTTGTTTTAAGATACACTGTAAAAAATGACCGTGAATTTAACGGTAAAAGACTGTAAAAATGCTACAGTAAAAACCTGTTAAATGGTTAACGGTAAATGCCCCTACTATATACGGTGAAAAACTGTTTTGGACATTACATGTATTGGACATTAATTTTACGGTAGTATACCGTTTTTGGAAGTAAAAAAGACCGTATAGTGAATAACCGTAAATTGACATTCCCAGAATTCCCTGCGTTACATTTCAAATTTGATGTTTTTTTGTTGAAATAACTATGTTTCTTCTTAGTTTTTTCTTATCAGTTTTGTATATTAGGGTTGTGTGTTACACCTAATGTTGTTAAATGAATGTTTATTGCATTATTTCAGTTTCATGTGTGTTATCATGATGGTGTTTAGTGTTTGTGGGAATGACTCTGTGCACCTTCTATATATGTTATTATTTATAAGCTGCTTGTGATGGGCTTTGGTTCATCATGTGATTTCTCATCACCACCTGCATTTGGTGGTTATCAGTGTATTACAAAGGTACAAAACTGATTTCAGTACTTCAGTAGGTTGGTATATCAACATTATATCAGTTAATGAAATTACGGTATTAAACTGTAAATTTAAGTTAAAACCTAAAACGTTGCTACCGTATTTTTACGGTAAAATTCCGGCAACCACAGCTGCCGTTTTTTTACCGTAAATTTTTCAGAAGTTTTTTTACAGTGTATTTAGAATATTCATACCAAAATGATTTATGTACACTGAAAATGTTTTCAATTTATGAATTTATAAATATATTTTAAATATTTTTGTGTATTGTGTACACACACACAGGTTTGTTTTTATGGTTTAAGGGGACTCTGCATAGGCGTAATGGTTTTTATACTGTACAAACCGTATTTTCTATTGCCCTACACCAACCCTACCCCTAAACCTACCCCTCACAGGAAACTTTCTGCATTTTTAGATTTTATAAGCCTGAATTATTTATAAGCCTTCTGAATTACGGGGACACTGAAAATGTCCTCATAAATCACCTTCTCGTTGTAATACCTATGTCATACCCATGTTATTATACAAATTTGTGTCCTCATAAACCACATAAACATGCACACACACATATACATTTAATATTATTATTAAAATATTTAGAATAATCTCTGTATTAAATAAGCAGTGAATTAAAAACATATATTATTAATAATACTTTCAGAATGTACTTTATTAATGGTCAAGAAGCGAGTTTTTCGTCATCTGCAATACATACTCTCTGACACAATTTTGGACATTTGTGTGTCAAGGCCATTACGTTTTTGACCTTTTATGAAAAAGCATGTTTTGCTAAGACATGGGTAATCCTATGAAAATGTGTGGACATTCATGACTCAAAAATTCCTGATTCATGTTTGTAATGTTTTTTTCTTTTTTTGAAAATAATAATTAAGTTATGATTGGGTTTCATTAGATTTTTTTTTTTAACAAATTTCATATATTATAAGTGAGCTGAAGTGTCCAGATACTCTTTTGGGGTTCACTGTATTAATCTGCCTCTATTAGGTAATTGTGGAATTTCAGCACATGCCTTCGTGAGACGGGTGGGAAACAGGTGTCTGCTCATTTTGGGTCAAAAACGGGGGGTGATAGCGGCCATTTATCTGCACATTAGAGAGTTCAGGCACTTCTGCGGAACAGATGAGAACAACACTTCATAATGGGATGATCAATGATGCGCCGCTGCGATTCCTTTGAAGGGTCCAGATCCGTGTTTTTATGTTTGAACTCTTTGATGTTAGAATAACAGCCCTCATGATGCTTTATATAGCACAAGTGTTTTTCAGAGATGGATTTTTGCATAAATCTAAAATGGACATAACCATGCAAGCTTTATTTTTATGATTGCTGTCTACTATTGAAAATGCCAGATAAACTTGTATTTAGTCCATTTATTAGATACACTACCTTTCAAAAACTTGGAGTCTGTAAGATTTTTTAAATGTTTTCGAAAGAAGTCTCTTATGCTCACCAATGCTGCGTTTATTTGATCAAAAATACAGTAAAAACAGTAATATTGTGAAATATTTGTATGTGAATATATTTTAAAATGTAATTTATTCCTGTGATGCAAAGCTGAATTTTCAGCATCATTACTCCAGTCTTCAGTGTCACATGATCCTTCAGAAATCATTCTAATATGCCGATTTGCTGCTCAAGAAACATTATTAATAATGTTGAAAACAGTTGTGCTGTTTCATATTTTTGTGGATTTTTTTTCAGCAATCTTCGATTTAATATAACGTTCAAAAGAACCACGTTTATTTGAAATCTTTTGTCACATTATAAATGTCTTGACTGTCATTGATCATTTTAATGCATCTTGCTGAAAAAATTCACTTCTTCCAAAAAGTTATTTTACTGCCCCCAAACTTTTAAATGGTAGTGTATATGCAGGTGAAGACCTCATCATAACTATTTATAAAAATGGATATGTTACATAAAGACAACAATACACTGTCTTTGCATTGCCTTCCTTCTGATCCCAACATTAGGAAAGAGTGGATGAAGTTTATTTTGAATGAAGTTCTAGACCGCGTCAGTATGAACTTGGTCCTTTGTTCACTTCATTTTACCGCGGATTCGTTTACAAACAAGGCACAATTCAACACAGGATTTTCAGAAAGATTGAAACTAAAAGATGTTGCTGTGCCGACAATAATGTCTCACCACACAAGTGTGAGTAACTGTTTTTATTACGTGATCACTATTGCTTTGTCTGTTATTACAGATAGTTTGATATGCACTGAGTATTTATGTGTTTTTAACCTAAATCACAGCAGCGTCCATCTATGAAGGATGTAGGCTGTCAAACATACACAACGCAACTGTTAGCCAATCATAGCAGTGGGCGTTTACTTCCGAGTCTACAATCCGCCACGCCTATTCAAACAGAGTTCTGATGAGGGGGGTCAAAACAGGAGAGAAAATATGCCTATTACTTCTAAATTATGATGTTGTTTTGATGTAAAGATTTTGATAACATTATAAGTGGATGTCAGAGAACAGCACAAAATAATGAAAAAAGGCAGTTCATGACCCCTTTAAAGGAAGAAGCGACCCTCAAAGGTGACTAAAATATCACCTGTAGCTCTATGTTTCATGGTTACCATGAAGCAGCGACAGTAAAGTCTCCAACTGAGGTCCCCATTGGCCCCCGGCGCTGAGTTGTTCAGGTTTTTTTCCCCTCTACAGCGTGTCATCTCTAGAGAGTCACAAGTAGAGAGACACAACCAACACAGTGACTGAATGTTACGTTTGGATCAAAACAAAAAAAGAGTTCTGAGTCCAAAACGTAAAAAAAAAAGGTTCTTCATTGTTATCTATGGTTCCATGAAGAACCTTTAGCATCCTTGGAGCCTTTTCATTCTTTCTTCACTTTATAGCGAAAAAAAGAAGTTTTTTTTAGGTTATCAGAATGTTCTTCGGTTGGTTGGGTAGATAGTTGATCTAGTTTAAAAGATAGCTTATCTTTTAATCAAATGAAAATTAAACGCTTCCATTTTTTTCAAACAAAGTGCTGCACAAGAGGTTTACGGATAAAATTAAAACATGGAAGAAAAATTGTGTGATTATTCCTTAAAAAATTATGTTTTAATAATAATTTTATTATAAGTAGTAGAAGTACTATTATTACATTAAGTCTTATATTTCTGTCACAGTTTCAAGTTAAACCTAACTTTTATTTTATGTTGCTGTGAAGACCTTTAAGTTTCAGTTTTTTATATGATATGATGATAGTTTTTCTCAAATGAAATGGTAAAATGCTCATAAAGTGACTCTCAGAGCAGTTCTGGAGATTATGTTCATACTCATATATATTGAGGCGGCAGAGGCTGAAAACACAGCAAGCGTCACGCGTACTTCACTATGTGTGTAGCAAATTTATAGGGCCCTACAGATATAGGATGTGTCTCATTCAGCTCCCTATTTCTGTAGTTAGTGTACTGTAAATAGATTTGTCATTTCTAGGGCTGTCCCATATTAAAATCACAATGTTGTTGTGTTGTTGATAAATACCAGTGATGCTTTGATTCATGTTGTAGGAAATGTAGTCATCAGTTACATGTACGAATATTTTAGAGCAGAGTTCCTCATTCTCTGTTGAGCTGCTTTCCTGCAAAGTTTAGTTGGGTTAGTGAATCAGGACCAAGCGGCAACCTCCCGCTCTCTCTCGTGAAGCCAACACGGAAGTGACTTAAACTGTAATTCGTCAACTGGCCACTAGAGGCTGGCTGCAAAAAGGAGTCAATCCCATGTTAAAATGCCCAACTTTACAGCAGAAAAAACATGTTTACAACCTGGTTTAAAAAATCATTTTGGTCTATATAGCTAATTTTGCTCTTCATGACGACTGTGAGGGGGGTGAATTTTTTTATAAGTCATCCGTTTAAATTATATTAAGCCTTAAAGTTCTGCATAATTAAGGGCGTGGCCACTTGAGTGACAGGTGGATTGCCGCTGCTGTCACCACCGTCGAACTAAGTGGGTGTGGTTTCAGCAACCAGCTTCCGCCTTTTTGCCCATTTTCGATTATCCGGGAGTGACGCGCGGTGACGCGCTGCCAAGATGGCGACGGCCGGCCCCGCCCACTTTGAGCTTCAAAAACGCTCTTCAGGAACCTACGGGTGACGTCACGAACACTATGTCCATGTTTTTATACAGTCTATGATCAGGACCCTTGCTGGCTGATTTATGTTCCAGGGCTATTATAAAAAATCTAAACCTAGAACAATAAACAAAAATGCTACTTGAAATAAAATAAACATTAGCTGAAAAAAAGATATACCAACTTAAAAATTTTTCAGCTACATTGTAAAAAATTCTACCTTCTTCAACTTACATACTTTTTAAAAGTAAAATCAAATTGGCTGTAGGCCTACAAGGCATTTCGACTCAAATTTCAACTTGAAAGTGAAAGTGACGTGACGTGTGGCCAAGTATGGTGTCCCATACTTGGAATTTCTGCTCTACATTTCACCCATCCAAGTGCACACACACAGTAGTGAACACACACACACACCCCTGGAGCAGTGGGCAGCCATTTTTTGCTGCTTGCTCAAGGGTCTCACCTCAGTTGTGGTTACTGAATTTGGTCATTCACTCCCCCCACCTACAATTCCTGACGGTACTTGCCGCACTCACGCAGCCTGTCTCGTAATGCTCGTTTATACCCGCACCCGGCTCCGCAAGTCTCCACAAATGCATCTGGCAGTATGGATGAGGCTTGACGCACGCGCACAACCTGTGTCGACTCACAACTGCCGCCACGTTTAAAATGAATGTAAATTCAGTCTAACTGCTTGCTAATT
This sequence comes from Sinocyclocheilus grahami, assembly GCF_001515645.1. Lineage (NCBI taxonomy): Eukaryota > Metazoa > Chordata > Actinopteri > Cypriniformes > Cyprinidae > Sinocyclocheilus > Sinocyclocheilus grahami. The sequence goes on along the minus strand of NW_015505442.1, from coordinate 427,396 downwards.
TCACTTGGATGAAATGAAACATTCAGCACAGTTTCCACTTGTTCTTAAAATCCCAAATACTTCAAATGAATAAATCAGCCTGTGTAACATATGTAATACTTTAATAATTGACTTAAGAAATACTGTTCTTTATTTATAAAAAAATTAACATATTTTCCGTGAAATTCAGTAATTAAGTTAATTCTGTAAAAGTAGTTATACCATTATAATCTAGCCTGCTGAAAAACCCCCCCAATAGAACCCCTCCCAAAACACAATAACAAATTTAATGGATTTCAGGGTTATAATGGGAATTGTATTGGTTTTAATGTAAACTATAATGGTGTCTATTTGATGGATTCTATTGGTGGGATGTAATCTGGCAGATGGCAACCAATAGAACAACAGTAATTCCTATTGGAATAATGCCCAAAACAAAAAGGAATTTTGTAATGGTTTAATATAGAAACTATAAGAATTTCTGTGATGGTTTCTATTGTTTTTTTCAGCAGGGTAATGATACCCATACTGTGCTGCACATTATTGGCAATATTGAGCTGAATCTTGACTTTGCAAATTTTAAATCGCAAATCAAATCGCAATATCTGTCCAAAAAAATCGCAATTTGATATTTTCCACCAAATCGCACAGCCCTAATATACATATACACACATACATACACACATATATATATATATATACATACACATATACCGTTATACATACACACACACATATATATATATATACACACATATAAACACACACATATATATATATATATTTATGAAGAGTTCAGATGCAAAAGCCTCTAAATGCCGTCTGAAATTTTCTTCTAAAATGAGCGTTTTTATCAGGCCCCTATATTCATGTTCAGTTATTTCACTTTAATTGCATAGAAAATGACCTATACATTGCCATTAGAGTAAAATTACTGAACCTAAACAAAGCAGACTGATATAAATACTCAGTTTAGATGAAAATTGCAAATGGCACTTAGAGGCTTTTGCATCTGAACTCTTCATATATATATATATATATATATATATA
>NW_015505442.1:410884-426305 GCF_001515645.1 Sinocyclocheilus grahami | reverse complement strand
TATATATATATATATATATATACATACACACACACACACACACACACACATATATATATATATATATATATACACACACATATATATACACATATACACTTACGCACACACACATATATATATATATATATACACACATACATACATATATTATATACACACACACACACACACACACATAAAGAAAAACAAGTAGATAGAATAGAAAAAATAGAAAGCTAGTGTTTGTTAGTTTTTTTTAAAATAAAAAATAAAACAAAAAAGAAGATAAATATACATAAAGTAGAATTAAAATAGAATAGAAAGTGTTAGAGTTATTAATTAATAATGGTTAATTAATAATTAACCATTATTAATTAACAATTCATTATGGTTTAAACAGTCATTTTGTTATTGACAGTTACGAATGTGTGAGTGTAATATAAGCAACCCTTATTGGTCTTACTATAGCCAGCTATAAGCTATTAAATGTATTATTATTTTTTTAAGATCACTTGATCATTTTAATTAACAGTCATGTGATTTCAGCGCATTTCCGCTCTGTTGGTGACATCACTGACCTCAACAGCATCTGAGAGCACGCGCGGTGCGTCGCCATGGCAACAGGTCCCTGAACAGATGATGTCTCTGATGATGATCGCTTTGTTCACGCTAATGAACTAATGCACGCACTAATGTACATATACCGATTATGTATCATACGCAGGGCGCTGGTGTGTCAATATGTGTGGACGCACACTTAATTTAAGAGTGTTGTCGCCCTCTTGTGGTTAGAAAAGGGAAATGCACAAAAAACCCAATTGCACTTTAATGTAATGATGGCAAGACGCTCTTTAGCATAATTCTTCCAGTTAGAACCAAAAATGCAATGTTAAATGAAATGAAGTGCTTCTAACAATATGATCATGCATGCTAGAAAACTAAGAAATGAGTTGTGTTGACATCAAAGACAGTAGCAGTATCTAGTTTTATGACTGAAATTCATGTCATATGGTAGAAATTAGCAAAATCCTGAAGCAAAACCGTGCATCTAACCTAAAAAAAACATAGAAGAACCTTTTATTTTAAAAGTGTATTACATTTTTTTTTTTCATTTATTTTTAGCCAAAAAATGTGTTAAAGAAATCACGACCATGATGTAATGAACCATGAGCTAAAGCGTTACCGCTGCAGAGTTATTGGACATTAGTCTCCTGGATATAATAGAAATGCATGATGTATCGGCTGATATTGGATATTTAGTTATTTATTTTCAGATTCAGATGACTTTGACCAACATCTAGCACTAACAAAACAAAACAAAATTATCTTAAAAAGCAACAAGTTAAGCTAATTTCTTGAAAAAATTGCAACAATTATTATTAAGGGGGAAGTCGTGGCCTAATGGTTAGAGAGTCGGACTCATAACCCAAAGGTTGTGGGTTCGAGTCTCGTACCGGCAGGGATTGTAGGTGGGAGGAGTGAATGAACAGCGCTCTCTCCCACCTTCAATACCACGACTGAGGTGCCCTTGAGCAAGGCACCGAACCCCCAACTGCTCCCCGGGCGCCGCAGCAAAAAAAATGGCTGCCCACTGCTCCGGGTGTGTGTTCACGGTTTGTGTGTGTTCACGGTTTGTGTGTGTTCACTGCTGTGTGTGTGCACTTTGGATGGGCAAATGCAGAGCACTAATTCCGAGTATGGGTCACCATACTTGGCCACATGTCACTTTCACTTTCACTTAATATTACTTTCAAATGTGCAGTAAACTCTATTTCAGACCATTAAATTCAAGAGTTTTTTATAGACTAACTCTCTCCATTATTATGAGCACATTTTTTCTAATTTAAACAGTATCCCTTTTTCTAAAGCAGATTTCAGACATAAACATTTAACTTCACTAATAAATATTTGTATTCACTGAAAAAAATAGTGTAGAAAAAATTTCACTCAAAATTGCTAGCACATTTCACAAGTATTTACAAATAAATGGCAAGTAACACAGTGAATTAAACATGAAATAAAAAAAAACATAAAAAGAAAGATTCAAATAGTATTTTCTTGTAAAACACACTGCAGTAATTTTTGTTTTATTTACAACTTCGGATTTTTTTTTTTACAATGCACCTTTCATACAGCATATTATAAATGTTGTTATTTGTTTCTCTTTTTTTGTATAAAATGGTTTAGAATAAATGTTTGCTTTTACAGTTAAAACCTGAAATGCACATATTTTTCACACACAACACATAAAGGCACTAGAAATAAACAGTTAGTGTAGATTGTACATCTTCTCAGTGTGACAGTGAACATGAGCTCCAGCTTTTGTCCAGCACATTGCATTACATTAATCTTAGGTTCTCTTCAGTGCTGTGGGAAAAAGCCTTGGCTGGTTGCCTAGTGACCAGCACTCACAATAGAGACATCATATACATGAGCTGACCTCATACACAAACACACAAACAAGCAAACAACTTCTCTAATGACTGGAAGCTTATTAAAACACTTTGAGGAGAGACCAGATGAGATTTGCTTGCCACTATAAGAATCTCAGCTACTAAACAGCACACTGAATCAATAACCATCTTCATATGCATTCATTAAATCTATTAATATCCAATTTTGTACGGAGAAGAACATTTCCTCAAATGCGAGACTTTCTAATGCATGCAATGGTATAGAAGTGGACCTGAATTCACGCTCCACTGGTTTTTGTGGGTGGTGGAATAGTGCTTAATGCTTATAGGGATTAATATTAACCGCAAATTCTATTCTATTCTATTCTTTCACTGTAAACGTCATTGTATTTATGCAGTAAGCTTTGTTCTGTTTTTTATAGGAATACATTTCATTTTAAAATATCAAAGTTATTTAAAAATTGAATTATATATACATACACACTTATATATATATATATATATATATATATATATGTTACATTAAAGATATATATAAGATATTTTATAATTTAGACTTTTTACTTATCCAAAACATAATTATTTATCAGAAGAGACCATATTTGAATACATAAATATTAATTAGAGAACAGTATATACAATACAATATAATCTTTTTACAATGGCATACGTTATCTTCTAATTAATATATATATATATATTTTTTCCTTTTTTTTCTTTCTTGATTTAATGTTTATTCCTAGAAAACAATTTATCTTAAAACCTGTAAAATCCTATTAGTATGTCTTCCTCAGAAGTGTCTTTGCAGCCTGATAACTGACTTTAGGATTGTTCATGCTGACAGTGATGGCGATAAAACAACCTGAAATCCTTCACTTTCAATAAGAGTGTGAATGCTTCATTTGTACATTTGCACCCCACTGTAAGAATAGACCCACTTATATATATATATATAAGGGCAATATCATTTTAAAGTTTAATATATTGCCTTTTAATTTAATTTAGATATGTTTTTAATAATATTATTTAATTTTAGATTTTATATTATTTGTATTTTTTATATATAATATAATTTTTACCTGACAGTATATGGTAAGATAACTTGCAGCTAACCAATGAAGAGTTTTGTACTGTATGATTGTTTAATTAATTGATCAATCATGTATTTATTTTCTTTTTGTTTTGGAGCTGGTGAAGGATCTTTCTGATTGTCTTCCGCTCTCTAATCATTCCCTCAGACGTGAGACAGTCCCACATTAAACCGTCACTGAATCCTCGGGGGTTTGAGGTCGTCCAGCCCACTGTATTTAGAGAGAGACAAAAAGACCAAAGCTCTAAAACTCCAGCTATTATTTCAGCACAACAACCGGATAACATCTCAGCCTCCACCTGTCTATTCGTCGCAATAGATCTTTTTTTAAAAACAACAGTATTTGAATAGAAATGAATGATTCGTGCTTTACCAAAATACACATAAACCTCACGGCCTTGGCCCAGCTAGACACATTTCTGGGAATGTGTTCAACAAATCTGCAGCAGTTCGAAATTTGATTGCATTTCAATGATAAAATCACACACACACATCATCACACACGGCTTTTTTTTCTTCAAATGTGCATTGAGATTTTGTGCGATGAGAGAGGCAGAGTGTGTGATGTTATGCATTGGTACACTAAGTGCTGTGTTGAGAGGGGACTCACATTCAGCCGGGGAGAAAATAATGAGACAGTGAGAGCGACAGAGGACGAGAATGATAGAAAAAGAGAAAATAGTGTCTCCCCTCTGAGAGTATAGCGTGAGAGCAGGGCAGGATAGAGAGATCTGACAAACCAGAGACAAAAGACTCGTGCACAACTTTGGGATTTACTCAACTAGAGCTCGTAAAATACAACAGGAAAGAAAGAAAAAGATGTCAGAAACGGACTCCAGGAAAAAGAGCTTCACCAAAGGCAGAAGTGCCACTTTCAGCATCGACGGATATAGCTTCACTATTGGTAAGAAATTAGGAAACTTGCGTGTACATTTTCATGAAACATTTAATGACGATCCTTTGTTTAGTTATTGAAATTCATCAAGGCTAGATGTACAGTCATTTTTTTCGTGCATGTTGATTTTCAGGATGTGATGTGCGAGTGTTTGATTTCTGAAAAGATTATTTCAGATGAGCACAACTCCACGGCGCCATGGCAACCAGAGTAAAATGCACCTGACCACACACACGCACGCACGCACGCACACACACACACACACACACACACACACACACATTATATAGAGATTTGATATTATTCAAATCTCTAACACAGCTTTTTATATTTTCAGTATTCATTTTATTTTATTTTTTAAATGTTTTAAATTGTATGTGTATTTTTTATTATTTTTTATTTATATTTATTTTTATTTCAATGAGTTTATTTTATATATTTTTTCAGTTTATTTCAGTTTTTTCAGTAATTTTAGTGCTTAAACTTAAGCTTATTTCAGATAGTTGTCAAGGCAAGTTTTTGTTGTCATTTTAAGTGAAAGTCTGAAAAGCAAGAAGCTTGAGCAAAAGTCTCAGTTTGTTCTCCATTTAATCTCATTGCTGATTAGAAGAAACAACAGAGATATTGAAGATTAATCTAAAAGTGATTCTTGCAAGGATATAGGGATCCATCATCTATTATTACGTAGCCTATTGAATACTTGATTCTGATTGGTCAAACACAATCAGATATTTGTGTAAAGTAAAATCACTAAAGCATATAATTTATTTAAAAATATATATTTCTGTTTAGATCTAATTTGTTTTTATTTCAGTTTTATTTCACTTTAACTTAAACCTAATTACGTTAGTTGACAGTAGCCAGTTTTTTATTTTAAATTATTAGTCTGTTTATGTTTTATGTTTGTATTTTATTTTGCTTCAGCTTTATTTCAGTTACATAAGACGATTTGTAATAGTTTTACTTAATGATAACAACACAAGTATTTAACATTGCCTTTCAATTCCCCCCGCACAGTTTGACCCATATAATAATATCAAAAATCAAATTTGACAGATTATTAGAATACTCAATTCTGATTGGTCACTTTGTGGTCAGATATTTTTGTGTTATAATCAGTAAACCATACAATAGCCGTTGACACAGGCAACTAGTCTCCTGCATAGCTGCGCTAGTTTCATATCTTCCTTCTCACATAATAACATTATTTCATCTCAAATCAATATTTCATGTCCATGAGGTGCTCATTATCTCAAAATAAATGCTTCGTGTCTGGATCCTGATCACCTTGTTCAGGTTTATTTTGAGATAATGAACCTCTGACTGTACATTTTTCCATACTTAGACATTTTTTTCTGAGAAACACACACCCACATGGGAGGACAGTGGTCAGGAAAGGTGTTATGATGGAAACATTACAGGTGTGAGATGCTGTTTTTACTGTCTGTCCTGATGCATTTATAGAAGGACATTTTAATAGGGTCCTTACTTTAATATGTTTATTTAACTATAGTGCACTTTTAATACTGTTGATAAACTAGTTGATCATTGTACAAGCGGCAGGGAATCTCCACATTTCATTATAAGGCTTTATGGCATTTTCAAACATCTGACTGTCGTCATGGTTATGCAGCCCTGCGGCAATCAATTGCTCATTGTGCTTTGAGCTCATTACGTGTGACGTGTTGTCAATCAGGTCTAGTGGAGCATGACAACGACTCCCTGTTAACTTAATGATGATTGGCTAAAGCAGCGTGACCACTTCCTCTCCACTCGCAGTGTCACTCTGGGGGCTTTTAATGGGTTGTGTGCTGGAGAAACATAGCATGCGTGTGTGTTTTGGTCTCGATACAAAATGTCATGACTCTTAATGGGGGCCGTATGGCGTTTTACTTCACTAATGCATGTTATGATTTTTCCTAGCTACAATGTGCACTCGAAATTAGATCTCATCGACTGGTTTTGTTTTCCTGACTCTTAACTGCTAATGCAATTTACATTTAATGCACAAAAGCAGCTCTCACTTACCAGCTAAAGGACCTCTTGAACTCTGAACTTGCCTGTGCACTGACTAGATTTACACCGACTCAGTAATGCACCGACTGAACTCTTGTTAGTGTAATAAGATGCAAATGCATGCATTACACTATTGCTTATACTTGGACTTTTATTCAAGTCACTAACCCCAAGTCAGAATTATTTTAGTATTATTATTTATATTTTGAATTAGATTTTTCATATTTTTATATTTTCAGTTTTCATTTGAACTTTAGTTTTAGTAATTGTATGTGCTTTTGTCATGTTTATATAGTTTTTAAATGTTTTTTTATTTTTATTTTATATTTATATATTTCTACTTTATTTTTTAATTTCAGTTTTTTAGTCATCTTACACTGTAAAAAATGCTGGGTTGTTTCAACCCAACTTTGGGTCAAATATGGACTAACCCAACCATTGGGTTAAATTTTTACATTAAATGTTTAACCCAAAAGTTGGGTTAGTCCATATTTGACCCAAAGTTGGGTTGAAACAACCCAGCATTTTTTACAGTGTAGTATTTTAACAATAAAATATGCATAGAAAAATATCAACTTAAAATCTAAAAAATCTAAATCTATTAAAATCTAAATATTAGATGAATAACTACTAAGGAAACAAGTTTATTTCTCGTTTTCTGTTCATTAAATGTTTTGTTTTTGCACAACATAAAAATAGTGTTTTTATATATATATATATATATATATATATACACACATACATATATACAACTTAAATATATTTGATTTCAGCTGGTTGCCCAAGGTAACATTTATTTTTTCCATTTAGTTTAAGTTGAAGTACTAAAATAACAATCTAAAAACTAAAACAAAAACTAATAAAAATGACAAAACAACAAAATTGCTAAAACTTCTAATTAAATGGAAATTAATATAAATATTAGATGAATAACCTAAAAAAAATCCTTTGGCAACTAACTGAAACTGAAAGTTTATTTATCTAATATATTCTATATCTTTATTCCAATCACAGAAAAATATTTTTAATAGTTTTAGTTTTAGCTAACAATTTCAACACTATATTCCAAGGGTCTCCAAACTCAGTCCTGGAGGGCTGGTGTCCTGTAGAGTTTAGCTCCAATCCTAATTAAACACACCTGAATCAGCTAATCAAGCTCTTACTAGGCATACTAGAAACTTCCAGGCAGGTGTGTTGAGGCAAGTTAATGCTAAACTCTGCAGGACACCGGCCCTCCAGGACTGAGTTTGGAGACCCCTGCTGTATTTAATGACCCGAAGTGTTCAACTTTGCCTTGCAACTCATCCCACACAGTTCAATCCATGAATGATAGAAATCAAATTGTATGGTTTGGTTGGGTTTATGATTTTCATCTTGTGGATGATAAAACAACGGCAAAAATTCTCTTAGGCTGACATGGAAGAAGAGACCAGAGTCACATCTAGAGTCCAAAAAAGATCAAAGAGAGGCTCCTTTGACCTGAAATCACCAAGTATCCTCCCAGAACACCCTAGCAACCGCATAGCAACGTGCAAAAGACACCCACAACTAGATGAATAACCTAAAAAAAATCCTTTGGCAACTAACTGAAACTGAAAGTTTATTTATCTAATATATTCTATATCTTTATTCCAATCACAGAAAAATATTTTTAATAGTTTTAGTTTTAGCTAACAATTTCAACACTATATTCCAAGGGTCTCCAAACTCAGTCCTGGAGGGCTGGTGTCCTGTAGAGTTTAGCTCCAATCCTAATTAAACACACCTGAATCAGCTAATCAAGCTCTTACTAGGCATACTAGAAACTTCCAGGCAGGTGTGTTGAGGCAAGTTAATGCTAAACTCTGCAGGACACCGGCCCTCCAGGACTGAGTTTAGAGACCCCTGCTGTATTTAATGACCCGAAGTGTTCAACTTTGCCTTGCAACTCATCCCACACAGTTCAATCCATGAATGATAGAAATCAAATTGTATGGTTTGGTTGGGTTTATGATTTTAATCTTGTGGATGATAAAACAACGGCAAAAATTATCTTAGGCTGACATGGAAGAAGAGACCAGAGTCACATCTAGAGTCCAAAAAAGATCAAAGAGAGGCTCCTTTGACCTGAAATCACCAAGTATCCTCCCAGAACACCCTAGCAACCGCATAGCAACGTGCAAAAGACACCCACAACAGCCTAGTATCATGGTGCTGTCAGAAAATGTAGTCTGTCAATAGAAATGATATAGAAATTAAGTCTGTTTGCCATATCTCTGCATCACAAAAGACTTTCTTGGGAAGCGTGCTCATTTTCTCTGCCCTTTTTGTGCTTGTTCTTGTGATATTTTTTACTAGAAGTGACTCACAGTACACTAACAACACCCCTCCAGTCCCCTACTGACCAAGACCCATTTCAAATCCTAATGAAAGGCTCATATAACAGCAGCTGAAGTCATATTAAAGCAGCATTTCACGCTTTTCCAGCAGCTCGGTTCATTATATTCACATTATACAAAAAGACACATTAATAGGTGCAAAAAAAAAAGCTTTTTAATGATGTATTTTACTAAGCCTCTGAAAAAAGCATTCAGAATAAGCTATTTTATGTTTTTAGAGACACACACACACCCAGAGAGAGAAATGCCACCATATAACTCTGTCTCTCTGTTTTTCTCTGTAGTGGCTAATGAGGATGGTGAGACCAACAGCAGACCACTGGCGAGATTTGCACGTAAGTATGTGTTTTTGAGAAAGCAACAAATTTGCAGAGCCCTAGCTACATTTTATTTTTTGCGTAAATCTACATCTTGTTTCATATACGAAAGGGAAGGGCTGAAATGAAGTAGCAGATTTGTAATTCTATTTATTCATAGCAGATGCTTTAATCCTACAAAGTGCTGCAGAAACAATAACACTCACAGCATGTCTAGCAAAGGCTTTGCACAGTCAGGGAAAGTTAAAAGTGATTTCTAAGCCTATAAAAATGCTGTGAAATGTCTAAAACCAGTATTAAAAATCCCATTTCTAAAAACCATTGTTCAGTAATCACAAATGACCAGAGGCGGATAAAGTACTCAACTTCATTACTTGAGTGAAAGTACAGATACTACTGGTCAAATACTACTCTACTACAACAGAACGCTGCTGCCAGAATTCTACCAGAAAATCTGAGCATATCACACCAGTCCTCAGGTCCTTACACTGGCTTCCAGTTATATTTAGGATTGATTTTAAAGTACTTTTACTCGTTTATAAATCACTCAATGGCCTAGGACCTAAATACATAGCAGATATGTTCACTGAATATAAACCTAACAGACCACTCAGATCATTACGATCGAGTCAGTTAGAAATACCAAGGGTTCACACAAAACAAGGGGAGTCCGCTTTTAGTTATTATGGCGCCCGAATTACCATTGTGTATGAAATGTGCTATATAAATAAACTTGCCTTGCCTTACAAGTGAAAGTTGTAAAGACATGTTTTTACTTAAGCAAAAGTATGAAAGTACATGCTTTTAAAACTACTTAAAAAGTAAATGCATTGTTTTATTGTCACATTGTTGTATACTATGTATATAATATTTTATGCCAATAATGCAACCTACTGAATACACTGATTAGCTTGTATTATCTTTGGAATTAAGAGCTTTTATGTTACCAAACCTATAGAAATGGAACAACTGAATGAAGATAATCATCTTTATTTTTTATTTAACACTCTTACAGCTACATTGAACTCATTTTAATATTTGTTTAAAAGTCACAAACTTCTTTTTCAAAGAGATGTTGAAGGCTATGATATGGTTCATTTTAGGCAAACAAAGCAAACATTGAAAAGAAAACAAATCTTTAGTCTTTTCAGAAAACTGGAACATACTCTCTCAGTAAGGCCATGGGTGTGCACGTTGTGCGAAAGAACCGTTTTTTTAAATTTTGCCATCAACTGATCAGTGTTCATAAAATGCTCAGAAATCAGTAAACTTCACAACATGTGGCTAGGGGTTGGGTATTGTTCGAATTTTATCCATCCCGATTCTGATTCTGCTTATTTATTTCAATTCTTATCGATTCCCAGTTTAGATTCCAAAGTTGTACAAAAAAGTGAAGTAAAACATTTTGACCTGTGTGATAATTTAACCTACTTATTGATCATTTGTTTGCAAAAAAAGAGCCAAAGAACCGTTTTTTTGAATTTTGCCATCAACTGATCAGTGTTCATAAAATGCTCAGAAATCAGTAAACTTCACAACATGTGGCTAGGGTTGGGTATTGTTCGAATTTTATCCATCCCGATTCTGATTCTGCTTATTTATTTCAATTCTTATCGATTCCCAGTTTAGATTCCAAAGTTGTACAAAAAAGTGAAGTAAAACATTTTGACCTGTGTGATAATTTAACCTACTTATTGATCATTTGTTTGCAAAAAAAGATATGTATTTATGTGCAGTGTTTTGACAATAAAATAATGTTCAGGTTTATATACTTCCTTGACCAGTTTTTAGCAGCAATTTACCAGTAGGCCTGAGTAGTAAGGTTTTTTTTAATATTTGGTAATAGCAGCCATTTTTGATGGATATATTAGCTTACCATTTTTTGTATTGTCATAGTTTAACTACAAATATTAAAATTAAGCTTTAGCGTTAGTTCTGGCAGGTCACGTGAGTCAAGCTTGCATCAGCTGATTCTCAGCTGATCACATCTACCTATAGGAATACGACACCTATCGCGGCATTCCTATATAAGCTGTATTCAGTATTATTCAGCAGCTTTTCAGCTTGCTTCGGAGCAAATTACCCTCCTCCATCCCCAGCTCCACCTTTTGCCACAGTCAGGACTTAGCTTTCTGATATTCCTTGCTCATTTGTTTGCAAAAAAAGATATGTATTTATGTGCAGTGTTTTGACAATAAAATAATGTTCAGGTTTATATACTTCCTTGACCAGTTTTTAGCAGCAATTTACCAGTAGGCCTGAGTAGTAAGGTTTTTTTTATATTTGGTAATAGCAGCCATTTTTGATGGATATATTAGCCTACCATTTTTTGTATTGTCATAGTTTAACTACAAATATTAAACTATAGTTACTATAATGAAATAGTTAAATTTGTGGTTACTGTAGTTTTACTACAAATAGCATAATTATGGTTACTATAGTGAGCGAATAGTAAATTTGTGGATTCTGTGATTTTACGCAAATACCATAGTTAAACTAGTTACTATAGTAAAAACATGCTTAATTTTCCAAAGAGCTTTAATGAGTTAACACATACACATGCGAGTTCACACAGAATAAAAACTATGCATTTTCTTTGTCATGTAGATCATTTTTATTTACTGTATGGCGATCATTTATCTTCTATGATGTTTGATCGTAGCGCTCGGCCTACGTAAGGCATCATCACATACAGTTGTCTCTTTAAAATCAATGTGGTGAACACACAGATGATCACACCACACTATAAATATGTGCCTTTTTTGTCTTTTATTATCTTATTTGCCTTTTTAGAGCACTTTTAGCTGTGCAGTAAAAATGCACGGCACACACTGGAAAAACTGCTACATAATGACTTTCTACTTGGGGACCTTGATATAAATGTAGCGGAGTAAAAAGTACGATATGTGTCTTTCAAATGTAGTGAAGTTGAAGTAGCAAGTTTCCAGAAAAAATAATAATCAAGTAAAGTACAGATACTCAAAAAGTGTACTTAAGTACAGTACTCAAGTAAATGTACTTCGCTACTGTCCACCTCTGCAAATGACTGGAAAACCCAACCGCTGGGTCAAAACAACCCAATAGCTGGGTTTGTCCCTTTTTAACCATTTTTTAGAGTGTAATTAAAAAAATATTAACAAATATATATGTAAATACTACTAAAAATAAATACTACTATAATAGTATTGATACTAAAATGGTGAAAACTTAAGTATTTTACATTATTGCCACAATTAATCTAGCAATGAATTTGTCATAGAGGCCTTGGTCTGGGACTAGTTTTTCACTCTGATATTAGCCATTGCTATTACACAGTCAGATGGCTGATGTTCTTTTAACAGGCTTATTAACCTTTTATATGGGCATAACATGACATGAGCATGACACTAGATGGCAGCATCTATCAAGATATTCAAAAGTTCATTTGCGCTTAATACTTGATCCAAAGAAACTCAGAGATGACACACAGATTGCATCTGAATGACAACATTATGATTACATGAGCTCATGATGATAATGATAATGATGTGCACAGCATTGGTGGGGACAAATCAATATACTTTACTATGAATCAACAACTAAGCCATTAAGATCCGTAGTGGAGGCTTTCAGTTCTTTTTTAGTCTTAGAATTTTGGTTTACTGGTGCCATTACTGTTATTTTGAAACAGAACACTGAAGAAAAAAAGGCATGGGAAGAACTTAATATATAAAAATTTAATTTTCAGACATAATGTGTTGTTCACAAAGACATAATGTGTTGCTTTTAGACAGCAGCATACTGCCAGAGAAAAATGTACAAAGATTGTACCTTTCGGGGTACAACAGCTTGTCACTGGGGCAGTACCCTCAAAGCGACTCCTTTGTACCTTCATTACCTCTAAAGGATGCATATTAGTACCTTAGAGTAGTAATGTGTACCCTTAAGGTAGTAATATGAACTCTTATGGTACTATTACGAACACTATAGGGGTAAAGATGGGCATCCCTTTGAGGGTACTGCCCCAGTGACAAGCAGTTTTTCTGAGAGTGAATGGTAGTTGTTTATTGTTTATCAAAGTCTTTACATGTTTCTTTGAGTCTGATTCATCTTGTTTCCAGGCTCAAAGTCTCAGAGTGCACTCTGGAACACGCTCACTGCTGGGACGGGCAAGAAGGAGAAGGTCAAATTTCAGAGGGACATTCCAGACGATCCACGCAGAATAGAAGAGATCCTGGCAGATGAGCTTCCCTCTACAGACGTCCCAGAAGCAACAGAGAAAACTGCCGTCAGGTTCATCTTGCTCCTTTTATTATGGTTAACCATTGTTTTACAGGTCATGTGATCACTAACGGGATGCACTGATCTGGGAACAGCATCCTGAGGAATGTTTTCTCAATTATGTTTCAATTATTAACAGATGTTTTCAATTATTTTCAAAAGTTACAAAAGAAACCAGTTTTATTCAGAGGCCCAAACTGAAGAATACACAAAAATACACAATTTGGTACAGTTGCTGATATTTATATGGCCAAAAAGTAAGATGCAAAAAGATTTAAATGTACTGTAATGAAAATCATAATAGTATAGCAATAAAATGCATATAAATATTTTATTATATATAAATCTGTATATATGCATATAAATCTCCCAATAATGTGTCTTAGTAAGATGATATTTAATTTAGTTTTATGGTCAAAGCTCTGTAAGTTTTATTGTGGGGACAAAACATATAGTGCAATGCAATGCAATGATGATTGAGAAATGAACAAATAAACACTTCTCAGAAGCCTTATGGATCATATTTGATACTCACATTTTCATTTGTTTTTAAATGATATATGGATAATCAAGTAAACCCAAGTTACTTCAGTCCAGTAAGTGTTCCTCTTGAAATATTACTAACAAAATAAATGTTATTCTTATGTTTACTTTATAAAAATCTGATGTCATTCCTTTTGCTGTCTCTTTGGTTTTGCTTCCAAATCTTAACATGCACAGAATGGCTGCATGTTAGGTTTTAGTAGTAAAACCAAAAAGCCAAAAACAGGAATGAAAGATGAAAGCAAATGTGTTCATTTTGAGTTTTCTCCTCTTTCGCTTTGTTCGAACAGTGTCTGTTGAAAGAGCTGTTTTCTAGTCAAATTACTTTGAACAGGCTTTTTTTTTCATTTTTGCTGCTGTCAGAGACGGATAATTAAAAACCTTACTTAGTTGATGTGTCACAGAAGAGTTTAAATACTGACTTTTGCGGTCTCTTGCAGTCTGACTCTGCTGAGACAAGCTGTATTTTTGGGTGTCATTATTAAGGGGGATTGTTTGTCTTTTTTTCCCTTGAAAAGTCATAAAATGTGGTTCACTTCCCAGCCAAGAACTGTGTGGTCACATTTATCGCATCAGATTTCAATAGGAGCTTCATGTGAAGGAGAAATAGGTTTCATTAAAGGGTTAGTTCAACCAAAAATGTGAGATATTTTTGATGAAATCTGAGGGCTCTCTGACCCTCCCATAGACAGCAAGGTAACTACCACGTTCAAGGTCCAGAAAAGTACCAAGATGATCGACAAAGTAGTCCGTGTGACATCAGTGGTTCAACTGTAAAGTTACGAAGCTATGAGAATACTTTTTTTGCGCAAAGAAAACAAAAATAACGACTTTATTCCATGCCGCCACATGCTTGCGTCATGATACTGTCGTGAACGCGCATCCAAAGTGACGCAGTAGAGACGAAAATGTGGAATAAAGTCGTTTTGAACCACTGATGTCACACGGACTACTTGGTCGATCATCTTGGTACTTTTCTGGACCTTGAACGTGGTAGTTACCTTGCTGTCTATGGGAGGGTCAGAGAGCCCTCAGATTTCATCAAAAATATCTTAAATTATGTTCCGAAGATAAACGAAGGTCTTACGGGTTTCGAACAACACGAGGGAAAGTAATTAATGACAGAATTTTCATTTTTGGGTGAACTATAACCCTTTAAATGGACACTTTTTCGAATCGATTCAGCCGATCTCCGGGTCTGGCAGTTGCACTTTTAGCTTAGCTTAGCATAGATCATTGAATCTGATTAGACCGTTAGCATCTCGCTCAAAAATGACCAAAGTGTTTCTATATTTTTCCTATTTAAATCTTTACTCTTCTGTAGTTACATCGTGTACTAAGACCGACGGAAAATGAAAAGTTGGGATTTTCTAGGCCGATATGGCTAGAAACTATACTCTCATTCCGGCGTAATAATCAAGTAACTTTGCTGCCATACCATGGGTGCAGCAGGCCCAATGATATTACGCAGAATGGATTCGAAAACGGTAAAACTCAACTGTTTAACTCTAGGGGAGTTGGAAAAT
>NW_015505442.1:398663-409904 GCF_001515645.1 Sinocyclocheilus grahami | reverse complement strand
GTGACATCAGTGGTTCAACTGTAAAGTTACGAAGCTATGAGAATACTTTTTTTGCGCAAAGAAAACAAAAATAACGACTTTATTCCATGCCGCCACATGCTTGCGTCATGATACTGTCGTGAACGCGCATCCAAAGTGACGCAGTAGAGACGAAAATGTGGAATAAAGTCGTTTTGAACCACTGATGTCACACGGACTACTTGGTCGATCATCTTGGTACTTTTCTGGACCTTGAACGTGGTAGTTACCTTGCTGTCTATGGGAGGGTCAGAGAGCCCTCAGATTTCATCAAAAATATCTTAAATTATGTTCCGAAGATAAACGAAGGTCTTACGGGTTTCGAACAACACGAGGGAAAGTAATTAATGACAGAATTTTCATTTTTGGGTGAACTATAACCCTTTAAATGGACACTTTTTCGAATCGATTCAGCCGATCTCCGGGTCTGGCAGTTGCACTTTTAGCTTAGCTTAGCATAGATCATTGAATCTGATTAGACCGTTAGCATCTCGCTCAAAAATGACCAAAGTGTTTCTATATTTTTCCTATTTAAATCTTTACTCTTCTGTAGTTACATCGTGTACTAAGACCGACGGAAAATGAAAAGTTGGGATTTTCTAGGCCGATATGGCTAGAAACTATACTCTCATTCCGGCGTAATAATCAAGTAACTTTGCTGCCATACCATGGGTGCAGCAGGCCCAATGATACTTTTAGCTTAGCTTAGCATAGAAATGACCAAAGTGTTTCTATATTTTTCCTATTTAAATCTTTACTCTTCTGTAGTTACATCGTGTACTAAGACCGACGGAAAATGAAAAGTTGGGATTTTCTAGGCCGATATGGCTAGAAACTATACTCTCATTCCGGCGTAATAATCAAGTAACTTTGCTGCCATACCATGGGTGCAGCAGGCCCAATGATATTACGCAGAATGGATTCGAAAACGGTAAAACTCAACTGTTTAACTCTAGGGGAGTTGGAAAATGCCTATTTTCAAAAATAGTGGAGTGTTCCTTTAATGTTCAATTTGGTCACTTGAATTCATCACACTGACAACAGAAAGCTGCTTGCTTTGTTAGAAAATATAAACTGTTTTGTGTGAACCGTGCTTTATATATAACGACACTATTATTGAGACAATGGACCTTTTTTTTCCCCTGTGAAATTTTGCTGTGACTGCACTTTTAGTCTTGAAAAGACTGAATGACATAAAGAAACCAATCAAAGCACTTAAAACGACACATTGGTGACGTCTGCTGGTCAAAACAGTGTAAATGCAGATAATACTGATCCAAGATCAGGTAAAATCCATATTGACACTGGTTCATCATCATGGGCTCACAGGGCAGCAGCAAACCATTGAAATTTCTAAATATTTCGAAACCGTTATGACATAAAGCCTTGTTTGATATGTGCTCCGAATGACTGGTTTGAAACAAATGATTCACAAAGGTTTTGTAAGCGGCCATCACTACCAATCACAATTAAATTTGCTATTATGTGAAATTTGGGGTGTGTAATTCTGAAAACATTGAAGGAATTTGCCTGAGAGAATGAAATGCATGCATGCAAAAAAGCGCAAAAAATACTTCCTGACAAAGCACTTTAAATTAAATGTCAGTCAGAAGAAATAACCCTCACTGACTTGAGCGTGTCTTCAATAACATTTAAGAGTGAGTGGCATTTGATTATTTTCATCAAATATTCATTATGACGCACTCCGACAGAGTTGCCACCCTTAAAATGATTGTTATTGATGGTGTGTTTGCCTGTTGTCATAATGTAGTTATGCTCATTAGCAGCATTGTTAGTATGAAATGTTGGGTGGTATCGGAGGGTTAATTAATAAGAGGAATATTGCTCAGACTCATTAGCAGACACCTGTCTGACTGCTGTCGATATGACAATACCCTGGAAAAGCAGACATTGAGAAAAGACCGGGTGTGATATAAATGTGATTTATCATATAATTAATAGGGCTGTTGATTTAATATGATAATTTGGTACAATTAATTATATAGTGCTTAATTTTAAAGTATTTAATCATTACATGCATGCAAACTTTGTGGCTGAGTAATGCTGTTGCAAATGTTTCAAGAGTTCCTTGACTCTAGAAAAGCAAGGAACTGTTTTTGTAGTCTGTTGTTGTTGTTTTTTTTCCATTGACTTCTCTTCTGTTCGTTTAGCCTAATTCTGATGAGGTCTGGTTTGGTTCTGTGCATAATTTTGGACAGTGTAGAGTAGGCTTGTTGTTTGTTGTTTCTCCGATCAAAAATGCAGACATTGTTTTATGTTTACGTAGCGCGATACGCAACGCAACGCGTAAAAAGACAGTATAAGTCATTATAATCAGTAATTATGTCCCCACTGGATGCAACAAATGCCTCGTTTGTAATGGGTTTTATTGGTTGTGTCTCATCTAGTGATGTCTGGATCGTGAACGAATCGTTCTATTTAACCGGATCTTCTTAGTGAACCGGTCGAACCAGTTCACCAAATCGAACTGAATCGTTTGAAACGGTTCGCGTCTCCAGTACACACTAATCCACAAATTACTTAAGTAATTCATTTTATAAACGTGCCTGACACTCCCTCTGACGCGAAATAAACCAATATCCCGAGTTATTCAGTTGCTCCTAACAGTACATTGACTGAACTGCTAAAAGAGAACCGATGATGGGATGTGCACGAGCAGAGCAGCTGGACTGAGTCTCGTCCTGCTGGGAGACAGGATCACAGTATGATAAGGGGCGTAACATTTCTGTCACACGCTTGAGGTATTCGGCCAATCACAACGCACTGGATAGCTGGCCAATCAGAGCACACCTCGCTTTTTCAGACCGATGAGCTTTGTAAAAATCGATGCGTTTCAGAAAGGCGGGGCATAGAGGAGAAACAATAATGTACAGTATGTGGAAAATAATGTGTTTTTTTAACCTTAAACCGCATAAACACATTGCATTACAGCAAATACACAAAATAATGTTCTTTTTAGCAACGTCATATGACCCCTTTAAAGCACACACAAGCTACATGTAGACGGAAATCTTGAATGATGCATTGAGTTGAGGGTCAAGGGTGACATCTCTTCTATGGCAGGATATTTTATTTATTGCCATTTAGCCATTTATTTATTGCTATTTATTTCTATCTATCAACACATTAATACATTTATTATTTCAATTTATTTATCCATTTATTAATTTATTTATTGCAGTTTATTTATTTTCATTTATTTAGCCATTTATTTATTGCTATTTGTTTTTATTTATCAACCCATTAATACATTTATTATTTCAATTTATTTATCCATTTATTAATTTATTTATTGCAGTTTATTTATTTTCATTTATTTAGCCATTTATTTATTGCTATTTGTTTTTATTTATCAACCCATTAATACATTTATTATTTCAGTTTATTTATCCATTTATTTACTTATTTATTGCCATTTATTTATTGCCATTTATTTATTGCTATTTATTTCTATTTATCAACCCATTAATACATTTATTATTTCAATTTATTTATCAATTTATCCATTTATTTATTGCTGTTTATTTATTTTCATTTATTTAGCCATTTATTTATTGCTATTTATTTCTATTTGTCAACCCATTAATACATTTATTATTTCAATTTATTTAGCCATTCATTTATTTATTGCCATTTATTTATTTCTATTTATCAAGTCATTAATACATTTATTATTTCAATTTATCCATTTATTTATTGCCGTTTATTTATTTTAATTTATTTAGCGCCATTAATTTATTGCCATTTATTTACCCAATATTATTGCTTTTATATATAATATTGTGTTCGAAAAATGAACTTGATCACCTGACCACCTATGACAGGAAGAAGTCCATCTTTTCAGTCAGGCCTACTGTTGTTAAATTTTTTATTTGGTTTTGGTCATTAAATGGGCAAATCAAATTTGAATCTTTTTAGCACTTCAGAATGGCTTTTTCATACCGCTTGCATGAGTATGCTAAAGCCACTCCTTCAGGTGGCACTCATTAGCATGTGCACTCTTAATAGCGATCACTCAACACAACATGGCTTTACAGAGTACAGACCCATTTACTGTGATGCAAGCGATTTGTAACATTCACAGGCCAGATGTCTCAATTTGTTTGGCGCGTCACACAGTTCTTAATATTGCTTAGCAAAGATGTGTGGCACTGTTATATTCTCATCAAAGCATCTGGATCAGATGATTAAAAAAACAATAGTGCCATTTTTCAGTCGGACAGAAGAACACCTCAAATCAAAACCCAAATACAGCCATACATCCACATGCAAGCTCCCTGAAGGAAAAATGGAGGGAACTATTGGGGAAATGTCAAATTTTAAATCATTCACTGGAAGTCAGTGAGACTTTTCAGGTCTCGGACTCATCCTAAACTCATCTGGGACTCGTTTGGCATCTCAGACCTCCATGTTATGCCGCAGTCAGCTCTTTTTCACTGAATCTTGTATATTTTTGGGGTTCTTGTCATTTTTGTGTGCAGTATGCATCAGTCAGTCCACAAATGGTGTGTGCTTTCTCTCTTGGTTTGGTGTTTTCACATTCATTAGAGAGAGACCTTCTAACGTCCTCCTGTGAGACCTTTCCTCTGTCAACACGGCCGCTGGGTTTGACCTGTGACATTTGAGAGACTTTCACCTTTGTTGGCTGTGATGTCTGCTGGATTCAGTTCAACTCCAAAGACTTGTAAAGCTTTTTAAAGAACCACTTGCTGGTGGTGATCATCTAGAGAGCCTTTCTTTAGGCCCAAAGTCTGATGTTGCTCATTAGTGTCTGAATTTCAGGTTTGGGAATTTAATTTGTTGAATGTTTTGTTGCATTTTTAATATCTGGCTTGTCAGTCTGGTCCAAATGTAATTCAAATGGACGCTCTGTTCCAAAACCTAGTGAGTTGCAAACCTAGATGGTGTTAAGTAGTGAGTGCAATGAATAATGCATTTATAGGGTTTTTCTTCCTATTGAATTTATTAAATGTTGTGTGAAATAAGTGTAACCCCATAAAATGAATGGCTGATTGATTGTGATTTATTTCAAGGCTTAATGCGCTCCTCATTTGGGAGTCACACTCATTGTCTTCGCGGTCAAAAGTGACCGGACACCTGAAATGTAACTTTTTTTCTTCTTCAGTAAAATCAATCTAATATATTTTTGTTCAATAATATTTTTTCTTTTTTCTTCTGTATTTTGAGAGAATTTCATGGTACTAATTAATATTTATGCAATAATTATGATCATTTTTTCCCATTGAAAATAGTACAAAAATGTTTTTTCCTAATTTTTGTAAATTATTTTTCAATTAATGCAGTATTTCAGATTAAAATAGAGACTAGGCCTTTAAAATCCAATTTTTGAAGGCAGAATAGCACCTCCTGGTGAGAGCAAAAAATAAAATCCTGTAATTTCATGGTGTAACCACTAGATTCCTGTATAGGACTCTATAGAGAGGCTTGTGAATTCCATAGTTGTTTTTATACATAATTGTTTACTTTTATTATGTTGTGGATTTAAATGCATATTAAGGCATTCTCAAAGACTATTTTTTGTCAAGGTTTATATTTTTTGTTGTTTTAAATGTTGATTTGAAGTGTAGGTTTTTGCATTATTATTACTACATTCAAACCTGAACACAGAAAGCATTTTGTTACACAAAACATTACAATTCTATAAAAATGTAACAAAAATGAACAGGAAAGCTTTGTCAGAGCTTAATCCTTCTGGGTCTGATCTGATTTTACCTCTTATTTCAGTCTTCTGACTCATTTTGGCTATATTGTTATAGCCATACCAATTCATTTGAGTATGTATAATTCTGTATATGTGTGTAAGTAAGTGTGTGTGAGTGGATGTATCCGTTTTACACTCTTGATGTTTTGGAGTGTAACCCCTTCCCAATCAAGTGAATGGGGATTATTAGGAGGCCATGATTGATAAAGGCCAGGGGGGCAATTTGGCCAAGACACCGGGGTTACACCCCTACTCTTTACGAGAAGTGCCATGGGATTTTTAATGACCACAGAGAGTCAGGACCTCGGTTTAACGTCTCATCCGAAAGACGGTGCTTTTTGACAGTATAGTGTCCCCGTCACTATACTGGGGCGTTAGGACCCACACAGACCACAGGGTGAGCACCCCCTGCTGGCCTCACTAACACCTCTTCCATAGTTGCAGTGTTACAGTCACACCAGTTCATAGGTGTGTGTCCACACATGTGTGAGTTGATGTGTTGATTTTGCACTCTAGATGTTTTAGAGTTTCACCCCTTCATTGCTGTGCAATTTTTTCTGCATTGTGGGGGATTTGTAGATTGTACACATAAAAATGTTCTGTATTTTTTTTTTCTTTTCCCCATTTCCCATTCATTTCCTATGGTCGGTCATTTTTGACTGAAGACCATGAGTGTGACTATTTTTTTATGACCACTTAGCTTTTCCGAATCATGCCCTCAATTTTTTTCGTGTTCACATACCAAGTGCCATGAAAGTCACCAAGTTTTGTACCATTCTGGTGAAGCTACGATTTTTAAAAATTAGAAGTGACCGAAGACCGCACAAGGGTTAAGTAGTTGCCTTAGAGTATAATTATGCCTTTCAAGACTCATCTTATTCTGGCCAAATAGTAAGCAGTGCATATATTCTGTAACGAGGTTGCATTTGTTAAAAGTCATCCAAGATGGTAGAATTACAACAAAAATAACAATTTCATTCACTGAAAAATATTGATTAAAACTAATTACAAGTGGATTATTTCACCCAATATTGTATATATTTCATGCATATTAGAGTCCCAGGTAGTATTATGAGAAACAATGAGAGACGCAATAAATGGGTGCATTATAAATGCTTATTCAAGCCTTGTCAAGCAAAAGGGCTAAATGTTTAGAAATTGGATATTTTTTCTTATTTGAGGTTAATTTGCCATAAAATTGCGTTGTTGTTGTTGTCAGTGAGCTCAGCTTTCTTCAGTGGACTCAGCAGTTCAGTCAAGACTCTGGCTGCAGATGTGTGTGTGTTGGATATTAATAATGTGTTTGCACATGACTTTTTTAAGTACTTTTTTGTATTTTTACAGACTACTGTTCAAAAGTTTGGGTTTAGGTTAGTAAGATTATTTAATGTTTTTGAAAGAAGTCTCTTCTGCTCACCAAGGCTGCATTTATTTGATCATAAATACAGTAAAAACAGTAGGCTATATTGTGAAATAGTATTATAGTTTTAAGTAAGTGTTTTCTATTTGAATATATTTTAAAATGTAAATTATTCCTGTGATGTAAAGCTGAATTTTCAGCATCATTACTCCAGTCTTCAGTGTCACATGATCCTTCAGAAATCATATTAATACGCTGATTTGCTGCTCAAGAAATATTTATGCTTATTTTCAGTGTTGAAAACAGTTGTGCTGCTTAATATTTAACAGAGATACATTTTTTTCAGGATTCTTTGAATAGCATTTAAACATTTTTTGTAACATAAATGCCTTTGCTGTTACTTTTAATCAATTTAATGCATTCATGCTGAATCTCTGGCTGCAGATGTGTGTGTGTTGGATATTAATAATGTGTTTGCACATGACTTTTTTAAGTACTTTTTTTGTATTTTTACAGACTACTGTTCAAAAGTTTGGGTTTAGGTTAGTAAGATTATTGAATGTTTTTGAAAGAAGTCTCTTCTGCTCACCAAGGCTGCATTTATTTGATCATAAATACAGTAAAAACAGTAGGCTATATTGTGAAATAGTATTATAGTTTTAAGTAAGTGTTTTCTATTTGAATATATTTTAAAATGTAAATTATTCCTGTGATGTAAAGCTGAATTTTCAGCATCATTACTCCAGTCTTCAGTGTCACATGATCCTTCAGAAATCATATTAATACGCTGATTTGCTGCTCAAGAAATATTTATGCTTATTTTCAGTGTTGAAAACAGTTGTGCTGCTTAATATTTAACAGAGATACATTTTTTTCAGGATTCTTTGAATAGCATTTAAACATTTTTTGTAACATAAATGCCTTTGCTGTTACTTTTAATCAATTTAATGCATTCATGCTGAATGTATTTCTGTGTTCATCAATCAGCTTTTTGGGTAACAATCTTTATATTTTAGTGGTTTAGGCCACTGCACAAGTAGAAAAAAAAATGTTTCAGCCACAAATCCATACTGACTGAAAATAAAACTGAATGAACCTTCAAGCTGTAAGCAGTGCCTTGTAGCAAGGATGACTGAGTGAACCTTACAACAAGTATTATTTCTTTAAAAAAAAAAATCTTACTTACCCCCAAAAATTTTTTCTAAAAAAATTAACCTTTAATTTCTGTGTTCATCAATCAGCTTTTTGGGTAACAATCTTTATATTTTAGTGGTTTAGGCCACTGCACAAGTAGAAAAAAAAATGTTTCAGCCACAAATCAATACTGACTGAAAATAAAACTGAATGAACCTTCAAGCTGTAAGCAGTGCCTTGTAGCAAGGATGACTGAGTGAACCTTACATCGGCTGATTAATATTCATGAGCCAAGCTGATCATATTTATAGTGTTTTGTGATGCCGCTGGTCAAGTTTCATGTGTCTAGTGATGATGTGATGGGTCACAGGAGGTGACGTCATTCACGGTTAGAAGCTCTCAGCCTCCTGACACACACTCAATAAAACCTCATAGAGTATAGAGAGCAGAAAGAGCACCTTCAAACAAGACCTTTGAAGAGCTCAGAGTAGACGGAGGGAAGTGCTCGTGTGTGCGGCACAGAAAGCATCTCCATAGATGAAAGCGGCCCGGCGCTGATGTGTCTTTGAGACTTTGGCCTGACTTTGGAGCTGAGCAGCTAAACACAGAGACAGGACTATTCGAATGATAATTGTTTTTAAAGGGGTCATATGATGCGATTTAAATTTTTCCTTTCTCTTTGGAGTGTTACAAGCTCTTGGTGCATAAAGAAGATCTGTAAAGTTGCAAAGACTAAAGTCTCAAATCCAAAGAAATCCTACATGCCTACCTAAAACGGCTCGTTCTAACGCCCCCACATGTCTACGTCACGATGTGGGAAGATTTGCATAACGCCTCCCCTCAAGCTGGCCTCTGCTCACTCTAGCCTACCGTGTGTGATGCTGTGTTTCGTTGTGAAAGCGAAATTACTTTGTTTGGCCTTCCAAAAGAGGACAGGATTAGAAATTAGTGGTTAAGTTGTATTTACAACACCGTTCCAGAACAGTTCAACCCAAATATTCAGATGTGTGCAGCGCATTTTATGGAGGACTTTCCTGATCCTGGTAGAGTAGACTACAATGCCGGCTGTTCTGACTCACAGACTGTAAGTACATATTTATATTTAAAGAATTTGCCACTGACGATTCAATCGCGTGTTTTGAGCAGTGTAGAGTAGGGCTTGTTGTTTGTCATTTCTCCGATCACAAATGCAGACATGGTTTTATGTTTATGCGGCGCGATGCAATGCAACGCGTAAAAAGACAGTTTAAGTCATTATAATCAGTAATTATGTCCCCACTGGATGCAACAAATGCCTCGTTTATAAATGGTTGTAATGTTTTTGTCTCGTCGCTCCGGCCGGGACACGGCATCACAATATGGTAAGGGGCATAACATTTCCGTCACACGCTTGAGGTATTTGGCCAATCACAATTCACTAGATAGCTGGCCAATCAGAGCACACCTCGCTTTTCAGACCGATGAGCTTTGTAAAAATCGACGCGTTTCAGAAAGGCGGGGCATAGAGGAGAAACAATAATGTACAGTATGTGGAAAATAATGTGTTTTTTGAACCTTAAACCTCATAAACACATTTCATTACACCAAATACACAAAATAATGTTCTTTTTTAGCAACATCATATGACCCCTTTAATAGGGGATGCGAAGGAAATTATTTATTTGAAGATGGTGATTTTTATTGCCGCCCAACTCAAATACACTAGTGTTTCTGTCCCTGCACCCAAAACAAATTTCCAGACTGAATTACCTACTGTAATGTGCTGTATGTATGTATGTATGTGTGTGTGTGTGTGTTTGTCTTAAACACCAGGGTTGTAGATCACATTGAGGATCTGCTCCTTATTTATTTATTAAATATTTATTTAGTTAGTGAGTTAGTTAGGTATGCATGAATGTGCTTGTTTGTGTATGTAGTTTTTAAATAAATATTATATATATATATATTATTGACACGTATGCATGCATGTATGTAGTTGTTTATGAATGTACATATGTACTTATTTAGTTGACTTATTTATGTATGCATGTAAATATTTGTTTATTTATTTATTTAGTTAGTTAGGTATGCATGAATAATATATGTAGTTATTTATGTATGTACTTATGTTCTTTAGTTGGCTTGAGAAAAATGTTACTTATTTATTTAGTTGGATAGTATGTATGTACTGTGTTTACTTACTTAAAGTAAATATTTACTTATTTTATTTATTTATTTACTTACCGGTAGTTAGTTAGGTATGCATATGTATTTATTTAGTTAATTTTTTAAATTTACTTTATTTGCTTACTGATTTATTTTATTTATTTGTATTTACCTATTTGCTTGTTATTTATGTATTTAATAAATTTTTTTCTTTTACTTTTAGTTTTTCAATTTGATTATTATTGTTAATATTACTACTGCTACTACTACTAATGTTATATTTTTCCGCTCACTGCTAAAGGTCATTGTAATAATGAGAATTTGAGTTACAGAACCAAAGGGGTCAAAGTTTGGCTGATTAACGTCTCGGTTACGTATGGTAACCTTCGTTCCCTGAAGGAGGGAACGGAGACGTCAAGTCGGATGACCGACGAAATTGGGAAATTGGGATCTCGCTTAGAGGGACCAATCTACTTCGAGTGTAAACTAAACGAGCCAATGCACATTGACATGTGATTATTGCATCCAGCTGCTGCTGATCACAGCGTGAGTATAAGTAGGCAGCAGATACAGCGCATATTCAGGTTTTCGCTGAGGAGCATCCCTGACACTGCAAGCCTGTTGTACGTGGCCCCCCAGCCGGTGATTGAGGCATCCGTGCAAACCACAGAATGCCTGGAGACCTGCTCCAGGGGCACTCCTGCCCGGAGGAATGCAAGGTCTGACCATGGGGTGAAGATTTGGCGGTAGGCCAGTGTAACTTGGACCCGGAAGGTGCCGCGTTGCCACGCCCACCTCGGGACTCGGCCATGGAGCCAGTGCTGCAGCGGTCTCATATGGA
>NW_015505442.1:359189-398263 GCF_001515645.1 Sinocyclocheilus grahami | reverse complement strand
CGCCCACTGCCAGAAAAAGGACGCCCCCAGTTGCCACCAGAGGGAACCCCAGATCTGGGCAGTGGCACGGGCACTCCGCCCCTTTGTAGGTAACGGAGTCTGGTCCGCAACTCCGAGATGGTCATACCCCCGCAATGGGAGCATGAGTCATCCACGAAAGCCACCTCAGCGTGCTTCATGCCCAGGCACGAGAGGCAGCGATCGTGACCCTCACCCAGCGCCAGGTAACGACCGCATCCAAAACACGTATATACGCTGTCTATAGCAAGACCCACATCGTCTTTACAAAGACGTAACGTCAAGTTTGACACACAACGTCGTCTTTAAAAAGACACACCTGAAATTGCTCTTTTAGGGGAAAAAGCTATTTTAGCGTGCTGAGGCGCACAGGGGAGATGATCATCTGCAACACAAACAGGGGGTAGTGCAGCCTGATGTGTGCAACCCACTCGACACGGGAAACCACCACCGCTGAAGCGCCGTCCGCCAACACGAAGAGCTCTCT
The DNA here is from genome assembly GCF_001515645.1 of Sinocyclocheilus grahami. Lineage (NCBI taxonomy): Eukaryota > Metazoa > Chordata > Actinopteri > Cypriniformes > Cyprinidae > Sinocyclocheilus > Sinocyclocheilus grahami. Next base: position 397,758 of record NW_015505442.1, on the reverse strand, counting down.
AAGAGCGTGCTGAACTCGTTCAGTCTTCTTTTCTCAGTAGAGTAGTCAGGAGCAGAACAATGTGATCGCTCGGCTCCGAAGCGAAAAGCTGAATATGCGCTGCATCTGCTGCCTACTTATACTCACGCTGTGATCAGCAGCAGCTGGATGCAATAATCGCATGCCAATGTGCATTGGCTTGTTTAGTTTACACTCTAAGTAGATTGGTCCCTCTAAGCGAGATCCCAATTTCCCAATTTCGTCGGTCATCCGACGTGACGTCGAGAGTTACCGACTGAAAGGGAACTTCAGTTACTCCTACTGGTAGATTATGTAACAACACCATTATGGCGACAAAAAGTGTCTTTCTCAAGTATCTGTGTGATCTAACAAAATGAAAATTTTTGGTAGATATATGTGTGACCCTGGACCACAAAACCAGTCTTAAGTCGCTGGGGTATATTTTTAGCAATAGCCAAAAAACATTGTATGGTTCAAAATTATCTATTTTTCTTTTATGCCAAAAATCATTAGGATATTAAGCAAATATCATGTTCCATGAAGATATTTCGTAAATTTATTACCGTAAATATATCAAAACTTAATTTTTGATTAGCAATATGCATTGCTAAGAGCTTCATTTGGACAACTTTAAAGGCGATTTTCTCAGTATTTTTTGCACCCTCAGATTCCAGATTTTCAAATAGTTGTATCTCGGGCCAAATATCCTATCCTAACAAACCATACATCAACGGAAAGCTTATTTATTCAGCTTTCAGATGATGTATAAATCTCAATTTTAAAAAATGTACCCTTATGACTGGTTTTGTGGTCCAGGGTCACATATTATATTATAGTAAATGTTTTACCAGTGACAGATTTTTGGTTACGCTTCTTCTCAGTATTGCATGGCTGAAATCTACGGCACTAACCTGCTGCTGTGTCTCGGCTTTCAATAACAGCTGTCCCTGAATGTCTCCCTGGAGAAAAAACATTTCCAGCTTGAGGAATTAGATTTCTACATTAGTCCCAGGCCGGTCAGCCCAGCTTTCAGCCTTATTGGATTTTCGGGGTGTTCAGGAAACTCCATTATATAATGGCCCCATTGTGCGAAGCAGATGGAAAAATACAAAAGCACAAGAAACAAAGGAGGGATAAACTTAATCAATTGATTTTTGACAAGAGCAGTGTAAGGTAACATAAGCGAACTACAGCATGGTGTCACGACTCTGGAGGGGTTCAGTATGTTTTTATTCAGATAAATATGCTAATAAAAACAGTATTTATAGAGCATTGCATGCTTTTGAAATAAACATCAAAGCCAAACTGTTGGGAAGCAATGAAACCATGTATATTCTTAGCATTTTTTATGTTCTTAGCAGTTGATGAATGAATTTGAATTTGATTTTTGAATTTGATTTTGTTGTCTTTTGTAAAACTGTATGGATTGACAGGTAACATAGTCGACAGCTTTGCCACTTTGACTAATAATTTCAATGGCAGGCCTTGTCTGGCCAACCAAATGTTATCTTCTTGATCAGATTAACCTCAAATGTTAATATTAATTTCAATTAAAAGCATAAAAATATTGCAAACCATAACAATACCCAACATAGTTGGCGGTTAATATACTCCTTGACAATAGGTCATTGGAGATCAAATATAGAAATGGTTTCGTGATAAGCCATTTTTTAGTCTTCATTAGTTTTTTTTAAAGAAGTGTTTGTTTAGTAACAAACAGTGTAGGGCAAGTTACTTTGAAAATGTAATCAAATTACTGATTACTCCTTTTAAAAGTAATCACGTTAATGTTCTGATTACTTTATTTCAAAAGTAATTAGTAATTAGTTACATTACTAGTTACGTTACTTTTTTCTCCATGAAATTTATGAAATCACAGCATACATGCTCCCGATAAATATTTGTTATTAAAGCATCAACATTCACAGAACACTTATTTTTAACTAAAGCAAGCGGCTGCTGCATGCATGGTTTGTCATGGCAGAATACCAGCAAAGAGCGCTGCATTTATAATCTCTAAAAGACATCTCAGTTCATTGCAATCTCACAAATCTCTGTTATAACACAATAAATATATGCATAATAAATCTTTCATAATGTCTACAATTCGTGTGTTATAATAAGAGGATTCGTGAGCACGCAAATTTCAGCACTGCATTGCTCAACGCTGCCGCACACGTGTTATAGCCTAAATAGAAACTCTGCATACGCTTGCACCTGTTAATCGTTTATATTTTATAGTAGTTCATGTAGCTTTTGTGCAATAGATGAATAACAATTTATTTGTTTTAGATATTTTATGTTTAGATATTTCTATTTTGCGGGAGTCCCGTGAATCATTTTATTGCACACACACGAGCATCTACCCGCCCGCACCAGCACTCGCCTATCTTGTCCCGTGCCGCACTCTGTTGTGTCAGGTCTCGCGGGAGCAGGTCTCTAATCCACTGGCACTTGACTCGACAGTGCGTGTGCTACATCCTTTTTATAATCTCCAGATTATAAAACACTGCATTCTGTCAGCAATGTAACGCGTCAGTAACGTATAGAGACCTCAGCTTGTAACTATACTCTAATTACTATTTTGAAAATTATAACACATTAAATTACTCAAATTACAGTAACACGTTACTAGTTGACAGAATTTGTTGACATCATAATTGGACATAAAATGTACACTTAATTACAATACAGTATATCCAATCTGTAGTGTCACATGATCCATCAGAAATCATTCTAATGTGCTGATTTGCTGTTCAAGATTTTTTATTTTTTATTATTATTATCAAAGTTGAAAGCAGTTGTGCTACTTAATATTTTTGTGGAAACCATGACACTTTTTTTTCAGGATTCTTTGATGAATAGAAAGTTCAAAAGAAAAGCATTTATTTGAAATATAAATCTTTTGTAACATTATACATTTCTTTACTACCACTTCTGATCAATTTAATGCATCCTTGCTGAATAAATTAATTTATTTCAAATAAATAAATAAATAAAAATAATAAACTTAAACTTAAACCTACATTATTACTTAAATTCCAATAATGCTCAGCTCCTAGAAAATAAATTGATAATGCCCATTTATAGACTCAGCTCCTTTATTCTCCAGAAGTCATGAATTTGTTCACTGTGAAGTCTCCGGATCGTAAAGACGAATCTGTTTATCGTCCGCGAGTCCTGAAAGAAAGATTGAGCAATCATTGGGTCATTTGGTAAATGGAAGTGAAGAATAGAGCAGTGTGTGTGAATGACAGTATCTGACAGTAGGGTGGCACTTTCATCTAACAGGCATATAATCTCACTCTGCTCTTCAGCTGCAGGCTGATTGGCCTCTTCATCTCTCTAGTCACAGTTTGTGTCTTTAACTCCTTTCTATTTCTCCTTTTCCTCCTCACCTCCTCTGTCACCCCATCTATTCCCTTTCCAGCATAATAAGCCACCTAAATGTTATTGCATAGCGACTATTTCATTGCCTAGGGGTGTCTTTTTCACATCAACTTGCAGTTTGCACGGCTGTTAATCGTTTACAATTTTTTTTAAAAATAGTTTTTAAGTAATCATGCTAGATGAGCATCTTTTTGACCATTGCAACATGTCTTCTTGTTGTTTTTTTAGCATCTCACACCATAAGCACCGCATTTTAAGATGCTTTTTTCTGGTTCGAAATGTCATATGCATGTACATTCTTTTGCATTTGGTCTATTTTTTTTAATGTAAGAACTATGACTTTCACACCAATCCATGAAAAAAAACTCTGATGGCAAACAAACCAAAAGCTCTAGTTTGAAGGTCTCAATTATTTTGCATTTATGAGCTATAATTACTCACTTACGAGTATACAAATTCATGTGGACACTGGATAGTGTATCTCAGATCATTCAGTCTGGGATGAATTTGAGAAATATTTGAGTTCATATTGAGATCTCTGAGTTTTGATTGCAGACTTGGGTATCTTGGCAAATCTGAGCACATTTTAAAACCTTGTTGACATCCTAGGAGGCATTATTTTAGTTGATCATTACACACTATTGAGACACTGTTATAGTTTTTATTATTTTTTATATTTTTAGTTTTAGTACATTAAACTGAATGCAAATTAGAAATGTTGCCTGGGCAACTAGCTGAAATAAAATAAGTTTGTGTAAATAAAATATGTTTTTTAATATATTTAATTTTATTTCAGATAATGTTTATTTAATTTTAAGCAACACAAATATATTTTTATGGTTTTAGTTTTAGTTAACTTTAATAACCCTGGAGATTATAGGGTTTTTTTTCTCATGGGACTCAAACAAAAGCTTCTGTTTGCTGTTTGTTTAATCTCATTGCTGTCTAGGAGAAACAATTGAGATATTAAAGAGATGTCAATTGTGATTTGTCCTATGGGAAGAGATCCAGTTTGTCACTATTGATCACACTGCCATCACTGCTAGAGGCTTCAGTCACGCTCAACTCCTCCCACCAACACTCATGAAATCAGGAGTTTGCCTTAATCTGGGCTGCGCTGTATTTCTGAGAGCGAAAGAGAGAGAGAGAGAGAGATCGTACTGCAGTACCGTCACACACTCCTGTGCTCAGACCAGAGTGGAGCACGAGGGACAGGAGGAGGAGCAGGAGGAGAAAACAGGGTGATGATGACTGCAGCGTCCCGACCACAGCTCAACTGAAGAGGGGAATCTGTCTCTCCTCTGCTCTGGCTCTGGGATTAAGTTTTCCCGTCTTGGCATCATGGAGTCTCCCACCAGAGAGATCGAGGAGTTTGAAAGCACGTCGCTCAAGTACTTACAGCCCGACCAGATCGAGAAAATCTGGCTCCGACTGCGGGGACTGTGAGTATGAGCTTTTCAACAGGTTTTCTTGTGTTTTGTGTGCGCGTGTCTGTGTGTGTGTGTGTGTGTGTGTGTGTGTGAGAGAGAGAGAGAGAGAGAGAGAGAGTGTGTGTGTCCATCTAAGAGATTGACAAACATCCTGAATCTCATGTAAACATGTCAAATTCACTTTTCACCCAAAAATAAAAAGGAAAAAATAAGAAATTATAATCAGAATAAACCGTAAACCCTGTTTTAGGACTATTTTTGCATAGTGATCATAATTTTTTAAAATGAAAATTAAGCTTTTTTTGTTAATTCTCCTTACTGAAAGTCACTTTTGGACACCTACTGGATTTGGATGGACAAATACTGTAAAAATATATTTAAAATAATAAAATAAAAAATATATATAATTTTAAAATGTATTACTTTTTGGGTTGTAGTAATGAGAATTATTATTATAATTTTTTTTTTCAATTGTCATAAAAATGTCCCTATGCAAAAAGTCTTGATGTTTTTTATTTTTATTTTTTCTTTCTATGTGTGTGTGTGTGTGTGTGTGTGTGTGTGTGTGTGTGAAATATGACTTTAAACGGTTCTCGATGGATGCACCTAAAATGTTTGTTTTTTTTTTTTTAAAGAAAAAAAGAAAATAGTTTTAAATTCAAAAAACAAATATTCACAAATATTATTCAATAAATTACAGTAACTGTTCCATGGAAAGGTGTTTTTTTTATTGTGATTTTATTCACACTTCAGTGAGGTCAATTCACAGAGACCTGGTGACTTTTTATTAATATGTTTCAAATACTTCTCAAATATATATTAAACAGCTCCATCATCTGTAGACAAACGCATTTCTTCGATGTCAATCAGTTTTTCTCTCTGGCTGTTATTGGGCGGCTGGAGAAAAAGTCTCTATATTGTCCTAGAACTCAGTGAATGAAATGCAATTTCCTCACTACGGGTGAAGAAGAAAAGATGAGCGAGAGAAGGTGAAAGAAAAAGCGAATGAAAGCAAGAAAGAGATGAAAGGGAAGGGCTGGTTTGTGACCTCTCATATTTTCTCCCTTCACACAGTAGAATAGTAACTTTCCTCTGTTAACGATGAGTTTGATAAGTTTTTGTGTGTGTATTGAGTCTGTTAAAGTCCACATGAAATCAAATTGACCCTATTTAGTTTTTAAATACATAGTTCTGGTCTTATTGTAAGTGATTCATTAGTGCACGACACGTTAATCCAAAAAGGAAAATGTCTGTCTTCATAATCTTTTATCCAAACATAATAACTTGCTCCTCCTCTAAAATTACTTTCCTTTGTTGTCTGACATCAACAAGAACTCTTGGTAACACTAGCATATTGGCTATTTATTAGTACTTATAAAGCACATATTCTGCATGACCATATTCTACATCCCTAATGCCTAAATTTAACAACTACCTTACTAAGCAGTAATTAGGAGTTTAAGGTTTAAAGTTGGAATTTAATAGTTAATTAATAGCGAGAATTGAACCTTAAAATAAAGTGTGACCGAACTCTTTTATTTCAACTCCTTCGCCTCCTTCCACCTGCCATATAGAGGCACTTTGCAAAATCCAATCAATTGATTATGGATAAAATTAAGTCTCTCCCATCTTTATTTTTCTCGTTAAATAAATAACATATTTATCTTAAACATACATCAGAGTCATATTACAGAAGTAAAATAGATTTTATGTTAATTTGGGCTTTCTAACTAATAAAATAATAATGTAAACAATAAAATAATGAAAATTAAAAAGCATTTTTGAGACATAGTGATTTGGATGGACAAATACTATTAAAAAATGGTAATAAGATAATTAAAAGTAAAAACTAAAATTGTAAAATAAAACTAAAAACTTTTTTACGTTATAGTATGAAGATTCTTTTTTTTGGGTAATTTCTTAATTGTAATGAAAATCTCACCATGCACCATTTCAATCAATTCCTTATGAATAAACATATTTTCCTCTTAAATGCACGTCAGAGGTTAGAGTCAGAATGGTTCACTAAAAATTAAAAGATATACACACTCAAATCCATGTATGCCTTCTGTGGAACATAAAAAGAGAATATTGAGAATTTTGCAGAATATCCAAGCTGTTTGTTTCTTTATAAAGTTAGTAGAAAGTAACCAGGGCCTGTCAAGCTCCAAAAACACCAAAAAGCGCATGCACACATTTATTTGTGTTCCACAAAAGTAATGACAGATCATTATATTTGTGGGTGAACTATTCCTTTAAGAACTTTGTTGTTCTCTCTAATGGAGAGCCAAAAACAAGTGCATTTTTTGCCAATATTGTGTTAGTCCCTTCACTGGGTTTGGATTATTTCCCGTCACAGGATGTCAGGCGGGTTCACAGGATGTTAAGCTGTTTTGCTGTGTTTTGGGCATGTTGAAGCAGCTGTATATGTGGATGTTAAAGGGGTCATATGATGCGATTTCAATTTTTCCTTTCTCTTTGGAGTGTTGCAAGCTCTTGGTGCATAAAGAAGATCTGTAAAGTTGCAAAGACTAAAGTCTCAAATCCAAAGAGATATTCTTTATAAAAGTTAAGAGTCAACCACGCCTACCTAAAACGGCTCGTTCTAACACGCCCCCACATGTCTATGTCCCGATGTGGAAATATTAGCATAACGCCGCCCAAATGTTCACGCAAAGAAAGTAGGCGTAACTTTTATTCTCGCTGTAGTATTGTTGCTGTCGCCGCCATGTCGTGAAGGCACTGTGTGCTTCGATGTGAAAGCGAAACTATGTCTGCATTTGTGTCAGCTGGCCTTCCAAAAGAGGACGATATCCACTTCGTCATTCCTAGAGCTGATCCATGCTGGTCGCTGAGGAAATACATCAATTTTGATGTCCAGCCCGTGGTCGTCACATGTGGTTGCCGCAAGCCCTCCGGCTGCCACTCACTCTAGCCCACCGTGTGTGACGGCGTGTGTTTCTTTGTGAAAGCGAAACTACTTTGTTTGGTCTTCCAAAAGAGGACAATATCCGCTTCGTCATGCCTAGAGCTGATCTTTAAAGGGTACTGCAGTGGGTAAATGTGACCGCATCAGCGTTTAATCTCACAGAAAGCCTCAAACACACACAGCTGTCGTGAGTGTGTGCGCATTCGTGGACATGATTTTGCACGTGCCCTTGTGTGCATACAACATCTTAATGGTGTGAAGCAGCACTCATTATTGTGTTTGGGGACTTTAGAAAGAAAAGGGAGAACGTAAGAAGGAGTTTCCTTTTCTAAGGAGTAATTTCAGGAACCAGTGTAGGCTCATGGCAGGAATGAGTAATGATTGGGCTGCTGTGAATTTTCCTGTGCGTTGACTAATTGCTTCACCATCCTTGTGTTGTTAATGGGCTTTATGGAGAGACATACGTATATGAGATGTCAGCGACACACTGTAAAAACATACCAGATGAAGCAATGCTTTAAACAGCCTGTATGAAAAGTTGATTGAATGCCTTAATTGAATTCAGTTAGATTCATGTCAAAAAGAAAAAAGATTTGACTGTATATCAATCAGGTAAACAGTAAGAGATTATTTTATTTTATTTTCAGAAAAGGCATGCGTTTGCATGTGTTATATGTGGAGAACTTTAAGTAATTTTTCAAAAGTGGAAGCAAAAATGTTTTGCAACTTGCAGGGCCATAAAAACAACCTGAAAAATGAATGACAAAATAATATAACTTGCAAAATATGTAATAATAATAATCATAATAATACAGTTTGTTTATGAATATTAAGTAATATTAATATTTATGCTACAGTTAAAATAAATACATTAGACCATGAAACAGCAGGGGTTAAATAGACTCTCTCTCTCTCTCTCTCTCTCTGTGTCTGTGTTTGTGTTATTATTATTTATGAAATAAATCCAATATAATTATGCACAGTAGCCAAATACAAGTTTTTAACATGGTGTTCGTTTTGTTACAGGAGGAAGTACAAGAAAACATCTCAGAGGTAAGGCAGAGAAGATCTGAGGTGTGCTGAACTCATTATCATCCACTGTGAAAACCTCTTTCAGCAATAAATATGATTTCTCTAATATTTGTGTTTCATGTATGTATTAGCCAGATTCAGTAACATTCACTGGAAAAATCCAGCTAAAACCATCTGAAGGTAGCTGGTCCAACCTGGTGTAGGTGGATGACCTCCCTTCTAATGGTCAGCCTGTTTTTTTCTTCTTTTTTTTCTTTATTGGAATGGCTCCATGAAGAACCTTTAACATCCATGGAACATTTCCATTCCACAAAAAGGTTCCAGAAACATGCATTAAGAAAATAAATGGAGTCTGTTATGACTTCCTGTTGTCTTCAAGTGGGTTTAAACTGGATTTTCTAGCAGGGGCTGGTATAAAAATGATGTAGTATGACTAGAAACACGTATTGCAAATGGGCTCAATTTTGACTTCCTGTTGATTTTTTTAAATGGGTTTTTCCAGGAGTAGCTAATATAAGAAATTTGTCATAGTTTTTTAATAAATTCCCATAAGAAGTGCTGGCACGTGATTCTGGAGTAAGCTTGTGGTGGAGTAGAGTTACTTACTGTTTTTTGGAACATAGTAGATGGTTTGCTGCTGGTCTAAAGTGTCTACCAGTACTAACCAGCATAAACAAGATAATTTAAGCCAAGTTAGTAGACCGGCAGTTCACATAGACTAGCTTGGACCAGCTAGAAACCAGTTCCACGAATGCGCACACACTCACGACAGCTGTGCATGTTTGAGGCTTTCTGTGAGATTAAACGCTGATGCGGTCACATTTACCCACTGCAGTACCCTTTAAAGGGGTCATATGATGTTGCTAAAAAGAACAATATTTGGTGTATTTGGTGTAATGAAATGTGTTTATGCGGTTTAAGGTTAAAAAAACACATTATTTTCCACATACTGTACATTATTGTTTCTCCTCTATGCCCCGCCTTTCTGAAACACGTCGATTTTTACAAAGCTCATCGGTCTGAAAAGCGAGGTGTGCTCTGATTGGCCAGCTATCCAGTGCATTGTGATTGGCCGAATACCTCAACCAGTGGCATTTATATCTCATAATTCTGCATTTATATCACAAATTTGAGTTCATATTCCACAATTCTGCATTTATATCTCACAATTCTGCATTTATATCTCACAATAAATGCAGAATTGCGAGACATAAATGTAGAATCGCTAGACATAAATGCAGAATTGCGAGATATAAATGCAGAATTGCGAGATATAAATGCAGAATTGCGAGATATAAATGCAGAATTATGAGATATAAATGCAGAATTGTGAGATATAAATGCAGAATTGTGAGATATAAATGCAGAATTATGAGATATAAATGCAGAATTATGAGATAACTGCAGAATTGTGGGATATGAATTCAGATTTGTGAGATAAGTGCAGAATTGCAAGATATAAATGCAGAATTGTGAGATATAAACTCATATTTGCAAGATATAAATTCAGAATTGCAAGATATAAATGCAGAATTGTGAGATATATACTCAGAATAAAGGCAATAATTATGAGATAAAAAGTCGCAATCAGAATTGCAAGATGTAAACTTGGAATTGTGAGAAAGTAAGTCTGAATTCTGAGTTTATCTCATGCAATCCTGACTTTTTTTCTGGTTGAATTGTGCGATACAAACTAGAACTAGATAGAACTAAACTAGTCACAATTACAGAAACAAGCTTCAATCATAACAACTGCCTGGACATGATTATAGAGTAAGCCTGTGATTGAGTAGAGTTACCTTGTGCATTTATCAGAATTACATAGCAACACAAACCATAGAAAACGTGGCGACAGCACGCAGCGTTTGTATGCAGTATGTGGTGCTCTGCATTGCCAAAAACATCTGTTGAAACACATGCACTTCGGCCTGCGCTGAGCACTTTGCAATTATGAGTGAGAAGAGGTGGGTAGACAATAACAGAGAAAGAAAGATGTCAGGAGAGCCGATGCTGAAACGTAACGTAAAAGAGAGCGAATGAGAGAAACACACAGAGAGAGAGCGAGAGATGGTTAAGTCGGGTCTAATATTAGAGCGAGAGTGGGTTTAAATGGGGAGGGCTCAGCCGAGACTTTCCTCCGCTAACAGAGGGAGGGATGACTTCCTGTGCAGCTCCTCTATGATTGACAGCTCAATGGGAGTCTGGGTAATTATGGCAGGCTAATTGGCTGCAGAGCATTCTGGGACTCTGTCATTACAGACGCAACAGGACAGTTACAAACATGTGTGTGAGAGCATTCACACAGACACACATACTGTATAGTACATGAAGAAAGACTTGAGGATCTTTCCTTAATTTTCATATTAAATGAACTGAGCCGTTATTATCAATGTAACTTTTAGTATTTCTGTTCAGTTAAATTAATTACAATTAGAATATGCAGTTCAAAAGGCGATAAGAATTCATTTTTTAAAACAAATAAATACTTTCATTCAGCAAGGATGCATTAAATTGATCAAAAGTGACATTTATAATGTTACAAAATATTTCTATATTCTTTTGAACTTTCTATTTATCAAAGAATCTAAAAAAAAAAGTATTGCGATTTCCACAAAAATATGAAGCAGCATAGCTGTTTTCAACACTGACAATAATCAGAAATGTTTCTTGAGCAGCAAATCAGCATAATAGAATGATTTCTGAAGGATCATGTGACACTGAAGACTGGAGGAATGCTGGAGAAAATTCAGCTTTGCATCACAGGAATAAATTACATTTTTAAATATATTCACAAAGAAAACGGTTATTTTAAACTGTAATAATATTTCACAATATTACAGTTTTTATTGTATTTTTTATCAAATAAATGCAGCCTTGGTGAGCACAAGTCACTTCTTTCGCATACATTAAATAATAAATTATATAAAGTAAAAACATTTAAATATAAATAGATATTTAAAATGTAAAACATTATCTTTAAATTAATTAATTTAAAATATATATGTATAGACAACAACTAATTAGTGATTGTTGTAAGAGAATGTTAATGTAAAGACAGTTAAATAAAAAATACATTATATGATATGTAAATTATATAAAATAAAAAATTTAAATATATATATATTTCAAATTTTAAATATATATTTATGAATATTTTATATAAATATAATAAAAATACATAATATAATAAATACAATTAAAATATTAGGTGAATAAAGTTCAGGCGACAATCATAGAAATAATTGGATTGCCAGTGTTTCACATGCATAGATAGTTCACTGCTTTATATGATAGTTTTATGGTGCTTTTATGGAGCCTGTTTGGACATTGTATGCTTTCAATAATTGGAAAAAAGAACAACACAAGGCTAAATAATTTGACACAAGTTTCATTTTTAGGTGAACTATCTCTTTAAGAAGCTCTTTCTCCATGTAATTTATTAACATTCTCCTGTGTTATCTTATGTTATGGTATGTTAAGTTATTCAGACCAGTTTTTAGAAATCATACAGAAAAGTTCTACAGCATATGCAGTTCATCTCAAAAGTTATTGAGCTGTACTTTTTCGGCCCTATATTTTAATCCAAATTTCTGAATGTTGTTGGAGACCTCCTACTGTGGCAGAAGGTCTAAGAGCTCTTGCACCTGGAGATGGCTCCTTTGAGTAAATATAGGCTGTAAATACAGGCTGATAATCAATGCAGGATTAATTGATGCAGAATGTTGGAGTGGTGGCTGCAAACACTCACAGAAGGTAAAGAGAGGAGCGTGTACTGAAACACCTGCATGTAAATGACACCAGTAATCACACACGCTTCACATGAGCTCTTCAAAACCACTCCACATCCCCATTGATGATAAGAGTGAGTCCTGAACGTTGACTGAGTGTGTGCGTGTGTGACACAAACAGGCAGATTTCTCTTAAAATATAATGAAATGCAATTTATCTGTAATTAAAGTGGTGTCGTGGAGTGTTTGTAGGCTATGCGCCCTGCATACTGTGTATACTGTCTACTTTAAAAAAGTACGTGAAACAGTTTGCAGTGATAAATGTTTAATCAATATTCTACCTTGTCACATGATCTCCTTATATTGCATGTTATATTTAGCATGTTACTTATGGAAGAAATAAATAATATTTCGTGTTTTTCATCTTTTTTTTTTTTTGGTTAAAATGAAACAAAACCATGATTTCATGGCTATTGAGAAATTTAGATCAAAAGTGACAATAAGGACATTTATAATGTTACAAAAGATTTCTATATACATTTCTGTATTTGTTTGTAATTTCTATTCATAAAAAATCCAGAAAAATTGTTGTCATATTTTCCACAAACATATGATTCAGAGATCATAAACAGAGTACATGCGATCGCGACTCTTGAAAGTGAAACTAAAAAGCGATCGCGCGTTCAAAAGCAGTTTCAATGCCAGGTATAATGGCTGCTCCCTGATGCCCGCAATTTATGTACAGTATAATTGTCCAATGATATAACTGCGAGAGAAAATACTGAAATATTTTCCTCCCATCTCGTATTTATTCCCCTTAGGGGTTCCGTATTACACGTCATTTTCTTTCGGAACACGATGCGGCGGATTGCGGCGGATTGGGGGGGGGATGGGATCGCGATGCCGGCTCAACATCGTGATGATGGACGATGGCATCGTCAATCGGCCCAACCCTAATTCACATAGAAAACAGTTATTTTAAATTGCAATAATATTTTTATTGTATTTTTTATCAAATAAATGCAGCCTTGGTGAGCACAAGTCACTTCTTTCGCATACATTAAATAATAAATTATATAAAGTAAAAACATTTAAATATAAATAGATATTTAAAATGTAAAACATTATCTTTAAATTAATTAATTTAAAATATATATGTATAGACAACAACTAATTAGTGATTGTTGTAAGAGAATGTTAATGTAAAGACAGTTAAATAAAAAATACATTATATGATATGTAAATTATATAAAATAAAAAATTTAAATATATATATATTTCAAATTTTAAATATATATTTATGAATATTTTATATAAATATAATAAAAATACATAATATAATAAATACAATTAAAATATTAGGTGAATAAAGTTCAGGCGACAATCATAGAAATAATTGGATTGCCAGTGTTTCACATGCATAGATAGTTCACTGCTTTATATGATAGTTTTATGGTGCTTTTATGGAGCCTGTTTGGACATTGTATGCTTTCAATAATTGGAAAAAAGAACAACACAAGGCTAAATAATTTGACACAAGTTTCATTTTTAGGTGAACTATCTCTTTAAGAAGCTCTTTCTCCATGTAATTTATTAACATTCTCCTGTGTTATCTTATGTTATGGTATGTTAAGTTATTCAGACCAGTTTTTAGAAATCATACAGAAAAGTTCTACAGCATATGCAGTTCATCTCAAAAGTTATTGAGCTGTACTTTTTCGGCCCTATATTTTAATCCAAATTTCTGAATGTTGTTGGAGACCTCCTACTGTGGCAGAAGGTCTAAGAGCTCTTGCACCTGGAGATGGCTCCTTTGAGTAAATATAGGCTGTAAATACAGGCTGATAATCAATGCAGGATTAATTGATGCAGAATGTTGGAGTGGTGGCTGCAAACACTCACAGAAGGTAAAGAGAGGAGCGTGTACTGAAACACCTGCATGTAAATGACACCAGTAATCACACACGCTTCACATGAGCTCTTCAAAACCACTCCACATCCCCATTGATGATAAGAGTGAGTCCTGAACGTTGACTGAGTGTGTGCGTGTGTGACACAAACAGGCAGATTTCTCTTAAAATATAATGAAATGCAATTTATCTGTAATTAAAGTGGTGTCGTGGAGTGTTTGTAGGCTATGCGCCCTGCATACTGTGTATACTGTCTACTTTAAAAAAGTACGTGAAACAGTTTGCAGTGATAAATGTTTAATCAATATTCTACCTTGTCACATGATCTCCTTATATTGCATGTTATATTTAGCATGTTACTTATGGAAGAAATAAATAATATTTCGTGTTTTTCATCTTTTTTTTTTTTTGGTTAAAATGAAACAAAACCATGATTTCATGGCTATTGAGAAATTTAGATCAAAAGTGACAATAAGGACATTTATAATGTTACAAAAGATTTCTATATAGATTTCTGTATTTGTTTGTAATTTCTATTCTATTCTATTCAGAAAAATTGTTGTCATATTTTCCACAAACATATGATTCAGAGATCATAAACAGAGTACATGCGATCGCGACTCTTGAAAGTGAAACTAAAAAGCGATCGCGCATTCAAAAGCAGTTTCAATGCCAGGTATAATGGTGGCTCCCTGATGCCCGCAATTTATGTACAGTATAATTGTCCAATGATATAACTGCGAGAGAAAATACTGAAATATTTTCCTCCCCTCTCGGATTTATTCCCCTTAGGGGTTCCGGATTACACGTCATTTTCTTTCGGAACGCGATGCGGCGGATTGCGGCGGATTGGGGGGGGGATGGGATCGCGATGCCGGCTCAACATCGTGATGATGGACGATGGCATCGTCAATCGGCCCAACCCTAATTCACATAGAAAACAGTTATTTTAAATTGCAATAATATTTCACAATATTACTGTGTTTACTGTTTTTTATTTTAATCAAATAAATGCAGCCTTGGTGAGCATAAAAGTCTACATTCAAAAACATTTTAAAAAAATCTTACTGATAAATCCACAAAAGAATACAAATAATGTAAATTATAAGAAATATAAATATATAATATGTTTACAGCTAATTAGTGACTGTTAAGAGAATTGGAGCAAATTATTAAAAAATTATTTTAAGTTTTTAAAAATATTTATTTTAAAATATTTTAATAAATATTAATTAAATAATATTAAAAATTTTATATTTTAATGTTTAGCATTTTTTTATAATTCTTAGTCAATTTTTCTTGAAATAGAAATATTCAGTAAGATTGCTAAAAATCTGATTAAAAATCGAACAGCTACAAACTCCAATTTAGATTTTTCTGGGGTCGTTAAAAAATGTGATGGATATTGCTTTCGGTTCATTTCATCAGGTTGAGTGCATTGCATTGTGGGACACACTGTCCCTTGAGGAGTGATTTGTTTAATACACCTCACATTTTTTGACTTCTGCAGCAGATCATCTGTGTATTCAGTACATACAAAACATTTGCATGCATAAAAGTAGTATGAGTAGTATGCTTCTGTCCACTTACAGTAAAACGTCGCTGTTTGATTCCTGCTCTCTTTCCACAGCTACAGAATCTTGATAATGAGAGGGGTGATTTATTCCGATTCATGCTAATTGCATTCCTCTGCTCTCTGATTCTCCTCCCACTCCTTTCTCTTTCTCTGCCCCTTTCATCTTTTCTTGTCTCTCTCTCCGCCACCCTCTGTTTCTGTCTGGCCTGTCAGGTGCTTTTTGGGGCTCTGTGTAATTGTCATGATCGCACTGAGTTGCTTTGTGGGAGCAGGTGTGAGTCCGTCCCCTCATAATGCACTTCCTCTACCCGGCCGTCTGCTAGAGAGTGCCCCCTACAGACAGGACACTGACGAGCAATCTCTCAGCTCGGACCATTCTTTATGAAACACATACATGTGCATTTAACCATAGAGCACATTATCTTTGAAAAAAAAATATGCAAAAATGTGAAAGAAAACAGTTTAGCCATTTCGGCACTGGTGTTACTGCTCCTTCGAAGGATTTTTGGCATTTTCAGCATTTTATTGACTAAAAAGTATTTCTATACTATACTACTACAAATCACCAATTCATTCAAATAAAATATTTTTTTCTCTCTCTACTTACATTTTGACAATGTTTCCTGCACAACATTTGGTGAACTTCACCAAACTTCATATCAAGATACCAACTGTAATAATAATAATTATAATAATATTAATGCACATCTAGATACCTATTATTATTATCATAGTGTTTATTTATTTATTCCTGGTTTAGGAATAATGTTTCTATCCTCACTATGACTGGATGGAGCAAGTTTCTGAACACAGAATAAACTGTAAATATGGACAGTCAAATATTAATATCTTTATGTGACTTCAAAATATTTTTGTGGCTTAGCTAATAGTTTAGCATAGCTCTTTTACAGCAGGTTGCATTGCTGACCTGAGCCATATAGGGATCATTGGGTTTGACTAGTAATTAACCACATACAAACAACTTGGCATTATTGTAAAACTAGTCAATGTGAAACTAGCTTCCCTTAATGGCTTTCAAATTGAGAATCGTGTTTGTTGTGAGTTGTGAATATTTGAATATGTTTGCATAGTATTTTGAACTTTTTTCATTTCAAAAGGACATGAACGATCTTTCTTCCATGAAATTTCAGTCCATTTAAAGTATTGGCTTTCATGTTGTTCTGTTTTGGCAGTTGTAAATGGATTTTTCCTCTCTGTGAACAAAATAAAAAAGCAGTCCAGGCAGTTCCTTGCACTAGTAATTTCAGGCCTCCACATCGTCTGCACTGGCACTGTAGATCAAACGCCAGCGCAGTCGTAAACTCTCACTCATATCAACTTTGCAGCAGACTTCATATACTGTCAACACTCAAATTTACACAGATGACTGCTTTATTCACCACTGAGTATCTCTCCTGAGGTTAATGAACCATTCATGCCACTTTATTACCTCTGCCCTCCTTCGACATGGTGCCAGGCATCGCCAATCCATCAGCTGCTCGGGCTCGGCCGGCCCGGTCTGACAGAGCAAACTAACATGATTGATATCGAACCGGCTGTGGAGAAACTATTAATTATTTACTCTGGCTGATGTTTGTCTTCAAATGTGTGTAGCATTTGGACCAATCAGACACACAACTTTTTGTTATATTTAACAAATAATATCTAACTCCCCCTCACCTAACCAAATGGCCAATTACGAGGGTCTATGGACCCTTCCCCCGAAATGCACCTAACACCTCAGAAAGGCAGAACAGGCCTCTGGTTCCATGTAGAAAGGCTCGTTTTATTTGAAAAACAAAAACATGTCATTCCACATCTTGGCGTATATTTGCCTCCACACATTGTGTAGATTGCTGTACACTGTAAAAAAAAAAATTACAGTAAAAAACCGGCAGCTGTGATTGCCTGAATTTTACCGTAAAAAAAACTAGCACCGTTTTAGGATTTATGGTTTTAACTTAAATTTACAGTTAAATACCGTAATTTCATTAACTGAAATAATGTTAATATAGCAACCTATTGAAGTACTGAAATCTGTTTTGTACCTTTGTAATACACTGTTAACCACCAAAAGCAGGTGGTGTTAAGAAAGTCACATGATGAATCAAAGCCCATCACAAGCAGCTTTTTATATGCTGATTTGTTGCTCAATTATTAATAATGGTTCTTATTATTAGCAGTTAAAAACGTTTTTACCTGCTTTCTTAATATTTTTGTGGAAACCGTGATACATACATATTTTTAGTTTCAAAATTCTTTGAGGAATAGAAAGTTCAAAAGAACAGTAAAATAGAATGTATTTGAAATAGAAATCATTTGTGATATTTTAAATGGCTTTACTGTCATTTTGATCAATTTAATGTGTCGTTGCTGAATAATAGTAGTAGTATTATTTTTTTTTTTTTAAATCTTACTTACCCTAAACTTCTGGCATCTCTTCACAAAATTTCCACAAAAATAGTAAGCAGCAAAAACTGTTTTCAACATTGCTAATAATAATAATAATGAATAAATTACATTGTGAAATATGTTACATTAGAATATATTTGTATATATGTAATTAGTAATTTGTCACAACATAATTTTACAATATATGCATATATTAATATTGTATGTGTATTTATTATATGCAACCAATTCTTTTATGAATGCATGTTTTGAAATTTAACATCAGCATCCTTAAAATACTGCTACATAAGTTGCTCACTAGGTTTTGGAACAGAGCCAATGTGTCCATAAACACTAGCTGATTGTTGTAGGGTGTGTGTGTGTGTGTGTGTGTGTGTGCGACAGGTCAGTCTGCTAATGAAACCCATGATGTTGTCATCTGATGGAGTAATATGTAGATTTAGTGACCTTTCAGAAATTGGATTGCTTTGATTGGATTACAGCAGGCGACAGTGTGACTAACTGACCTTTTGTTCTGAAAATAAGGAGAGATCTTTATACCCTGAGTGCTGGTTCACATCCATCCCCAGGCTATATGACACTCGAAAATGTTTTTAGTCCCACTGCAGTTTCCATTATTATGGATTTGCAAAAATCCAAGCATGTTTTGTAACTCTAGTTACATACGTGCATGCACTGCGTTCAAAATAATTTCATACTTTGCAGTCCAACTCTAAACCTCTACAAAATGAGCTCCACAAGATTGAAAACAGTTTATTGTATGTAATTTTTTATACATTTAAAACTATAGAGAACCCAAAAGAAAAAGATTTTGCTCAGAGGTTACTTTTTCACTTATTAGATGTCTCTAGTTTAAAGATGCACTTGTTTGCATGTTTGCTTTTTTTGCTATTTAAATTTGTACACAGTGACATGAATTTAAGAAATGCAGTGTAATTAAATGATGTACATGAGAGAAACTCTCATCTTTTAGAATTGTTTTAATTCTACATCAGGAGTTCCCAAATGTTTTTTCAGCAAAACCCTAAATATTTACTTGAAATATTCCCTAAGATTAAGATAACTTCAGTAATTTAATAATTAATTTGCATGTTCATGGTTCTCTTCTGCCATCTTTTCTTCCCTAACATCTCCCGCGTGCCATCTGGATCCCTCAGTAACTGTACTCGTCTGTTTAATCCAGATTACTCTATTTTTCTTTTAATGGGCACATGTCAACACAACCCATCAGCATCTGCTGATTTTCTCCAGTGTTTGTTTATGTGATGCACTTGTGTCATTTACTTCCAATTTGTGCGGATACTCAAGAGAGGAAGACTGGATATGGATTTTGTACAAAAGCCCTAAAATCTTTTCTCTTTTCATTTTATGTCTGTGTGTTTGAGAATAAGTGGCCATAAGGGTGACCATACATCCTCTTTTTCCTGGACATATCCTGGCTGGGATTTATAAATTGCTTAAAATTAGTAGTGGGTGACATGACCAAAATCTTATATCATGATATGAGTAATTTTATCTCACAACGATATATATTTTTGCTTTTTATGATATCAAAGTTTTTTGATACCCTTGAGGTTTTTGTGAGAAAATAAGAGCACTAAGCTAATTGCAAGCAATAGGGGTGGAAAAAACACTACAATAGTACAAAGACACAAATGAAATGGACCTATGTGAAAAAACCTAAGAAAGGAAATGTAACCGTGATAGAGACGCTAGTCCAAAATCTCTACCAGCTGACAAATTTCCGGTTTATTGTGTCTACCGGCATACCCACCCCTACCCAAACAAAAGCTAAAAACTGCTTTTTAGCAGTTAAAATTTTAGGCAATTTAATCCCGGAGGATGTATGATCAACCTAGATTAAATATTCACTGTAGGAATATCAGAGACTAGTGTTGTGTGCTTTCAGAAGTGAAATTGATCTATAAATGGCCTAGTTATAATGTAAATATATTCAATTCAATACTGAACAGTGTTGATACAGAGTTATCTTGTGAAAACTGACCAGTTTTTTTTTTTTTGTTATTTATGTGTTCTATGCGTTTTGTAGCCTTCATGGAGCAATTCAAATCGATGTGTTTGATTTCAGTTAGATTGCTCTCGAGGTAGCTGTCAATATAGCTCACTAGGGATTGGAATAGTGCCACAGTCACCCATTAAAGGGTTAGTTCACCCAAAAATGAAAATTAGCTCATAAATTACTCACCCTCAAGTCTTCCTAGGTGTATATGACTTTCTTCTTTCAGACGAATCCAGTCGGAGTTATATAAAAAATTGTCTTTGATCTTTCAAGCTGTTTCATGGCACTCAGCGGGTGTTGCATGCATCAGTCCAAAAGAAGTTAAATAAAATGCGCCCATCCATTAAAAAAAAGTGTCTCACATGGCTCCGGGGGGTGAACAAAGTCCTTCTGTAGCGAATCGATGAGTTTTTGTAAGAAAAATATCCATATTCAAAACGTAATAATCACTTTAATGAGGTATGAGGTTGGCATTGCGCATGCGTCGCTCAGTAGTGATGCACGTGGAAGCGCAGGGGAGAGATCAATACAAAACAACGGTCACTAATTAGAAGTACAAAACGAGGATTTGTAAAGAAAAATGTCGGAGGATTTCGATATAAGCCAAGAGGAGACTGGTTTTTCTTTGCTAAAGTAAGAAAACTTTGCTTCCTTTGCTCCTGCTAACAAACGTTGGTTTTCACGAGACTCACCGGCGCGTGCGCAGCACTGACCTCATACGATTATAAAACAGAAATATTTACCCCATGGTGTGTCAGTCTCTCTGTCTGTCCTCGTATGTTGTTCATTAAGGCTCTCATTAACTGTCAACTGTCTCATTAAGGCTCTAATTACACAGTAAAACAATGCGCTGACATTTCTCCAGACCCTGGCAACACAGTGTTCCATCATTATTTCAGATCGTTCGTCATTAATTGATTTCCTGCCCAGACTGACCCTTAACGCACTGATTGGCTGCCACTGAGAGAGAGAGACCGAGAAGGTGAATTAGTGTGTTGCTGTTTCATTTATGTATTTCTAGAGTCACTCATAAACCTTTGAATGCTAAAAGGTCTTAATACTTTCAAAGAAAAATGGGTTGCAAGTGTTTAAATGGATAATGAATAGGAGCTTGAAGCAGACATTTCGATGTTTTAGGTGGATGTTTTATGTGCTTGCTAGATATGATTCAAGTCCCTCCTTTAATGTAAGTCTGTGGGATTCTTTTTATCCCTCTTTATTGTCCATTTGGCAAAAAACAAGTATAATTGCTTAAAGGTGCTGTACGTAGGATTGACACCGAGTGGTTGAACTAGGTATTGCAGTCCAAATTCAAAATATCGGAGAGGGTTTTTTTTACCAGGCCCCTCCCCCTTAGACTTGACGCACACGCAGGTTGCCAGATTGACGACATCAACAGGAACGAGCGCACTTGACGATGAATGAAATTAAATACGCTGTATTTTCCGCCAACTGGCAACCCGGGGGGCCCAAATACAATTGGATAAGCTGGCAGCGGGCGGGTTATACAGACCAAAACAGAGACCGACATTCCGGCCCGGAACACACATTTTCAAAGGAGAATAACTGACTGTAGCATTGTTTTTCAGATAAACAAGTATGTTAACTTAGCATGTTTCTTAAATATCTGCAAACATATTATGGTATTTTTATGCTTTAGTAGAGTCAAAAACTTTACAAAAACATACAGCACCTTTAAAATAAAAGGACACATTTATGTGTTTAATTAAGTACATAGTTTCTACCGATAACCCTTTTAATTGTTACAAAAGTTAAAAAGCCGATATAATGCGGCAGACATCAAATCTTTTGAACAAATTCTATAACCATTTTAATGTTTTATTATTTAAAAATGCTCAGAAAAATGAGTAAACAATCCTTTTAGTATTTATTCAGAGTTGTTTAAGTCTTTAAAAATACATTTTTGAAATAAATATTTATTTTTCTCTCTATTTTCCCCCAGATTTATAATCTAAAAGAAGTAACCAAGCACATTGTCAAGGTTTCAACATAGCATCACTTATCATAGATTGACTCTTTGCGTCATGCATGCAGCATAATGCCACACTGAAAAGTGATTCTTTTAGTTTTTTTTCAGAGCACTTGCCTGTGTGCACACATCTGCATAGAAATGAGCATCAGTGTGAGCGGTGTCTCTGTGGTTTTAATCTCAGTGTGGTGGCTGTGGCTCTGCCCTCCACTGCCCCGCTCGGAGATCAGCGCTTTAATAAGCTGTTGGATTGTTTGACCATCACATTTTCTCTGCATTTCAAACTGTTTCCTGGAAGAAAAATAATGGGCCAAAGATTAAACGAAGCTTGAAGCGGGTCTTATGATGCCTGTGGTTTGAATCAAACCAAAATCTCAGATTAGCTGTCCCCTGTGTTCTAGTTAGTGCAGCTTGCTATTAGTATTGCTCATACAGTACTTAGGGCTGGGGATTTAAACAAACCCATTGCTGTATGTATTAAACTTTAGCGTGTAACTCGATCTGCAACATTGAAATTTGTCTAGCTTTTTGACAAAGAGGTGTGCTGTTATCAGTGTTATTTTAGTATAACTGAAATACAATTTTTTTATTAATATTTTTTATTTAATAGAACATTCATTTTCTTTCTTTTTTACAATTTTTGTGGATTAGTATTTTTTTAATTGTCTGTTTTTTCAATCAACTGAGATTTTTTTTGTCTTGGTTTTAGTTATAACTTTAGTTAACTATAAAAACTCTGGCTATTACTTTAAGTTGTCAGACTTTGATGGGATTTTTACCTGACAGGTGATTAAAAGTCTAGTTAAATGTGTTTCTTTTATTTAGACACATTCGGCTCTGTGTGCACATTCAATTTCGTACAGATGAACTCTTCGCATGAACAGATCATTGACAATATCCTCTGAAATTTCTTTAAAACCCTCAGGATTCATAACAGCCCAAACCTGCAGCATCTGTGAATTTCTCATTCACATCGATGCAAATTCAATTGGAGATTCATTAGCCATGAAAACATGGCCTGCCTCAAAGCGATTGAGCAGTTCTGCATGAATATCTCATGAGCAGTCAGTGTGAATGGTGGCTTTGCATTGGGAGACTGAATTTATAGCCCGCTGGATCAATCCGTGTTCAAAATGGAAACCACACTATGGGCTCTAACCACTCTCACTCTCTCTGGCAGAAACCTCTTTTCCACAGCTTTAAAAGCTCATTTAATGGATGAATGTGGCTGATATTTAATATAATAACTCTCAATGCTCGTAAATGCTCAAGGCCGTTAGCTCTAGCCAGTTAACTTGAGTATCATTGAGCATCCCAACAGACTTTAGCATGCAAACATCTGTGTTTTTTTTGGGCCGAAATTTCGGCCGCTGAAAATTATTGGCCAAAAATGGCATTTTCACTATTTGGCCGAAAGAGAAAAACACGCTATTGTGCTGTAACATCAGTACTGGGCAATGCTGGTGGAACAACGCTACGCTCTCATGACGCTATGCTCTGATAATAATAGCTTTGTAGGACTATACATTATTTGGATAACTTTAAACAAAAAAAATTCAGTTAAATCTGATTCTGTAAAAATAAAAATAACATATTGATATTTAATATTAATATATTTTTTGTCCAATTTTATTGTTTTACTTTCAATAAATGTGTGGTTATTTTATTGGCTTGTATTTTTTTTAATTCAGTATCATTCAAATTATTGAGTTAAATGAAAAAGTCTTACAAAATTATTTTATATTATTTAATAAAATAATCAGTAATTATAAAAAGCAAAGTTTTGGTTTTCGGCCAAGTGCATCCAGAATTTTCGGTTTTGGCCCAGAATTTTCATTTGTGTGTCTCTACAGAAGCTCGAAAAAAAAGTATTGCATTTGTTTTATAGAATTTATAGGACTTGTCTTTGATTTGTGATTGTGGCTTAAGTGCTTGCAGAAGTGGTTTGTCTTTAGCTGTTTCTTACAGTTTGTAGAAGTGTAATCTGATGTATTTTAGGGATGGGCATTCCAAGCAAAACTAACATTCAAAAATCGCTGGGTATTATTCGATTATTATTCGAAAATCGCACAAATACCATAAACAGAGAGAGACGGGATTCACGCTTTCAATCTGTATGATAAACTGTTTAATTCAGAAGATAGGCTACCTTAACTCAGGCCATATAATGATTGTAACGTGCTGAAATATATTAATATAATAAACATAATGCACGACGGCACTTATTAACATAACAGCCCATCGATTAGCATAAATCAACTGCTCATAAGGCTAGGACATTTCCATTTCCAAAAATGGAACCCCTAAAGGTAATAGATACGAGATGGGAGGAAAAATATACTTCAATATCTTCTGTCGCAATTATATCGTTAGGTAATTATACTGTATATAAACTGCGGGCATCAGGGAGCCGTTATTAATATGCGGGGCATATAAATCGTTTATGAACACGCGCGCTTGTTTTTTACTTTCACTTTCAAGATTCGGGATCACACGTAAGGAGCAGCACTCGGCAAGATTAGATGTTTGTCAGTGCTGCTCAGGAACTGCAAATCATTCGCCATCATCCTATCAGTCATCTCTCCTTACTCTGTTTATGTTGTAAGTGAAATGTTAACAGGCTACCGCTAGCAAGCGGCTAACCATGTCCCTTTAATCTCTCTGTAGAACAGAACACGTTATTTATTTTCCGCACTTTTCTGATTCAGCCACACCTCTAACCCAGTCAGGGGTGTTTATGGTCCGCACAGAACTCTTATTTGACATCGTCCCAAGTTACTGTAACCTTTATATGCTATGCAAGTCTTTTTTTATGCCTCGCAAGTCTACAGTGTGCGCGTGAGACACGGTGTTCTTCTGTTGTCTTTGACAGCTTTTAGATGCGTTATTGGCAGCGCCACCCTCTGCTTACATGAACGCGTATCAGCACGGAAAACATGGGGAAATTTTTCAAGACAATAATAGCAAAACCTATTCGATATTCTATAATTAAATCAACTAATCGAATATTCGAAAATCGTGACCCATCCCTAATGTATTTAACTTGATTTAATTAAATTAAATAGTGTTTTTGATTTTAATATTATCAGTTTATTTAGATGTTACCACATGAAGCACATTTTTGGTTACTTGTCAAAGCATTTTTGTGCAAGAGAGGCTTGAAGAAAGTTTGATGCCTGAATCCCAGACTTTGTTCCAGTAGGACTGGTTTTGTATGGGTGAATAAACAAATCATTGTATGGATTTTTCCCTGTACAGAATTTGAAGCGTGTATTTTAGGTGATGCTGCAGTTATTCTCCTGTGGCAAAAAATAATCTGCTGAAGTTTCTCATGAAATGATTTTGCTTTGCTGAACTTGATTGGCAGCTGCTGACACGGGCGGCAGTGTTCATCCAATCAAACGTCATGTTCCACCCACATGTCTTGAGACATCTGTCAATCCCGGCAGAAACAAGCTTTGTGTGCAGAGTGTTAAGGACGGCTATTGTTGCCGTGCTTCTGATGGACGGCATTATCTCCCTGATCTCAAACACAAGCCTGTTATGTTTTTTTTTCATCTTAAATCTTTCTATAGCAATTTGCATGCAGAAAATGATTGACTGTGTGGAATAAACTCCCTAGACAAATAAGATCTCTTTATTATTGTTAACTAAGACTAAAACCATAAAAAATATTTTCAATACTCAAAATAAAATAAATGTTACTGAAATAAGATAAAATACAAAAAAAACCTTAAACTTATTTTAAGTTAGTTGTCAAGGTAGTTTATGTAGTTTAACTTGTATGAAAATAACTCAAACTAATTTAAATGAAACCAATAAATATAAATTGGTAAATATTATACAGACATATATATATTTTAAATAATAAAAATTACTTACTTAAACTTTCACTAAAATTAAAGAAAAAAGAAAAAATTCTTATTTTTTGTGGAAACCGTGATACATTTTTTAGGATTCTTGATGAATAGAAAGTTCAACATTTATGTGAAATATAATTATTGTATTATAATAAATGTCTTTACTGTCATTTTTGTCCAATTTAATGCATCCTTGCTGATGTATAAAATATATAAATGAACGATTTAGGTAGTTTCTTGTTGCTGCATTTCAGGATTTATGTTTTTATGTTTTCAGGGAGGGAAATTTAATATTGATCTTTGTTTTGCAGAAATAAGTGCTGCATTTGTCACGCTGACGTTGGCTGGTGCTCTCAGATAATTGCTTTCATAAAATAAACAGCCATTCAGTTGTGTTTTTAGAATTAATGTATGTGCATGTGCTTGCTTTCCAGATTAAGATGCTTGGTAAAACAGTTGGAGAGGGGAGAGGTGTCTCTCGTGGACCTGAAGAAAAACCTGGAATATGCTGCCACTGTTTTGGAATCAGTCTATATCGAGGAAACAAGGTACATTTTGTTGCCAAAATCTGAAATCTATCCACTGGCAATCAACCTGAAATTATAAATAAGTTGAGGCAAGTATCTTCAAAATAAGCTATAAATGGAAAAATAGGTTTTGAGTGGAATACTGCTACACCATTCCAAACATATACATTTTCTCAGGCTGTTTCATGAAAGACATCATTTGCAAAGAAACTGCTTGGACTACATGGTACATTTATGATGAATAACCATCTCCAGGCTGTTTTATTCTCTTCACAAATGTTTGACTCCGCTGCATCGCTCACGAAGCTGTAACAACGCATTATTCAGTCTTTCCATGTCAATGCTGATCCAGCTTTTCCACACAATCCCTAAATGGAGTCATTGTAAAGGGAAAATTTTAAAACTGGTCCAGGATTAGTCTAATGGAGCCTTAAGCTATTCACTCATGCAGAAAGAGGTCGATTCAATTAGTAGTTAAAGATCTGTGTGCTTCAATCCCAAGATTGTTAGATTGAGTGAGTGACCAGTTGAAGGGTCACAGGGGGCAACTCTACTGCTGTGTCCTTCAGCAAGGCCTTCAAAAAAAGATTTTTGTTAAGGATGTAAATTTCTGCTTGGACAATGATTTAACTATTTTTTAAACACTACCAAAAGTTTTTTTTTTTATTGCTATACCTTTGAAGCGCAATGCAGATGCCATGGTATATGAATATGATAATCACACAGTCCATGCTATTAAAGTAGTGTGGTATCACAATTTAATACCATAGTTCTTTACCATATTGAGGGTTTGCAGGCTATTCTCTGGTTGAATTTTTTTTAAATAAAAACAAAGTTTTTCTAAAATGAGGCATATTTAGTACTATTAAGAATGTTTTCATTGGGCCATTACTTTTAAGAGAGCATATTTTCTCTCATTTACACTCAATAAATAAATACATTCATGAGTAAATATGTAAATAAACAAACATATAAACAACAATTAATGAATATATATATATATATATATATACATACATGGGTCAAAGAAGAAAAAAAAAATAGTGTAATACTGCTTTAAATTGTTGTTGTTTTCCCCCAAAAAATGTTAAAACGTTTTCTGATTAATTTAATTGCAATTTTGTATTTGTTTTTCCGAGAAAAAAATAAATATCATACATTTTTCCCAGATTTATAGAAGAGACCCACTAAAATGTCATTCAGTGTAACAATCTTGTCAGGCATATTTACAACAAAAATCAATTTATGACATATTAAAAAACTAATTACTTTCACCCCAAATTAATACTAATTAGTTGTAATTTTACATTTTTAAAATTTGCCACTATCCTAGGTTCTGCCCATTTGTCAGTAAGAATTTTTTACTCATTTAAAACACAATCAAATTTAATATGCTCCCTTATTCTTTTATATATTTTAATATGTACATGTCAGAATAAGCATGTTGTTTGCATTTTTACATAAATATTGTGTTACACTGAATGACAATGTAACATTATTTCAACCAAATTTTGACATTTTATCCTCCAAAAACTTATTTGAAACCTTAAAAGTAGACACTTTACTTACATTTAATGTGCTTTCTATGGACATAAAATCACTTTTGTAAATTTCTTTTGATGCGGACATCTTAAAATCTTTGACCCACATACATACACACACACACACACAAGTATCAATTTTATCAAAATTTTCAATTATATATATCTTTTTTTCATCAAAGTAATTTCATAAATTTTCAGTAATAATATGTAATATTTATGTTATATACTGTATGTAACCATTTATAATAATTCATTTAATTGGTTTTCAATTAATGAATATTATGTATATGTATTTTATACAAAATATAACACAAAATATCTTATTTTGGGTTGAGATGTCACCCAGACATGTTTTCATCAGGATAAAAGCGATTGCTAAATGAATAAATAAATGTGTGGACATGAGAACATGCTGATAGCCTTATTGAGAGCACATAAACGAACACCTGCAGTATGAAAGAAGCCGAAAAACTGATTCCTTATCAGTGCCGTTTCATTCACGTTCAATGATAGTATTTAATGTCTCTGCGGGGCGATGCAGCGCTCCATCACAGCGCTTGAGTGCCACTAATAGCTTTATTTTGATGTGCAGAGTGAAGAATAACAGCTGTGAAAATTTAGATGGCAGAAATGATAAAAGCTTATGGAATTATGTAACTGGAACGTCATTGCGGCCCGGGATTACGACAAACCCACTCATGCCAAACCACAGAGACCACCAGTCCGGTCTGATCAGATTCATATTCGCTCTGTGATTTATGACTGTTGTGGACTTTAAATCCGTCATAAGAGCTTATGTCTGGATACACAGATGTTTATGGCACAGTTGCTGCGAAGATGTTTTTAGCGGTGTAAGATGATTAAATGTCAATCCAGTGCCATTCCAAAGCAAATTTACAACGCACGTGGTATTACCATAATTATGCGGATGAGTGATGGATTAGTCCTCAACCAGTAGGTCTTGGCTCGAGCATCAATCACAGTTTAGATTAAGTATAAATAGTCATTTATCCTCCTCATATGCACAACAATTACCTGTCACAGCTGATATTTTAAGAGTAAGTGGTGATGATGAAAGTGTCTTTCCCTCCCTCCCTCTCTCTCTTTCTCTAAGGCGATTGGTCGATACCGAGGATGAGCTCAGCGACATCCAATCAGATTCTGTGCCATCAGAGGTCCGTGATTGGCTGGCCTCCACCTTCACGCGGCAGATGGGGCTGATGCTGCGACGGACGGAAGAGAAGCCGCGATTTCGCAGCATCGTACATGCAGTGCAGGCAGGGATATTCGTGGAGAGGTGGGGTTAAACGCAAAGCAATATGCTAAAAACAGCCTAGCATTGTAAAAGCTCAGATTTTCATGTAAAATTGTAATTTAGTTTTCCTTTTCTTTCATCCCTACAATTTAAACAGGCAATTTTTTTTTGCTATTATACCTTTAAAACGCCCTATTTTCATGTGAAATAAGTATGTTATTTCAGTTGTGTGTGTGTATGTATATATATATATATATATATATATATATATATATATATATATATATACTATATTCTATACTATATTCTAACTATTTTATATATATTTATATATATTAATAATTTTTGTTTTAGCTAATAATATCCACACTGGGAAAAAAAACACATCTAGCTGTAATTTTTGTAACTTTAAAACCAAGAACACAAGCCAAAATCTTCCAGTTGCTCATGAATCAATCTACTTCCTCTTCAGGACATTTTTTCCTCGCCAGGCAGCATTAAAGTCTTCTGTGAAATGATTATAAATCTATGTGTTGAGCTACGAGTGAGTCAGCTTATACATATATATCAACCTCCTGACAAGTCTGAATAACTACAATCTCTCTCTCTCTCTCTCTCACTCTCATCCGTTAGCATCATTTCATTAAATTCTAATGCATTTCAGGCAACACTGCACAAATACATTGCTTTGACAAAGCATTTCCTTAAAGAAAGTACAGGTTGTCCTCTGCATTTGATGTTCTGGGGTTTGTAGGTGAATATTAGGGCATTGTGTTTGGAGAGTCTGTGGTCTGTGCTGCCGCTTTCACTTGTTGAGATGTTTTTATCTCTTTCTAACAGAATGTACCGGCGAACCTCTAACATGGTGGGACTGAGTTACCCTCCGTCTGTCATAGCAGTGCTTAAGGTAAAACACACACACTCTTCCATTCAAAGAAACAAGACATTGTTTTATCTCTTAGCTTCTTTCTCATTGTTTTGCTCTTCAAGTATCACACACACACAAAAAATTTTTTAAAAACAAAGGGGTGTTTCTTCAACTCTGGCTACTTTTGGCCATGTGGACTTCAGAAAAAAACTTTTAAAATATACTTTTTCACTTGAGACACATACTTTTTCATGTACTTTTTATTTGTTCACTAATGGTGCCCAACAGTAGATATACATGCATCACGGAGGACTTCTGTCATTTTTGTCATTTTCCTCTGAAAGTCAAGAATATTTCCACCATGTCTCAGATGATGTATTGTGTATAATAGCATTCTGTGGTGGAATTAAATTGAAAATGAAAAATGGTTAAGTCCTTTCTCTTGCTAAAGGTATATTCGTAGCTAGCAATTTATGTATCCTAAATACAAAAAAGTATGTTTACACACTACTTGTCTATTATGACAAAATTACAGCTTGATTGGAAATCAGTTTATTTATGTATGTATGTATTTATTTATTTATTTATTCATTCATTTTTTTTTTCATATAATAATTGTATTATTATTATTTTTTTTATTAATTATTTGATATTTTTGTAATATAATACATCATTAATATTTATATATTAATAAAAACAATAAATTGTTTATTAATTTATTATTATTTTTTATTAAAATGAAGTAAAAATTTATTAAAATGATTAAATGTAAGTTAAATTATTAAAATGAATAAAAAAAATTGTAAAACAAAACTATACTGATAAAAATATTAATACAATTATTTAATTTTATTATTTATTTATTTTGTAATTATTGTATATTATGTATTGATTTCATTTTGTATTCTAATCATTTTATATAATTTTATTATAATAATATGATCAACTTTGATAAACTAACGGGGGAAAAAAATGTACATTAATTATACAATTTTTGACACCACACCTCACATGTCTCATTTCATGTCAAGCTCTTCACGCACACTTTTTCTTCCAGATAAACAAGTACACCACACTTTCATAAAACTTTATTAGAGGCAAAATTGTGTTTTCATCGTGGAAATGACGCACACCTCTGAGAGACTATCATAATTTGTTTAATAGTGATTCATCTTTTTGAGACAAGGGTAAAACAATACAAAATATACATAAAAGCACTTGAAAATATAAATGAAGGAATAATTCAACGTTTCCAAGGCAGTTTTAATGTAACAAAAAAGAAAAGGTTAAAATGTAGGGACATGAAAGTGCCCAAAATATTATTTACTCTTAAAGGAACAGTTCACTCAACATCTGTGTGCTGTATCTGAGTTTGTTTCTGTGTTTCTTCTTCTCAGAATGTGGATAAGTGGTCTTTTGATGTATTTGCTCTGAACGAGTCGAGCGGTGACCACGCACTCAAATTCATCTTTTACGAGCTCCTCACCCGATACGACCTCATCAGCCGCTTCAAGGTGAAAACAGCTCTTGTCGAAGTGAGTCTTTTTCAGAGTTATTATTAACACTGTGTCTCTGACAGATCCCCGTCTCAGCACTCGTCTCATTTGTGGAGGCTCTTGAAGTGGGTTACAGCAAACATAAAAACCCCTACCACAACCTGATGCACGCAGCCGACGTCACACAGGCCGTGCACTACCTGCTCCTCAAGACGGGGATGGTGGTAAGCTGAAACCCACACAAACACACAAAGATCACATCAGAGGTCCATGACTGCAGTGAATTAGGTCAAGAGGTCAGTAGGTCAGGACTGATCTAATATAATAATCATACTCCCTTCTAAGGTCTTTTGCGAAAATTGAGGAAGACATTCCAATTACACAATGCAAAAGCTCAGTGAAATAATCCCTCCAAGATGACCGGTGAAATTAGAGAGGTGTTGTTTATAATAATTTATTATATAATAAAAAAAATGAAATAAAATATAATAATACAATTTAAGAAAGTATCATTTCTTAAATACCAAATAATGTAAATTAGAAATCTTAAATTGATTTAAAAATGTACTTTTCCCTAATATTTGTGTGTAGTCTTTTATTATTAGGAAGTTATGGGATTAATTTAGCAACACGCTAATGTCTGATATGTTGCATAATTTTACACATGTATCTTGCTGTATAGACCGGCTTGTCGATTATAATGATCTAATGTTACGTTGTTCCACTCGCTCTCAATGCAGATACGGTGTTAATCATCTTGATAATGTTGCTGTGACAACATGTTAAAGCCTGTGGGCACAAACTCTAGAGTAACTGTGCAGAAACCCAGCGGCGTAATCATTAATTCTGCTGACAAACACACACACACACACACATGCCTTAAGCTTTTTAATGAACAATCATCAGGCAAATCATAAAGCAGCAGTTCCTGAAGAGAAACGGAGAGAATCCTCACACTGTTTACTACTGTTTACTCATATGAGGGTCTTAACATGTCATTGACCCAAATCGCTTTATCTTCTGTCTGACTAGTGGTTACAACACAATTAATACTTACTCACAGAGAGGCACTTCTCTCATCACAATGCACTTCAGTGTTGACTCAAGACAATTGAGGTGAGATGGTGTCATTTTACACCAAAGTGAAATGAACTTGAGTCTCTCTAATAGGTAGTTAAATATTAAGATGAAGTCCTGCGAGAATGCAGTGAGCAGCTGAGAGCTCGGCGTCCTTCAGAGCTTGTCTGTCAACTCATGTTCATTATTCTTCTGCCATCGATTCTGCGCTTTGGTTTTTTCAAGTTTGAAACCACCGAATTATTTATGTGTTTATTTATTTATTTTATTTCTCTGAAATAAAGACTCAATCGAGTTCTCAGGCATGTTTTATTTAAATATCAACTTTGTCTCAGATGTTTCTTCCAAACTTCTTTCTTCTTTTGTTTCTTCTGAAATAAAAAAAGACAAAGATGAGTCAACAGTTGTTGTAAAGTAAAGGTATAGAGATGAATTTTAATTTGAAACCACGTAATTATTTTATTTTATTGCTCCAAAATAAAGACTTGAGTCAGTTATGTATTATTTAAATATCAACTTTGTCTCGAATGTTTCTTCTTAAATTCTTTAAAATAATAAGGAATAAAAAAGCAGATGAGTCAGTAGTTGTCATAAAATAAGACTTACTTAATTATTTCTTTATTGTTTTAAGGTAAGGACTAAACGGAGTTTTCAGTCACGTTTGTTTTATTCTTATCAACTTTGTCTCAGATATTTGTTTCATCAAGAAAGACATCTTAGAAGGTGGGAATTTTAACAGAAGTCTCCAAAGATCTCTTGTGTGTGATGTTGTTTTACCTCTCCAGCACTGGCTGACGGAGTTGGAGATTTTTGCGATGCTTTTTGCTGCTGTCATCCACGACTACGAACACACCGGGACCACAAACAACTTCCACATCCAGACCAGGTAACGCATGAGTGCCTCTGGGTGAGTCATCCATCATCAGACTCCTCCGCTGACAAACACGCAACACCTCAACTGGCTAAATCAAACTAGATGGCATTTCTGACCAAAACCTGACCTGGGACAAATCAGAAGAATCGGGAACTGAGACTAAAACATTGGTTTTGTGGGTCTGTTTCTATAAACCTGTTCAAATGTTTGGGGTCAGTAATACATTTTCGCTTATGCTTCCTAAGGCTGCATTTATTTGATCAAAAATGCAGTTAAAACAGTAACACTTGAAATATTATTACAATTTAAAATAACTGTTTAATATATCGTAAAATGTAATGTATTCCTGATACATTTTCAGCATCATTACTCCAGTCTTCAGTGTCACATGATCCTTCAGAAATCATTTTAATATGCTGATTTGATTCTCAAGAAACATTTCTGATTATTATCAATGTTGAAAACAGTTGTGCCGCATCATATTTTTGTGGAAACAGTAATACATAATTTTTCAGGATTCTTTGACTAATAGAAAGTAAAAAAAACAGCATTTATTTTAAATAGAAATCTTTTATAACATTATCAATATCACTTTTGATGAATTGAATGTATCCTTGCTAAATAAAATACAAAACACATTTAAAGCAACACACTTAAACCCACTTCATCATAGCATGAGACGGTGACTTTTGTACTTACAAACACCACATTATCTTAAGAACAAGCATATATGTATGTCTAGATGTCATTTTCTTTGTTGTTTCCCTCATTTTGATCACTCTTTTCTTTTTTGTAATTCAATAATACCAAAATGCAAAATATAAATCAAAGGTAGTTCTCTAGGTAAAACCATGTATTGAGTTTACATTGATTCCTGCAGGTCGGACACAGCCATCCTGTACAACGACCGCTCTGTGCTGGAGAGTCATCACGTCAGCGCGGCGTATCGACTGCTGCAGGACGACGACGAGATGAACATCCTGTACAACCTCTCCAAAGATGACTGGAGGTACAGCAGGATTTCACATCCAGCATCAAATCGTTTTCACCATTGTCTCACTTCTTTTGTTTTTTGTTGTTGAGAACAGAAAAAAATGCTAACTGACACAATAAATGTTCTGTAATTACAACATTGTGATAGTAAATGGGTGTTTCTTACAAGTACTTTTATGTACGAAGAGTTGCTTTTTTTATTCAAACTAATAGATTTCAGTTTTTTTTTAATGAATGTCACATTAAAATGGTATTTTTGCATGCATGCTTTTTAGCTGACTTTTACATTTGTGTCCCTGGAGCACAAAAGCAGTCTTAAGTTGCTGGGGTATATTTGTAGCAATAGCCAAAAATACAATGTATGGGTCAAAATTATTGATTTTTTTTAATGCCAAAAATCATTAGGACATTAAGTAAAGATTATGTTCCATAAAGATATTTTGTAAATTTCCTACTGTAAATATATCAAAACTTAATTTTTGATTGGTAATATGCATTGCTAAGGACTTCATTTGGACAACTTTAAAGGCGATTTTCTCAGTATTTTGATTTTTTTGCACCCTCAGATTCAAGATATTCAAATAGTTGTATCTCGGCCAAATATTGTCCTATCCTAACAAACCATGCATCAATGGAAAGCTTATTTAATCAGCTTTCAGTAATCTCAACTTCACAAAATTGACCATTATGACTGGTTTTGTGGTCCAGGGTCACATTTACTTTTCTTGTCCTAAAGTCTTATGAAAATTGTAACACACACACACACACACACACACACATACACACACACACACACACACACACACACACACACACACACACACACCCACCCACCCACCATGATGTGCAAAGGAAACTATAAAATCAAGATGAATATCACAGTAGAATATTTTTTTTATTATGCATTTCCAGTCAAGCCTTAATTTCATCTGAATTATTCAAAAAGTTTGAAAATATATAATTAGATGTCTAACTGGGAGTTTAAGATTTAAAAGGCTACCTTTCAAATTAGCCTTAGCAAGGAGGAGTTGGTTTAGAAAAATTACAAAAATATAGTATGAGTGTTTTAAGGGTTTTAAAATTTATATTTTTAAGGGGCAAAGTGCTTAAAGTCGAAGAAACACCCAGCAAAAAATTCTGAAAGAAGTGTTTTTACGTATTCTCTGTGCTATTCTCAACTAAACACAATAGAGAAAGAAGGTCGGATAAGTTCTGCTATACAGACGGAAACCTTTTCTTTCTCATTCAGAAAGAAAACGATTATTCTCACACTTTGAAGTGGAACTCAATTATTTTCTCCGGTGAGGAGATTCAGTGCAGTTTTGTGTGCTTGTGTTTTTAGAGAGCTCAGGGCACTCGTGGTCGAGATGGTTTTGGCCACTGACATGTCCTGCCACTTTCAGCAGGTCAAAGCCATGAAGAATTTCCTCCAGCAGCCCGAGGGGTGAGAAACCTTTACAAACAACCATCAGACATGCTTCACTGTTGTCTGTCACCTTCTGCCTCGTCTGTGTCTCCCCAGAGCAAGATGCTATTGCTTAGAGTTTGCTCTTTCATAGCTGAATTTCTCAAGATGTTTCTTTTACTGTTTCTTTGGAGAAATAAAAATAGACAAATGATACATACAATAAAATAAAATGAATGCAGCTTAACTGAATGAGTTTGATTGTAAACTCTTATTGAGAAGTTCTTATTGAAATCTTCTCTTTTGATTGCAGATTTTTTTAACGTATCTTCTGAAACTAGAGAAGATTACTGTGGTCTTTTTCTCAGAAGGAGCATATGAAATGCAGGAAAATTATACAAAAGTCTCCAATTGTTCTCCATTTAATTTTATTGTCATGTGTCAGGAAAACACATTTACCACATGGTCTTATTTTTTTATGTACAGTATATATATATATATATATATATATATATATATATATATAAAATCTCAATTAATTTGTTTCTAGTAAACACTGCAATCACTATAAATAAATAAATGACCTTTTTTGTATTTATTTATAAAAAAAAATTAAACTGGAAAACATTAAACATATTATTATATTATATTATATTATATATATTATATATTTGCTCTCCATTTAATTTCATTGTCATGTATTAGAACAAACACATATTTACCAGTGGGATTGGTGTTTGTTTTCCTCACCCAGAATTGACAAACCCAAGGCTCTGTCTTTGCTGTTACACACAGCTGACATCAGTCATCCAGCCAAGAAATGGGATCTACACCATCGCTGGACTACTTCACTGCTGGAAGAGTTTTTCCGACAGGTTCGACGCATGTTTATTCTTTAGACTCGTTCGGCGAGTGTTGGCATTTGTATGAATGTGTGAGAAGAGAAAAGCACAGCAAGAAAAATCTCATCTCCTTCTATGTACTTAAATTCTCTCTTGGTTCTCTTCCTGTTCTCTTCTGAATGCCCTTTCATCCAATCACACGTAAGCCTGTGCGAGGACTATCACAGGCCGCAGAAACCAGAGCATGTGGAGAAGTGTGTCATTCGAGCTTGTTTACACCTGAACATAAACCTCTGAAAATAACTGGCTTTCACGGCCCTATCGAATGCAGGTCCCGAAATTAAACTTTGGCATGATTATGTGACTTACCGGTGTGAACAGCAATTTGCTCTTCTTTTAAACATCACAGCAATGTCATATACATGTATTCTGTAATATTACTCATTTCACATACCTTGATTGTTCTCATTTTGATGTGTGTTTACGTGAAAACCTCACCTAATTGTGTCGGATTTTTGCTTAAAACAAGAAAAAACTGTTTCCCAAAGGAGTAAACAAAATAGACTTAATTCAAAATATATTCTCAGAAAAGTGTTTAATACATTAAAGCAGCATTGAAAATTCACTTAAGTTCATCTTTCAAAATGTAAGGCCCTAATTTGGTGCATAAAGAAGATCTGTAAAGTTGCAAAGACTAAAGTCTCAAATCCAAAGAGATATTCTTTATAAAAGTTGTCTTGATATTTACTTTGAAAGCTGAAGCTCGCGATTATGGTTAGGGGCGTTACATTTCCGACGCGTGCTTGTGGTGTTCGGCCAATCACAATGCACTGGGTCAGCTGGCCAATTGAATTGCGCTTGTCAAAGGAGGGAGCTTTGTTGAAAACGACGTGTTTGAGAGAGGCGGGGCATAGAGGACCTACAATAATGTACAGTATTTGAAAAATAATGTGTTTTTTGAATATTAAAGCATGTCAACATATTCTGTTACACCAAATACACCAAATAATGATATTTAAAATAGCATCATATGACCCCTTTAAGTATCTTCAGTATATAGAACAGAAAGTCCTAATTTTTTGGGGGGAAATTGTGGACGGAAAAACAGGAGATGCCTTCTTTTAAACCTGTTTAACACCACCGACTTGAAGAATAGTTCATCCAAAAATGAAAATTTGCTGAAAATGTACGCACTCTCAAGCCATCCAAGATGTATATGAGTTTTTTCTTCATGGGAACAGATTTGGAGAAATTTAGATCATTACATCACTTGGTCACCAATGGATCCTCTGCAGTGAATGGGTGCCGTCAGCTTTTCACTTCACAAGATGTTAACTGATGCACTGGAGTGGTGTGGATTACTTGTGGATTATTGTGATCATTCTGACGGCACCCATTCACTGCAGAGGAT
>NW_015505442.1:305105-359029 GCF_001515645.1 Sinocyclocheilus grahami | reverse complement strand
TATATATATATATATATGTATATATGTACGTACATATTGATATTTTTTGTGGTTGAATGTTACTGATTGTCAACACAGACTAAATGCTCTAATGGACTCCTCCTGTTTCTGTTGCTTTGTATAGTGAACAATGGAAGGGAATTGCTTTCTCTGTATTACCTCCTGTTCTTACCCGTCATGTGTCCGTTTATCTGCTACTTAAGTGACTGTTATAAAGCACAGCTCTATTCTCCATAGAGTGGGCTTCATAAGTATGCTTTGATTGATTGACAGATTAGAGAGTGGGAGCTATTCCTGTGTGTGTCTAGTATTGTTTCAGCAGATGAATACTCCAGGAGGCAGATCAATAATGACAGGCCCAACATAAAAGCGTGACAGTTTATTTTAATCTGCCTTCAAGAAATGTTTGTGAATATTTCATATAAGAAACAAATCTTTATGAACCAGATCCAGTGCAGCAACTGTCCGTTAGTCGTGTCATTTCATAAGCATTTAGCCGTATTGGTAAACCTTTATTAACAATTGTGCTATATATATTTAGAAATGCCAAAATTGTCCCCTGATAATAATGTATTATTGAATGATGTGTTTGTATTTGCAGGGCGATAAGGAGGCAGAACTTGGTCTACCTTTCTCACCTCTGTGCGACCGTAAATCCACTATGGTGGCTCAGTCCCAGATTGGTGAGTGACACAAACACACTCTAAGTGTAATTGTAATACTTATTTTAAAGGAATAATTCACCCCAAAATAATAATTAGCAGAATATTTACTCACCTACAGGCCATCTAATATGTAGATGAGTTTCGTCATCAGAACAGATTGGGAGAAATGTAGCATTCCATCACTTGCTCAGCAATGGATCCTCTGCAGTGAATGGGTGCCGTCAGAATGAGAGTCCAAACAGCTGATAAAAACATCACAATAATCCACAAGTAATCCACACCACTCCAGTCCATCAATTAACATCTTGTGAAGTGAAAAGCTGCATGTTTGTAAGAAACAAATACATCATTAAAATGTTTTAGCTTTAAACCGTCACTTCTGTCCAAAATATGAGTCCATATATTAATGCTTTCTCCAGTGAAAAAAATAATCCCCTTTTGTCACGTCATATGAAAATCCACCAGAATATGTTTTTTTGTGTGTTTTTTTTGCTTGTAAATGTTGCTTGATCTGTGCATATGTCTCTCCTGATTCAGACGAGATTACTTTTTCACTGTAGAAAGCGATATTATTGATAGAGGACTCGTATTTTGGTCAGAAGCAATAGTTAAAAGTTAAAAAATAGCAATAGTTGAAGTTTAAAAAAGTCTTAATGGTATTTGTTTCTTATAATCATGCAGCTTTTTGCTTCACATGATGTTTATTGATGGACTGGAGTGATGTGGATTACTTGTGGATTATTGTGATGTTTTTATCAGCTGTTTGGACTCTCATTCTGATGGCACCCATTCACTGCAGAGGATCCATTGGTGAGCAAGTGATGTAATGCTACATTTCTCCAAATCTGTTTCCATGAAGAAACAAACTCCTCTATATCTTGAATGGCCTGAGGGTGAGTAAATCCTCAGCAAATTTTCATTTTATGGTGAACTATTCCTTTAAATTGGAACAGGGGAAAAAATGACACATTTCAGCTTTAAACTTGCAATAGCTGAAACAGCTTTCTTGAGGATCATGCATATGAGGATAATTTATTCAAATAGCTTCTTTAAAAATCAAGCTCAGTGCAAACAAATAAGCCATTTCTTTATCATTTCCTGCAGGTTTCATTGACTTCATTGTTGTTCCCACGTTTACGGTTCTGACGGACATGACCGAGAAGATCGTCACACCGCTCATCGAAGAGGCCACAAGTTCAGGCCTGGCTGGTTTCCGCAGGTCTGCTTCTGCAGTACAGGAATAGAGATAATGAATGAACATTAAGACAGACAAAATAGTGCTCTGGCCGCCGTAATAGTGCCTCATGGCAAAGCTTGTCTTTTTATCGAAACCCAATTCACTGATGCAATTGCAGTCATTACTGCAAATCCAATTCAGTCCTACTCAGATACCTCCGTTTCATCATTTGGAGAAAAAGTGAATGTGAATAAATGCGCTACTGTTTCTTAGCCTTGTAATTCAGTCAAAAAGTGATCCATCAGTTCAGACAGAAGTTAGAGTGACTCCACTTCAACACTCTTTTAGTTGGCAAGTTTCTTTGGATTTTCTAAGTAGGAGTTGAATTGCTGCTGCTGACTGAGCATTAGAGCACCTTCTCTCTTTTCAAATAACATCTGCATATACGGGACTAAATCATATCCCTTCTCTTTAGAATATACAGTCAACTAAAACAGATCAAAGGTTCATAGAAAGGACACAAAGCAGCAGCATATTAATGATCAACAGAGCAGGAAAACAACAGAACTGTGTGGATAGATGGGCTACTGAATGAAATTTAGGTAGATGTGGAGATGTTACAGAAGCTTAGTGGATGTGATGTAATTGCTGCCAATGCATTTGTAACGTGATTTGTGATGAGTTAACTGTTCGTCCTATCCCCATCATCTCAAACAGCATTAGCACGGGAGATGCGAAGCGGAGCAGTGTGAACAGCTCTGGTTCTGATAGCAGCGGATCTTATAACTGCTCGCTGCTCACTGTGGACCTGAAGAACTTCAAGGCCATCTGGAACGAGGAGGTTTCTCTGAACAGA
The DNA here is from genome assembly GCF_001515645.1 of Sinocyclocheilus grahami. NCBI lineage: Eukaryota > Metazoa > Chordata > Actinopteri > Cypriniformes > Cyprinidae > Sinocyclocheilus > Sinocyclocheilus grahami. The sequence continues at coordinate 356,331 of NW_015505442.1, read as the reverse complement.
GAGCGGTGGAAGACGCAGGCAGCTAAAGGTGCGAGCACAATGTTCCATGCAAGAATGCCTGTGTTATATATCGGTATGCAAATAAAACATCCTCAAACAGGATTGTCTACACACTGGAACTCAACGGCAACACAAAATTAGCAAGAAATTAAAATAATTATGTTTTATTTTGGAGAAAAACAGGGTGATTAGTCTGGTAAAACTCTTCTAAATATACATTACCGTTCAATAGTTTATAATCTGTACGTTTTTTTTTGTTGTTATTTTTTTTAAAGAAATTAATACTTTTATTCAGCAGGGATGCAATAAATTGATCAAAAGTGATAGTAAAGACATTTACAGTGTTACAAAAAATTATTTCAAATAAATGCTGTGCTTTTTAACTTTTAATACATCAAAGAATCCTGAAAACAAATGTATCACAGTTTCCACAAAAACATTAATAAGCACAGCTGTTTTCAACACTGATAACAATACAAAATGTTTCTTGAGCAGCAAATCAGAATGATTTCTGAAGGATCATGTGACACTGAAGACTGGAGAAATTATGCTGAAAATTCAACTTTACAATCACAGGAGTAAATTAAATAAAAAAATATATTTAAATAGAAAGCAGTTATTTTAAATGAGACTTTAAAAAACATTAAAATAATCTTACTGAAACTCTTGAACAGTAGCGTAATAAATCAATATAAAATAAAACTAAGACTGAATTTGTTTCTCATGATCTGAACAACCTTTTTAAAAAAAGGCTTCTGCTTGAAGTTAGTTATTGACAAATATGCCTATGCATAAGTTTCTGTACATAACTAACATTTTAATTACATTTTTTTAAATGTAGTTGGATTGGATAGGTAGACCAGCCATTAAGTGTCCAAGATACATGTAAACTCCTTCAAAAGTGTTTTAAAAACCCAGGATGTACCCTTGTGAATTTGGGTGTGAAAATGTTGAGATCAGAAGCACAAATGGAAGTATGGGAATTATTTCATACTGTAGTTTAATGACTTAAAACTGGGGAAAATAGGGCTAAATTGGTACAGTACATCCAAACTTTTAGCAGCTCATTTGGTGCATTCCGAGTAAGCGAATAGAGATTCATGTGCCTCCCACTGTGTCTCATATCAGAGACGGAGGAGAAGGCCAAGCGAGAGCAGGAGGAACAGCAGGAGGCAACGGAAGAAAACCAGGAGCACAAAAAAGACCCAGAGCTGCCGGGACCAAAGAAAGACAGGGTGGGAGAGGACGACCCGGAGCCAGGGGGGGTAAACAAACCCCCAGAAGAAAGTCCCCATGACAAATCAAAGAAAGAAGAGGCACATCAGAAATTACAGAACGGTATTGTGTTAAAATTATATGATTGTTACTGTCAGCTCAGTTCATGTTGCTCAAGTGTAACTTTTAGTAATGACTGCCCTCTGGTGGATAATCAGAGGAGTATCAAATGAACAGAGAAAGATTTGTTAAAGGGGTCATATGATGCGATTTCAAGTTTTCCTTTCTCTTTGGAGTGTTACAACTCTTGGTGCGTAAAGAAGATCTGTAAAGTTGCAAAGACTAAAGTCTCAAATCCAGAGATATTCTTTATAAAAGTTAAGAGTCAGCCACACCTACCTAAAACGGCCACACCTACCTAAAATATCTAGGTCACTATGTGGAAATATTAGCATAATGCCGCCCAAATGTGCACGCAGAGAAAGAAGGCGTGGTTTCAGGAACAGCAGTAGTGTTGATGCAGCCATGTCAGGGAGACGCTGTGTTTCAGTGTGAAAGCAAAAGCACTTTATTTGACCTTCCGGAAGTAGATGCAATTAGGAATCATTGGTTAAGATTTATTTACAACAGAACAGCACAACCCAGATGTTCGAATTTGTGCAACGCATTTTATGGACGACAGTTTTTTGAACCTAGAAGAGTACAAGGCTGGCTGTGCACAAAGGCTATTTCTAAAAAAAAAAAAGGGCCAATTCCGACTTTGCTATGACAATCTGGCGCTTCTGAATCAGCGACTGTAAGGATGTTTTGTTATTAGTTTAAGTATTTGTTATTGACTGTTCAAATGCTGAGTTTTGCGCAGCGCAGAGTAATGCGTTGTGTGTGTGTGTGTGTGTGAGGGGAACAGGGTCACATCACAGGAGAGTGAACTGTCTGTCAGAAATCATAGCACGTCAGCTGTCTTAACCGCGGCTTGTGTACTGCATCATCACTGTGTCTGTCACGTGACTCTGTTGCTCTTTCGGGCTTGAACTGATGGTAAAACTAACGACATTATTAACTGTCTTGATATTTACTTTGAAAGCTGAAGCTCACGATTATGGTAAGGGGCGTTACATTTCCGACGCGTGCTTGCAGTGTTCGGCCAATCACAATGCACTGGGTCAGCTGGCCAATCAGAGCAGACTGTGCTTGTCAAAGGAGGGGGCTTTGTAGAAAACGAAGCGTTTGAGAGAGGCGGGGCATAGAGGACCTAAAATAATGTACAGTATTTGAAAAATAATGTGTTTTTTGAACATTAAAGCATGTCAACATATTCTGTTACACCAAATACACAAAATCTTAAAAATAGCATCATATGACCCCTTTAAAAAATATGGTTGATACTTCTGGTTCAGTTGTCAAATTAGAAATAGAAGGTCACCAAGTGCATTGCATTGTGGGTATTCAGTGCATACAAAATTTGATCAAATAAATGCAGCCTTGGTAAACAGAATTTAAATTTTTTATTTTTTTTTTAAATCTTACTGATCCAAACTTTTGAACGGTAGTGTAATAAATCAGAACTATTCAGTGCATACTGAGAATCTGCATACTTGTGCACAGTGCTGGCCTAAATCTTGAAAAAATTGTATAAGTAGTAGTATGGCAATATGCTATTCCAAACATAATACGTTTTCCAAAGTGGTACAGTGTCTGTGTGTCATCTCTAATAATCTGATGTCTGTAAACAGGAGAAGTGTCTGAAGAGGCAGAATCACCAGCAGATGAACATAAGAGAACACTCAGTGGTAAACATACGTATTTATTCTGTAACCGAGACTTCTGTTGCTTTAAAACATACTGTAACTACATACTGTGACACCAACAGAATGTTAATGCATCATATAATAAAATATCAAAACAAGTGGCATTAAAGAAAGATAGCAAAACATTTAAAAGTTTGGGGTCAGTAAAAAAATTATTTAAAGAAAAAATACTTGCATTAAAGTGACAGTAAAGACAATTGTAATGTTACAAAAGACTTCTATGTCAAGTAAAAAATTTCATATTCATCAAAGGATTCTGAAAAAAGATATATTTCCACAAAAATATAAAGCATTGGTAATAAGAAGAAATGTTTCTTGAGCAGCAAATCAGCATATTAGAATGATTTCTGAAGGATCGTGTGACACTGAAGACTGAGTAATGATGCTGAAAATTCAGCTTTGATCACAGGAATAAATTACATTTTACAATATATTTACAACAGAAAACAGTTCTTTTAAGTTGTAACAATATTTCACAATATTACTGTTTTTACTGAATTTTTCATCAAATAAATGCAAAAACACCAATGTTGACATTTGACATTTAACAAAAGACGTTGAGACTTCAAAAATGATGAAATGAAGCAACATTAGCACAGGAGCGTTCAAGACATGCAGATACAGATACTTGATTTGATGTATTACTATCTAATGCAGGGGTAGGCAAGTTCGGTCCTAGAGAGCTGCGGTCCTGCAGAGTTCAGCTCCAACCCTGAAAAAAACCTCCCCTGCCTATAGCCTTAATAATCCTGAAGACATTGATTAGCTTGTTCAGGTGTGTTTGATTAGGGTTGGAGCTGAACTCTGCAGGACTGCGGCTCTCTAGGACCGAACTTGCCTACCCCTGATCTAATGCAATGACATTCAGGCGTTTTTCAGTGTGACTTTTTTGCTTTTTTCATGTCTGATGCTATCTAAATGTCTTCAATCTGCTTTGAACAGAAACTGCAAATGCCTAGAGTGACTTCCATTGGCGTCTTGAGGTCCGATGTCAGACACAGAGCGGTGAACTTGCCATCAGGACAGTGCTGAGTTCTGAAGGTCCACGGCGCCCTCTAGAGGATGCAGCTAATGCTTACATCACTTTGTGTTCGGCCTCTATCCCCTCCAAAGCTGCCATTATCTCCAGGCTTTCATAAGGCTGATCTCTCTGAATGATGAAGGACATAACGGGTCAGAGATAACAGTTGCTTTTGTCTGGTCTGTTTTATTTACAGAAGCAGATCTCATTTCCTTCCCAAACCTTTAGAGTGCACTAAGAAAAGCATGCAGCGGCTGAAACGATGCCATCGAATGTTAGCATTCTTATTAAAACCTCCATTTCAAATGCTTTCTATATTTTTCCGCATTTGAGCAGCCTTGCAGTCGGATGACTTGGTATGTGTGTAAAGCTCAAACTGTGATTTCTATCTAAATATATATATTTACTGCAGGCCACATATTATATATATATATATAATATGTGGCCTGCAGTGAATTGTAAATAACTAATCTTAGCAGCAGTTGCACCCGTGAACAATATTCGGCTTTTGCGGCCAACAGCGATGGTGTGTTCAGCTATTTTAAATGCGCTTTACCTGGCATGGACTGATGCATTTCAGCAAACATGCTCTGCCTCTGACACGCGTTTGTTCGCCTCATCTGCTAATAGAGGTCGCATATATGAAACCCTGAATATGTATATGTATTACTATTGTAAATGACAGTCTGCGTTTAGATCAGAGCTTTCATAACTTGAGAAAAGCCGTATGAAGTGGCAGTATTTGAGCACGTCTGTGTGCAGCTGTGGAGTAGAAAACGCCTGATTCAACCTAAGATTTTACCTTCTCTCGCTTACCTTCGGATGCCTTTCTTCGTGTAGTCTTTCTGAAAGCGAACCGAACTGAAACGTCTTCTATAGGAAACGCTCACACACAAACAAGCAGTCACCGTATACGATGTAAAACTTATAACTGACCGTAGTAGTGTGTAAGTCATAACCATATCACTGTGCTCGCTCTGCAATACCTGCATATTACGCCGTAGGCTATGTCATTTTTACTGGTTTCCTTGGGAATTTGTGACACGTTTTTCTCTGTCCTTTGAGCATCTCAAGAAATCTGAAGAGAGCATGTCCAGGTCATGTTTCACCCCAAAATCAATCATAAACATATAGGAAACGACATTTTGCATGACGAAAAGAACCCAATTTATAAACCGACTATAAAGAAATGTAGAATAGATTGTCAAAAATACTGAAATATGATTACATTATATAAATGAGCATTAATTAATGCCGATAAAACGGGGGAAGTCCAATTTTTTTAAATGCAAAGTCTCTTATGCTCACCAGGGCTGCATTTATTTGATGAAAAATGCAGTAAAAACTGTAATATTGTGAAATATTATTACAATTTAAAATCACTGTTTTTTATTTTAGCATGTTTTAAAATGGAATGTATTCATGTGATGCAAAGCTGAATTGTCAGCATCATTACTCCAGTCTTTAGTGTCACATGATCCACAGAAATCAAATATAGCTTCTTATTTTCTTTTTGATTTCAGGGTTAAATGTGACCTGTATATGTTCTTGACAGCTTTTCTGCGGTTCATCCATTAATATGTTCAGCATTCAGGAACTAGTCTGTTAATTGAATCATTTAACTCTGTTCTTTTCTTCTATTTTTTTTCCATCTGTTTTGTTGTAAATATGGTTTCTCTGACCGAGTGAGTCTGAGATGGGATGTGTGACTGGATGAATGCATGCATTCGCAACGACTGGATGTGTTCGTTTTCTGAGGGTGTGGCATGAGTAAAGCTGAGCTTCGGAATTGTATTTTATTTATACAAAATCTGTAAATTTTTATGCATAACTGTATCTTGTGTATGTATATTATTTACCATATTTATTAATGTAAAAGTCCCCCCCCCCCATATTTTTACACAGCAAAATGAATAGCATTGTTTACCCTGACAAAATGAGAGTAAGTAATGGATATGCATTTCTCCTGAGATGAAGCAAATTGTAATTTTATTACATGGGTCACATGATTTAGTTTGCCTTGTGGTTTACAGTAAAGTTTCCTGTAGATTCAGACTATTTACTAGAGGTCATGGATGCTAAGCCTGTGTGTGTGTGTGTGTGTGTGTGTGAGCTGATCATGTTCAGTTTGTTAAAGGTGACACTGTGATCTTTAGTGTCTAGCCATCCCCGTGATGTCTGTTTTTGAGCAGGACGCAGAGAAAGAGAAAATCCTCTGTCTGCACACGCGTGATTCACAATAAACATCAACTTAAAGGGCTCAGAACAAACGTGCTGCTGTTTTTGGGACTGAAGTGTGTGTGATTTGAGAAGAAAAAGGAATAGTTCCTCCATAAATCCAATTATGTTATAATTTACTCTCTCTCATTTCATTTCCAAACTCGTGTGATTTCTTTTGTTCAACACACCTAAATGTATTACTTATACATTAGCCTATAATTTAATATTTATATATTTTAATTGCGTAATTAATTTCCATCCATTTGGATCTCACAGTTGAAAGATAAACTAAGAAACTTTATGATGCATAATTGTCAGTCATGCATAAATAAAACGGGAACGATTTCTACAAACAAAAAAAATCACAGCATAGTTTATTATTAACTATTTGCATTTGATTTTATTTACATAATCATATTTTCATAATGCATTTATTAAATGTGCTTAGCATAAATCTGTTCATCGTGAAAATTAAATTCATTTAGTTAAAAATGGATTTAATGATGATGAATATATAAACCTGGTTATTGTGTATTTAAAACACATACAGTAATCTTAACTGCTTGATTTATGTGCAGCCGACAATTAAGCATCACATATAGTTTATTCGTTTATTTTTAAACTATGTTATCCAAATGGATGGATATTGTATATGCAATTCAAATACATGTCTTAAATTTAGGCCTAAATATTTTTTTAATATTTAATATTTTAATATTTTTTAACTTTATTTTGGTGTGTGTGTGTGTGTACCTCTTGCAAAGATATTGTATAGATTCAGAAGACTTGAAATATAGTGCATATGGAGTACTTTGTGATGATTTTATGGTGTGTTTTGGTCCTTTTTGGATCTTGGCAGTCACTAAATGCTTTTATTGTATGGACAAGAGCAGCGTGTACTTTCTGCTTAATTTCTCCTTTTGTGTTCAACAGAAGAAACAAAGTCTTATGAGGAGGCTTGAGGTTGAGCAAATGATGAGGAATTTAAATTTTGGGATGAATTTAATATTATGTTAAAGTCCCCCTGTAGTGAAAATCAAGTTTTTTTATGTTGTTTATTTGTCTATGTGGTGTTTTTCATTTTAATTGTAATGACTGTTACAGTATCCTCTGTAGTTGTCTGTGAGTAAAAACAGTTTTAGCAGTCATTATCCGTGGATCAGGAAGCCTTGGCTGGTCTGACTGAGTGGAGGCGGGGCTAATTAGCATATTAATATATCTGCGTATAGTAAATGAGGTAAGGTGTAGAGTTACATTCAAGCTATTTTAAGGCATGAGAAAATTATTTTCACAAGAAAAAATATTTAAATATGTCATTTTGATGATCAAAGTGGAGTTTTAAAGGATAAAATGTTTGACTACAGTGGGACTTTAATATGTGAAGATTGCAGCAAATTCTGCCACTTAGGTGTCACTGTTATTATGAGAGAACTGATTTTCTCTAAGGAAGGTAATGCTTACTATACTAGTATGCACAGTATATACTGGCAGATTGTTTTCGAAAATGTATGCAATAGCCTATGTCCTTTCAATTTTATGGAGAAGAGCAGCGTGAACATTGCACTAGACCTCTGTTTTTGTGTTCCTCAGAAGAAAGAAACCCATACATGTTTTGGGCTATTTGGTGAGGAAATGATGACAGAATTCTCACTTGTGGGAGAAGGGATCCTTTAATTAGTATTATTATTATTATTAACAGTATTGAAACAAACTAGACCTCTGTTTTTGTGTTCCTCAGAAGAAAGAAAACCATACATGTTTTGGGCTATTTGGTGAGGAAATGATGACAGAATTCTCACTTGTGGGAGAAGGGATCCTTTAATTAGTATTATTATTATTAACAGTATTGAAACAAAACCTGCCACTAGGTGGCACTGTTAAATTAAGGAAAGTAGCATGGATGACCCCACAGAATTCAGACACTAAGTAATTTCTTTGCATTAGACACATAGTCAAATCAGTAGTCATATGTACTCAAATCTTTTTTCCAATAACTTTTTCCTCTTCATTTTTGCTTAATGTCTTTTAATCCTGATTTTAGTTGTTTTGTTCATTTTGAACAGTGTATCTATTGTTTTTTTCATTTGCAACCAAAAACGTTCTATTATACCAGATGTTTTACTTAAGGTGTTTTTGTTTCATCTTTCAAATAAACACTTGCACTTGCTTTTCTATGTATCTAATGCAATGACGGGGACATGAGTGAGTGCTGCTCATATGACTGTCCGTCACTCTATACAGTTTTCACAACAGCTTCAATCTTAGAAGATGGAAATACCTTGTCAATGCCGAGTTATAAAAAATAATTGGAATATTCAACAATATTGTAAAATAATAAATAAATATATATATTAAATATATTTCATGCTATGAAGAATAATGAATAAAATATAACACAATAATAGTGCAAAAATAACATTCATCTATAAATTAATAATGTTTTGTGTATTTTGCGACTTTAAAGCCCCCTGCAGTTAAGTGAGTGAAAATCACTGTCGTAATTACAGTGGATAGTTACTGCCGTAAACAGTGTTGCCAGACGTACGATAATTATCGTATTTGTACGATAATTTTATCTCTACGATGTACGATCAATAATGAAAAAAATCCCATAATGTACGATAATTTCGAAATTTCAGAATGTGTTTTTTTTCCAAAGTCAACCTCATCAAAACAAAGCCATGAAATCGGCTCATTACAGATGCTCTAAATGGGTTGGTGCACACCTCAGGCCCCTCAACATCTGGCAACACGCAGGATTCTGATGACAGCGACCTTCCCACAAGGTACGCCTATGGCCCTAAGATTTCCGCGATGCGGAAAACACGGATGAAATTGTGGAATCCAGTCAACGGAATTTACTGTATAGCACGGAATGTCACGGAATTTGTCAAAGTTTGGATGAATTATTCGAAGGAAGGTCGTTACACTTAAATCGTGATATGGACTAGTATCTGTAAATATTAAGCCGCAAAAAGGCTATTTAAATATAAATCCTGCATGTTCTGTGTCTGTCTGAATCATAGTCTATGGTCTGAGTGAATGTCACGCGGTTTTGTTTACTACACACATACGCTCGCGTGATTTCAGCATCTGCTTTCTCACTAAATAGGACATAAATACATGAACAACATCCCCAGAACTGCTCTGAGAGTCAAAAATATATAGATTCTGCCAAAAATGTATTACTATTGTTCAGTAGAATGTACGTACAACTACTACTACTAAAATTATTAAGGAATAATCCCAATATTTCTTCCATGTTTTAATTTTAATTGTAAATCTCCTTTGTTTGCCAAAAAATTTAATTTGTTTAATTTTCATTAATTAAAAGATACATTAAATTAATGTGTTATGCCTTCATTCGATAACCAGAAAAATTAAAATACGCAATCCAGAATTTCTAAAGAAAAGAACATTTCATAAGGCTATAAATAAAAGTAGATTTTATGCATTCAAATAATTAAAACACAGAATTTGGTAACGATAAACAAGGTGAAAAAAATTTGAACATTTCATAAGACCCTAAACATGTAATTTTTGTTCAACTTTTTAATAGATTTGATGTTGAATTGTATACGTTTCATTATTTAATTAGACGTGCTTTTGATTAATAAAATTTAATTTAACCATTTAAAAAGGAGTCCAGAAAAATTTAAATGGGGGAAAAAAAACAATCCAAAAAATTTTTTAATTTGGAATTTAAAAAAAGGAATTTGGGAAAAAATAAAATATATTTCATAGGGCCCTAGCATAGTTATTTATTTATTGTGGTAATTTGAAGGTTGTGTCAAAAAGTTTTTGTTGTAGTCTAGTAAATAAATAGCTGCATTCTGTACGTTTTTACTCGTGTATGATAATTTTTTTCCAAATACGATCATTTTGAGCTTCTGGTACGATACTTGGACATTTCCAATCTGGCAACACTGGCTGGAAAGTAATCCGTCCTTTTCGCGGAATTTCGTACCCGCTCGCTCATCAAACTTACAAACTCTTAGAACAGACGTTTGTGAAAGAAACAGAAGCCATTCGCCTTTTTAGACGCCACTGTACCATTAGAGTGATTTTGAAACTGATATTTCAAGGGAAAAAAAAAAGGTACATAGTTGTTTTAATGTATGCCTTTTTATTCAATTGCATTTCAAACATTCACATATTTTAGAGCGGGCGCGGCCATTTGTAACTTGAATATGCGAGGCTTCCGGTGTCATTCACTTCCGGTCAATACAATCTGCTTGATCTTGCAAACAGGTAGGCTATTTGTCATGATATTATTTTAATATATTGAAGAAATCATAAACACACGGCAACACAAATAGTTTTAGTTTTTTCCACACTTTTTATTCGTTATTCTTAGTTAAAATAGCAGAAAATAGCTTACTTTTACATTGCAAAATAGAATATTTGTGGATGGAACTGAATTGCTTACCTGTTTCCTTCCCTGTCCAGCACTCCTGTCCTCATCATACGCTATCTGTCAACAGAAATATGAGACAAAATGTCCTCGCAGAAGTGTACAGGTGCTTATACAGTTGTCAAATTCTTTAGTTCAACAAAAAACCCAACATAGCAACATAACACCTCGCTTACACCATATTCAATTTTCACACAGCAAACATGTCGAAGTGAAAATGATCATCGGCATCAAAGCAGATGCTTGTGTGTTCATACATCTGTGTTTAAGGGTCCCCATCCACCTCTATATTGTGAATATATATTTGTTTGGGTAGTAAATGATGTATGTGACATATTTACATGATATAGTCTTGGGTTTATCATATATATTTCGTAGCTGTTACAGTGATGTGTATATGTATCCAAAACCACATCTATACACATGCGCAGTAACACAACTACTTTCTCTTAATTAAGAATGAACAGCTTTTGTTGAGCATATTGTGAGCAGAAAGTCAGGTCTTACTTTAGACCTTCCGTTTTTCACAGTCTCTCTTGTTTCCTAAAGGTCAGCGCATTGAAAGCAACTTTTCGAAGAGGAATATTGTAATTAAGAAGGAGTCGCCGTAGCAACAGGCCATATGCTGTGTTATCTGAAGAATATTGCAGTAATGGAGGTGTCAGAGTAAGTGTTGCCCGGAAGGTTCGAGTGATGTGTGGTATTTTTTCTTCTGGCATTAAATCGCATTTATCAGTTAAATTAATAATAAATGTAAATATTTTGTTGTGTGATTGGAAAGAATTTATTTTGTAATTTGCTTCAAGCAAAAATTCGGGATCAGAACAATTGCATCTGCGGCCTGCTGTCAATTACCACAGACAACAACTTCATTTTTCTTTTCTTTTAATTTATAGTAGTTTTTACACTTATGCATTTAGCAGATGCTTTTATCCAGAGTGACTTAAAATAGAGGAACAAACGCGATTCATCACATAGTCAACAATGTTCATAATGTACAATGTTGTATTAGAAAGCTAGACTAGTTCAATAAAACCATACAAAAATTCATTACTTCAACTGAAATAAAATAAAATATATTTTTCAAAACTTTGCCATGGCAACCGTTCTCATTTTCCTTTAGTTTAACTCAATGTGTCAGTAAAAACTATAGACATAAAAAACTAATGAAAATAATAAAAGCATACAAAAACATACTAAAACTTAAACAAAAATTTAAATTAAGACAAAATACAAAAATAAAAATAAATAAAATAAAATAAAAACGCAATATAAAAATATTAATAAAAACTATACACTAAAAAATGCAATTGGGTTGTTTCAACCCAACTTTGGGTCAAATATGGATTACTGCTTCAAAAGGTTCTTCAAGCGATGCCATAGCCGTTTTTGGTTCCACAAAGAAGCATTCAGTCAAAGGTTCTTTAAAAAAACATCTCTTTCTTACCTTTTTATAATCTGAAGAACCTTCTTTCGCCACAAAGAACCTTTTGTGAAACAGAAAGGTTCTTCAGATGTTAAAGGTTCTTTATGGAACCATTTAGACAAAAAGGTCCCACTAAGTCAAATAATGAGAAAGAACCAAATTGCCTATCACAGCTATGCAGATGATACCCAGATTCGTGAAGCACCTTTATTTTTAGAACCCAGCTGTTGGGTTACATTTTTTAATTAAATTTTTAACCCAAAAGTTGGGTTAGTCCATATTTGACCCAAAGTTGGGTTAGAGTGTAATAGTATATGCATATACTCTAATATTTCCATACAAAAATGTCATGAAGTTGTTTAAAGGGGGGGAAAGAAAATTCTTTCATTTATTCACACTTGTGTCATTTCAATCTGTTTGACTTTATTACTAGGAATCTCTCTCTCGCTCTCTCTCTCTCTCTCTCTCTCTCTCTCTCTCACAAAGAGACAAATGAATGAGTCCTGTCAAATGAAGCACAGCCTCATGAGATCCGTCCTCATCATGACTGAATTCAACAAATGTTCTGGTATGATTGACAGCTGATGTCAGCGACTGGACGCCACCCAGCCTCTGATCAAACCACATTTCCTGTTCCAAACCAGCTCTGGAGCGACTGCAAGGACATGAGTGCCATCATTTACTGGCAGTGAGTCAGAGAGAGAAGCTGAGCTCGCCAAAACACACGACCTGATAAGAAGGGTCGGATTATTGAGCTGCTGAGAGCAGGAAGAGCAGCCCAGAGTTCTCAGCACGCAGAGAGCAGAACATTTAACCCTCCCAAACATTATACAGTCATCACTGTCACGCTATACTGCTAGCACAACACCCGCATTCTGGGAAGATAAAAAATACTTCAAATAAATCCAACATAAAAATAATTTGAGTATTCAATAGTAAAAATGTTAGAATTATAATAATTAATTATATATATTTAATAGAATTATAAAATTATAAAACCATAAAACTAATGGTAAATATAGCATAACATTTATGTAGTATATATATTATACAAATTTAAAATACATTGTCACTATTAAATATGCAAATTAAATATTTTCATTTTGTTTATTTTCTTCTAGGTAAAATAATAATAATAGTACTAATAACAATGAGCAGTATGATTATATTATTAAACTAAGTGAATGACTGTATAAATGAATGAATAAATAAACTGAGGAACTTAAAACCACCCATCAAATATTTAATCTATGCACCTATTTTATTTTTTTATTTTAAATCAAATTTAAAATGCATGATTTTATAAACTATATTATGTATACAAATGAAATATTTTCATTTAGTTTATTTTCTTCTACTGTAGCTAAAATAATATTAATAATGAGCAGTATGAATATATTGGTCATTACTGTTTAAAAAACTAGAAGAAATTTGACTAAATTAATGAATAATTAAATAAATCATTACATAAACTGAGGAAATTAAAATCATGTCAAATATTTAAAGTATGAATTTACATTATTTTTATTTTAAATTACATTTAAAATGCTTGATTTAATAAAACTACGGGATTACTTAGAGATGCAAATTTTATATCATAAGTGGCAATTTGATTAAATTGCATTGAGCTCTTATACACAATAAATAACTCATTCATGATGTGCTGATGATCACATGACCTTTACATATTTGTAAACACAAAAAGTAACATCTGCAGGTAAAATCTAAAGGTGTAGTGATTAGGTTTGCAAAAAGGTGGAAACTTTCCAGTAAATTTCGGAAATATTCCAGAAATTTTGGAAACCTTCCAGGATCTTTTTTGAATATTCCAGGGATTTTTGGAAAGTTTCCGGAAATTTTCCACCCCTTTGCAACCCTAGTAGTGATATACAGTATTTGTAAACATCTTAATCAGTGAAACGTTATGTAGAAATATATGAAGTTATGTTAAAATGAAAAGAAGCAGATGTTTCTCCTTTATTTCAAACACCGATGCCACATTTCTCCTGTTATTCTGATTCTTTAGCTCTTGTTAACATGTGATATTTGCCCTGCAGCAGAACATATGAATCCCTTTCACCGCTCCAATATATTTACATTGTACATATTAAAAACAAATAAATTATTCATGATTTCAGATTTCATGTTAATTTGTACTGGTTTTCTCCATCTGTGTTTTCATGTTTTAGGCCCCACTGAATATTTTAAATATTTCACTTCTCATAGCAACGCTTGTTTAAAACAGAATGTAGCGACAAACTTCTCGCTAGGAGAAACTTCTGCTTAATTGAAAGACACACATAAAAGATCAACCTTTCTATATTTAACACCCTAAGCGTTTGTGCATGTCTTCCAGGAAATAAGACACCTCCACGTATGTGTGTGTTTGTTTGTGTGTGACCATCGTTGAGTTCGACTCACACCTTTACCTCCACCTGGGTAGAGTGGGCTGCTGGCATATGGGCCATGTAATTGGTAGAAACAGCACAGCTGTAGATGGTGGTTCTGAGACCCAAAGTCCTCTAATCACGGCAGAATAACAGTGGCCAGCCAACCTGCACGTCTCTGTGTGTGTGTGTGTGTGTGTGTGTGTGTGCACGCCTGTCCTCTACTGCCGTCAGACCATCAGTCTGATAATTTCACCACTTTATCTCCACTATTGATAATGTAAGATTATTCCCTTACAGCTCCTACAGAAAACATAGTAGCCCTTTTGATAATCTTACAGAAGACATCACATTTTTGTTCTTGTGCAAACCTATAGAAGGGTTTGGTTCACTCAAAGATGAAAATAAAAATTTTGTCATTGTTTACTCAACCTCATGTGATTCCAAACAGTTAGTTAACAAACTAAACTTTAAAAAAAAAATGTTTTGACGAAGGTAAAAAAGCTGTAGGTGTGCACTTGTCACCTGTTTTTCAAAACTTATAGCCATGATGAAATAAAGGCTTTTTAAAACTCTTTGAATAAGATTCGAGTGCCTTGGACTACTATTATTCTTACGGAAAAAAAAATGTTAATTGGAAAAAAAAAACTTTAAGTGAAATCAAATATTACTTAATTTCAACATTTGTTGAAGAATGTTAAAAGGGCAACTGAGGACAAAAGAACAGAAAATGACAGAAAATGTACCATAAAAGTGAATCAATGGAATCTGGGAAAACAGTTTAAAAACAGTCAACATTTTTGCAATTCCATTTTCCAACCATGTTGTTATTGTTAGCTAAAACTAAAACTATTAAAATGATTTTTGTCATATATATAAATCTGAAATTTGAGTAAAAGTAGTCCATATGAGTCATGGATCTGGGAAACCTGTTGTAAAACAGTCATCATTTCTGCAATTCAATTTTCCAACCAGCTTAACTGTTAACTAAAAAATAAATAAAAAAAATATAAAAAAATGGTTTCATTAATTAAAATAAACCTTAAATGAAAGTAAATACTAAAAATACATTCAAATACATCAAAGGGGTCATATGATGCGATTTCAATTTTTCCTTTCTCTTTGGAGTGTTACAAGCTCTTGGTGCATAAAGAAGATCTGTAAAGTTGCAAAGACTAAAGTCTCAAATCCAAAGAGATATTCTTTATAAAAGTTAAGAGTCAGCCACACCTACCTAAAACGGCTCGTTCTAACACGCCCCCACATGTCTACATCACGATGTGGGAAGATTTGCATAACGCCACCCAAATGTTCACGCAAAGAAAGAAGGCGTAACTTTTATTCTCGCTGTAGTATTGTTGTTGCCGCCGCCATGTCGTGAAGATGCTGTGTGTTTCGTTGTGAAAGCTAAACTACTTTGTTTGGCCTTCCAAAAGAACAGTTCCGGAAGAGTTCAACCCAAATATTCAGATGTGTGCAGCGCATTTTATGGAGGACGAGGACTGTTTCCTGATCCTGGGAGAGTAGACTACAATGCTGGCTGTTCTGACTCACAGACTGTAAGTACGGTTTTTATATTTAAAGAATTTGCCACTGACGATTCAAATGCGAGTTTTGAGCAGTGTAGAGTAGCGCTTGTTGTTTGTAATTTCTCCGATCACAAATGCAGACATGGTTTTATATCGCTGCGCGATACACAACGCAACGCGTAAAAAGACAGTATAAGTCATTATAATCCGTAATTATGTCCCCACTGAATGCAACAAATGCCTCGTTTATAATGGGTTTTAATGTTTTTGTCTCGTCGCTCCGGCCGGGACAGGGCATCACAGTATGGTAGGGGCGTAACATTTCCGTCACACGCTTGAGGTATTTGACCAATCACAACGCACTGGATAGCTGGCCAATCAGAGCACACCTCGCTTTTTCAGACCGATGAGCTTTGTAAAAATCGACGCGTTTCAGAAAGGCGGGGCATAGAGGAGAAACAATAATTTACAGTATGTGGAAAATAATGTTTTTTGAACCTTAAACCGCATAAACACATTTCATTACACCAAATTAATGTTCTTTTAGCAACGTCATATGACCCCTTTAAATCTAAATAATAATAATAAATGACAATCACATAACAAGTTACTTTAACATTAAAAAGAGAAAGTATACAGATAAAAGCTACTTCAAAATATTAATAAATACTACAACAGCATACAATAGATATTAAGTTAACAGATTCCAAAACCTTTGAAAAAATTACAAATTTGAAACGTTGCCTTGCAGCTAACTAAAATAAATAATTTGAAGTTACTAAAATGACTAAAACTACACAAAAATACATTAAAACTAAATAGAAATATATGAAAAACTAATTCAAAATATTAGTAAGTACTATTATAGTATAAATAAAATACTATCCAACACACTTCACCTTTAAATTTTGGTCTATTACTCTCAAAGCTATACAGTAAATTATAAGACTTATAAGACTGATATCATACTTTTATGGTACTTTGTGATTTTTTATTTTTTTTTTATGTACAGTCCCGTTTTTCCTGCCGTATGGTTTTGAAACAACAATAGGGTAATAAATAACATAAGTGTTAATTATTACACCTTGATAGAATAAGTATTACTCCTTAAAGTACATCTGTAATAACTCAGAGGGAATCCCAGGAATTAAATAGGAAATTCCAATTGAAACAAAGAACAGTGTGAGGATGGGAAATCTATTAATAATGAGAATTAAAAAAAGATGTACAAATTCCACACATGTTCTTTCTTAGTGATGTCTCTTTGATAAGTCAATGAACCTGAAGGAAAGATCACAGGAAGAACTTAAAACACCTTCAGCAGGAAATCCAGCAGATGCGCCTGTTATGATGTGAATGTAACGTGGTGTTTTGATTGATCGTGTGTGCATGTGTGGTGGAAATCAGAGTGCTTTTTGCATTTTGCGACACAGTAAAGGTGTGATCATGAAAAGTGAGGCGAGGGTGCACCACACAACGCTGTCAGTGAAGGTGTTAGTTAATGCCACTGCAAGAAACATCTGCATGGAGAAAAGGCTATATTTTTAAGAGGTTTACTCAAAGAGGTATGGCATACGCATCTTTCTTTGACACATCCTTCTTTTTTCTGCCTGTATAGATTGTCTGTGCCACCGGCAGCTTCGGAACGGACCAGCAGTCGGAGTGTCACCTGTGATATTGGCAGGCGGTTTGTTTCATCTCTGTCTCATTGCGAGAGTTCCAGCGCCTTCATTAGCAACTCGGCTCGTCACACTGCCTTTAAACGCTGATAATGTGATAATTAAAACAGCTGACGAGCACGAGCTGTCATCGCTGTGGCAACAAAAAGCCTCATTTACAGGTGGAAGAATAGCAAAGCATCATCCAGGTTTGCCATCCGCCTCATGACACACTATGATATAGCTGCTAAAAACCTGAGGACAAATACTGGGTGGTACCAGGGTAGAGAGATTGAATCAGATGGAATACCATAGTACTTTGATACACTACAGTTCAAAAGTTTTTTTTTTAATGTTTGAAAGAAGCCTCTTCTGCTCACCAAGGCTCCATTTATTTGATTAAAAATACAGTAATATTGTGAAATATTATTATAATTCAAAATCAGCGTTTTCTATTTGAATTTTATTTGAAAATGTAATTTATTCCTGTGATCAGAGCTGCATTTTCAGCATAATTACTCCAGTCTTCAAGTCACACGATCCTTCAGAAAAAACTAAGTGTTTTAAACTTTTTTTTTTTAATTGGCTGTTTTGAGAACATGCAGAAATAATGTTTTCATAACTTAAACGTTCTTAGAAATTTTTTTTGTTTGCTCGGTTTTTGTTATTATTAAATTATTCTTATCTGATTCACACACACACACAAAAAAAAAACATATCCGAAAGTCATTCCCGTTGGAATTCTTCCCAACTTTCACCTCGGCGTGTAACTGGACTCATGTTGAGTGTGTGTGAATCATTATAAGAGTATTAGGTGGCAGATAAATGCATTTCCCTTTCCTCTCTCCATCTCTTTCTTTCAACTACACAATGATTTATTACCTGAAAAGACCAGAGAACTAATTAGTGGAGTAATTAATTAATTTAAATTTGCATATTTGCATTTGCAATTAGTGCAGTCAACTGATTAGTCTGAAATGAGGAGTTTGACTCATCAGATGCTGGTGTGAACTGGACCAGAACGTGCAGAATGCCAGCTGAGGCGTTTTGGGGGGCTGTGTGTGTGTGTGTGTGTGTGTGTGTGTGTGTGTGTGTACTGGGCTCATGTTGAGCGTGTGTGAATCACTATAAGAGTATTAGGTGGCAGATAAATGCATTTCCCCTTTCTCTTTCTTTCAACTACACAATGATTTATTACCTGAAAAGACCAGAGAACTAATTAGTGGAGTAATTAATTAATTTAAATTTGCATATTTGCATTTGCAATTAGTGCAGTCAACTGATTAGTCTGAAATGAGGAGTTTGACTCATCAGATGCTGGTGTGAACTGGACCAGAACGTGCAGAATGCCAGCTGAGGCGTTTTGGGGGGCAGAGTGTGAGTGAACGTGCGTGTGTGTGTGCGCGTCCAAATGTTGGCGTTTTGGGGACTGCCCTCTGCTGCACAGAGAAATATTTACTGGAAAAGTAGTAGTTTGTCTGCTATATGATTTAAGGACGATGAAGCGTAAACTAAACAGCTGCACTTCTAACAGTCTTCTCTTCTCGCAAGACTGCACTACAGAGATTCATAGTTGTCATACACTATGGGCCTAAACTACAGTAGCACTTAACACAACAATGTCTAACACTAACATAACCATGGTACCATGTTGGGATGTTGGGGGTTAATCATTCAGAATCACAGAATAGGACTTTCGGTAATTAATATCTTAAAAAAATAAAAAAACTTCTACAAAAGCTACAAGAAGTGTATTGGACATTTCCACTATATTATTAATTAATAATAATAATAATAATAATAATAATAATAATAATAATAATAATAATAAAAAGATACAGTTTTCTGAATTGGCCCAATAGTGGGGCATGTTGTCACACACTGTTTTCCTATTATGCTTCTCAAAAAATAAAAATAATAATTAAAGAGCAAAAATATAAAAGAAACATTTATTAATATATAAATATATATACTGTATGAAACCATTCTTTTGTTAATAAATAATATTTTCATACAGAATTTCTAACATCTAAAACAGTAAAACAATTATAAGAGACAAAAAATATATATTATATTAATTATATATATTAAATTAAAATACAAAAGCCAAAGGTAACATTTTTAATAAATAAAATAAAAAACAAACAACAAACAAATAAATAAATAAATAAATAAATAAATAAATAACATATTGTATGAAACCATAATTTTTGTCCAATTAATTCCAATTAAAACACACTTGCCCCATTCTGACCCAGATTAAAACCAAGCCAAAAAAGCTGTGTACTGAATTTATAACATTTAAAACAGAAAAACAATTCTGAAAGACAAAACAATACATTAGCAAATAACAGTAACATGATTTTTTAAATATTAAAATAAAAACATACTGTATGAAACCATATTGTTGGCCAATACATTTGTACCATATAAAACAAACGTGACAACTTGCCCCAGCAAAAACACTTGTACTGAGAACATCATTTAATGTAATTATCATAATTTAATTTAATTTAGTGCAGTTTAGTCTCTCAGTGCAGTTTTATTGTGTTCATTTGCTCACCCAATAAATATAGCAAAAATCTTAATTTGGAGGACAGAATTTACATAAATAATCCTAATTGGTCTTTACTCAAAACATTCCTGCAATATAGCCACTGTGACAACTAGCCCCGTTCTCCTTTAAATATCTAAATATCATAATTACCAAGTAGCCTACCATCACTGTAAAGTTAGAGTTTGACTGAATGTACACCATACAGTACATCACGACAGCACTATAGCAATGAATTAATTCTTTGCCATGTTTACCAACTGAATGTACATATGTAAGTGCAGAGATTTGATTTATTATCCATCAGGCGACTCTATAACACGCATTGGTGAACTGATTTGCTCTTGCCTGCAGCATCCCTCGCCCTATAATCAAATACACGCTTCACTTTAAAGTCTAAATCATTTAGTCGTCTCTACACTGCTATTGCCGCAGCAGAACTTGCATTAATCTCTCTTTTTTTTAACTCGGAGTTTTTTGACGGTAAATGAGAGCCTCCCGGTGCCCATTACCGCGCGCACCAGATGATGAGAGCCGAATGAAGGTCCCCAGAGACCGCGTCACGTGACCAACCAAACGTCAGTGGCAGATGGCATGGGTACCAGCTCTGGTGCCTGGCATGGGTGTCATTTCTCTGTGAAAGAGAGAGAGAGAGAGGGAGAGGGAGATTAAAGGAATTCTTACAGCTTCGCATCAAGCACATGGGAGGCAGCTCTGCACGTCGCGAGGAATTCGAACATGCGATCCGAACACTGAAAGAAACAGGTGAGCCATGGAAACCCAGTCTGCTGTAGAGCATGCATGTGTTGTTGTTGTGTTTATTGTTATAAACAGTAACGCGCATATCTCCAGTCTTTCCTACTTTACAAGCATTGCCATGGTTTTAAGTTCACCCAGGATCGTTGCTATTTTATAATTGCTGTTAGTCTGTGGAAATAACATCGCCAGTCTAACCAATTAGAAATGAGCTGCAGGACTGAAATCAGTATACATGACCACCACCCTCCTGAGATGACAATAGAAAGTGTAAATCGTTGTGTAAAATGCATTTACTTAACAAAAACTCATTTTGAGTCGATTTATGCAATTTCACATTTGGGAATTAGATATGTGATCACGCTAATGGATGTTAAAATGACTAAACGTGTCATCTGAATCAGCAGGTTCTCGTTTAATTTGATATATAACATCCACATAGGATTTATGTGTATGATTACAAATAAAAACTAGAACCATCATATATGACCAGACGGGTAATATTTTCCAATGTAGGTGTATTAGAAACCATCAAAGATGAAACATAAACAGCAGGTAGGCCTAGATTTCAATGACGAACACGTTCTATGTTTTTTTTAATTTTTTTACAGTTTTTCTGCATTTGTTAACTTTTGTTTATCGCTTTTGAATGAAAATGTTTACCATGTAAAATTACGATGTTTAAAAGCATATCTTTGGGATGATATTTCAGTTTGATTACCACATTAACGCACAATATAGTGGGCTAGATTTGTAAAAATGGCCCTCTTTTTACTTGCAATTTATTTACACAGTTAAGGATACATTGTATACTGATTTGTTACAGATAAATATTAAAGTTTGGAACATATTTTGAAACATTTGATACGCAGGTCAGACCAACAGTCTCGTTTTGGTTTTATGAATTTCTTAACTTAAGATAAAAAATAAAAAAAACAATAGCAGATTAAATGTCACATTAATATTGTGGAGCAAAGCGTTAATTGCAGGTCAGACCAACAGTCTCGTTTTGGTTTTATGAATTTCTTAACTTAAGATAAAAAAAACCAAAACAATAGCAGATTAAATGTCACATTAATATTGTGGAGCAAAGCGTTAATCTGCTAATCACAGATTAACTATTTAAAAAAAAAACTTTATGGAACCCATGGTCAGTTAGGCTTCTGGGGAATTGACGTCATGACTGCTTTATTTTGTTGTTCATTTTTGTCGTCATGCAGGGACGATGCTAACCGTACCATTTGAAGACCCAGACATGATGCGCGAGTCTCAGTTTGGTGCCACATTAACCCGTCAAGAAGACGCCCGGACACTCAGTAGCGCCGAGCTCAAGGAGACAGAGGACGACAACACGGAAAGGGAAGAGGAGGAGAGAGACGAGGACGAGAACGGTCTCCCGAAGAAGAAAGGTCAGCGTAAAAAGAAATTCTCCGAAGGACGCGGCGACCGTGTCAAAATGCGCCGGAATGAAGCGAACGCGCGCGAGCGCAGCCGCATGCACGGCCTCAACGACGCGCTGGAGAGCCTGCGCAAAGTCGTGCCGTGCTACTCCAAAACGCAAAAACTCTCCAAGATCGAGACGTTGAGGCTGGCCAAGAATTACATATGGGCTCTATCTGAGACTCTGAGCGCGGGGAAAAAACCCGAGCTGCTGGGGTTCGTGCAGACCCTGTGTAAGGGCTTGTCACAGCCCACCACTAACTTGGTTGCGGGTTGCCTGCAGCTCAACGCCAGAAATTTCCTTACAGATCACAACGGGGACGTGTCGTTCTCTGGCAGGCCTCAGTACGATTCTGTGTACCCGTATCCGAACGCTGAGATGGCCACGCCCACCGGCCTCA
The DNA here is from genome assembly GCF_001515645.1 of Sinocyclocheilus grahami. Taxonomy (NCBI): domain Eukaryota; kingdom Metazoa; phylum Chordata; class Actinopteri; order Cypriniformes; family Cyprinidae; genus Sinocyclocheilus; species Sinocyclocheilus grahami. The sequence continues at coordinate 333,502 of NW_015505442.1, read as the reverse complement.
GCTCTGGGACCCGGGACGGCGTCAAGCCGTTCCGGCCGTACAACTATTACGCGTCCTATGAGTCCTACTACGACAGCGCCTCTCCAGAGAGCAGCAGCCCTCATATTGACGGCCAAATGAGTCCCCCAATTAATTACAACGGGATTTTCTCGCTTAAAAAACACGAGGACCAAGTCGAGTACAGTAAGAACTGCCATTACGGGATGAGATACTGTAACGTTCCCGGCCGGGGCTCCATGTACCGCGTTTCCCCAGACAGCCATTTTCCTTACGACTTACATCCCCGCAGCCAACCGTTCCAGAGCCAGGACGAATTAAACACGGGTTTCCATAATTAAAAGCGAGCATAGGGGTTGGATGCCAGCTACACTAATCTGTTAATTAATTAGTGCTTGTTGCCGATTGTTTTGCTTTGTTTTCGTTTGATTTCTTCATACGATGTTTGAAAAGAGCCTACTGTCAAATCAATTCTATTTATTTCAGACTGCATAGGTTGGTGCTCGTGCATTGACGCGGGCTGTGGGTGGCCTGTTACAATCAATGAATCAAAAAACGTTAAGCTTTTCAATCAACAATAGCCTACTTGTCTCATATCCTGTGCAGGTGGATTTATTCGAGTGTTACATGAAACACAAAATCACGACAGCAATAATGGAACTATGCAACGCAGTATGACAAATATATTACCGTGCAAACATGTAAATAGCCTTATTGTGTGAATTTTACTATTCGTTAGACTTCTGAGTCTTACTTACTATTCTGACTGATTCCGCGTAATGTCATCAATGAAGGAAGCTATTGTGATTTTGCTATGTAAAATGTTCCCCCCCTATTTATTTGGTTTGTTCTCTGAGGAGCGTCGGGTCTTGTTGAATGGTGTGAACTTGAGCTCACTTCGATCAGCTTGTCGAAATAAATCTTGAATGTGATCAACTGTGTTCATGCTCTTTCTTGAGGAAGTAACCTGAAAGATGAACGTTAATATAATTCATATTTGAACAATGCTAGACATTAACGTAGGCTATTATTAGTGAATAAAATGTTACGGCACCAGACTTTAATCTCGACTTCTACGTCTTGAAATAGGAAATGTATTATTTATTATGAAGCTATCAGCTTCGTATCTGATGACTGAGGTTATTTAATAACGTGAAATAAATGTAAAATCTTTTCAAACCATAAATCTTGTCTCTGAAAATGGCGTACTCTTAAAAATGGCCGTGTGACAGCGAATGAGTCTGACAGCTGACAATCTGATCGAAATACACTGACATGGTTCGAAATGATTCAGCAAAAGACTTGAAATAATAAATATTCAATTAGCAGTTGTTTGTATTTGACCTTATGTTTATTCATATTTGGATATAAGTGCTCCGTTGGGGTTTCGGCGTGAACATGTTGAATTTATTGACCTTTTACAAGATTGTTAATAATGTTTTTGTTATCCAAATAACGGACTTTAATGCAATTTCTAAAATTATTATTATTATTATTATTATTATGAAATAAAACATCTAACGAATTGACTGATTTATAGTTTTTTTTTCTTCTTTTTTTTCTTTTCAGATCAACAAGGTATACTTTCAGATGTCAGATAACACGTCTCGGAGATGACAGTTGAAATATATTGATTTCTAATTTAAATAACAGTTTTATGTTTTATTAGAGTATTAATTTAACACTTATTATATGGTTTTATTAAATACATATATTCCAAATTTGCTTCTCAGATTGTAAAACGAATACAACAAGACCTGAGTGATTCTGTGATTTTCTTCTTCTTATTCTTCTTAATAATAATAATAATAATAATAATAATAATAATAATAATAATAATAAATGATTAAAGCGAAGTTTTTCAGAGTCAAACGAATAGCTGAATTCGGCCAGAACGGACTTTATCCAGAGTTTGTCCGACTGTCAATAAACGCCACACAAATCGGCAGCTACGTATCCGACAATTAAAATATTTCATAGATAAAATAGGAATTGCAAATGTTTATTATTTTTTCCACATTAAAAACATCTAATTTAAAACCCCATTCATCTGAAACTCAGCAGTTGTCAGAGATTTACAGCCTTTTAAAGTTTCTCTACAGGTTCAAATAAATTTCACCTGTAAAACTATAACAAGACGTTAATACATATGTGAATAATTAATAGAAAATAATTTTTCAGTCAGGTATAAAATACGCTGAAGTAGCAAAGAGCACACGAAATTGAAAGCTAAACTTAAACACCGTTTGTATATTTGATGTGGATGTCAAATAAAACTTATAAATATTGGTGACATTGCAGTGAAGGTAAATGACATCTATGCCGGGGTTTTTGTTCCTCTATTACATCATCTTGTCCTGCTCTGTTGCTGTAAGTGCGAAAATGTGTCTCTGTATTTGACATGTGTATCTCTGGAGCTGGAAAGCTCCAGGCCAATGACACCATCCTTCCTCTCACACTCATCCTCTGCTTCAGTCAGCCTCTGACAGCTGCTCCCTGACAGGAGGAGTGTGTGTGTGTGTGAGAGAGAGAGGTCTGCAGGCAAACAGTCTCGGGGGTGAAGGTCTGAATGGTTGGCATGCATTTGCTCTCCTTCGGCTGGGAGGTTAACCACGAATGTGCCCTTTTTCTCTCTCTCCCTCTCATAAGAGTCTATAGAGGTAAAGTATAGAGCAGCATATGGCATATTCTGTGTGGGTGGCAGAGCTGGGGGCGTCAGTCTGGCTTTATATGGACACAGTTTTCACATTCATATCTGACCCATATGCTATTCATAATGCATGCAACACATGCATATATGCATATACATATAACAGACAATCAACTTACTCTAAGTGAATCAATTAACGAGTGGCTCATAATTGCACCCCATGGCTTAATTGTCAGTATGTCACAAGTAAATATGAATTGCATTTACAATACATTACAATATACAGTGCCACAAATCTTGAGGTGCAAGGTTGCTGAGATTATTGGAATATGTTTTACATGAAAATAATATTTCAGTTTTTCTACTTCAAAATGTCTTGTTTAATTCAATGGATGCATCATTTCCCATTTCTTTGTCATTGTTTGAAATGTACTAATTTATGCAAAAAAAGTATTTTGATCTTATTTATTTGTTATCATTGCATGGCAATTACATGATTCATCTCTTCCGAATTTCTTGAAGAAATTGATCAGTTAGGATGAAACATTTGTAAGTTTGAGAAATGAATTTAAATTGTTTATTTGCTTCATTGATTAATTTACTGAATTTTTCAATGAAATGAAAAGTTACCGAATTCCAGTCCTGATAAATAGCAATTATTTAAATGGACAAACAGTGTCTTGAATGGTTAAAGGGCACAATCCCTCTGAGTCTGGCATTATCTAAAATAAATAGCCTGTTAGAAATAATCTGGGTGATTAAAAGTGAAAAATGCTCTGCTCCCACAATGGTGATTTAACACCTTAAACTTTGGCTGCAGAAGTGAGTAATAATTCCCGGAGAGAAAGAGAGAGAGAGGGAAAGAGGGGAAAAAAGGACAGCTAGTCACATCGTCAACCCTCCCCAAATTTCCAGCCTTCTCCGGGACACAGATGGCCTGGGACACAAAACTCTCCCTATTAAATTCCTAATAATCATTTCTCTTGTGGAATGGTGTGAGAGACTGGGGAGGGGAGGCAGAGGGATCTGCTGTTTTAATTAGATGCTTTAAGGAGCAGAGGCGGTGTGGGAAGCAATGCATTCTGGGAGTGATGGGTGCAGGGCTGCCATAAAATGACACCACAGCAGAAGCCAGGAGCTCATTTGCATGTCAGATTGGCATCGGATTGGCACGAGGCCTGGGCATGGGGAAACACTCCTGAACTCAGCAGTCAGAGGTCTGAAGAGAAGAGAAAGACAGCAATTATGTTCCGGAGTGTGAGATTTGGAGAAAGGAGAACAAAAATGACGTAACAGAAACGCAGGATAGTAATTTTTAAAATAGCATAGACATTAAGAGAACTCTGTAAACAGTCATTCCAAAACAAATATTTGTTATAAATCTTGGCTGATATGTTATGTGTCATACAATGCCTATACACAAATTTGCTACTGCAGGTTTTCAAAGGGTCATTAAGATGCTTAGATGCTGTTATCACAATGTCTGATGCAAAATATCATGTACATTAATATACAAATCTTACCAATTAATATTATACAAATATAAAACATAATTTTGTACGGTATATGTATTGCAAAAAATACAAAATATAAACATATTACATATTTATAGAATATTTTAAACAATACTAGGCTATATTTGTTCAAATGTAATATATAAAATCACAAGAATCGTGTAATAATTTTATTTTCAGTGTTTTGTAATTGAAATTATGTGTGTGTGTACAAAATACATAAATATAAATGTTTATTAATATTTATATTAGCATTTAAAACTTAAAATATAACACATACAAGCACACATAAATATAAAAATATTAATATAATAATATATAATATTTATATTAATACTTAACATAATGTATTATTATTTAAGAACTGTATGTTTATTTATATATTATATTTATTATATTTTAAATATTATATCTATATAACATTATGAAACAAAATATAAAACAATTAGCCTACATATTTATAGAACATTTTAAATAACACTTACAGTGTATATTTTGTACATTACAAATACTACAGTGTAATATTTTCTTAAAATGTAATAGAAAATGCCACATATTTTGACAAGAATCATGTATATGAGATTTTTCAGTGTTTTTAAATAAAATGACAGATTTTCATACAAGCTAATTATCTCTCTCTATTTATACTAAAAGCCCTGCATCATATTGGCCTACCAGTTTGTATTTCAATGAAGTAGCATTTCTACAACTTTTAACTTTTCAGATCTATATTCATACTGCATGAAGTTTCAGTTTCATAGGAATGAACATGATACAGTCATTGATTAAACATGTATGAGTTCCCGTCATTTATATAAATCACAAGTTTATTGGAGCACCAGAAAGACTAATAAGAGACATATTTAACTTCCATTAGTAAAAAGTGATGACATATCATTTATAATAGCGTGGATCTTGCTGAGAGGCTCAAAGCTATTATAGAGTTCATCTTGAAGACCTTCATATTCTCTTGACATTTGTCCAAAGTCGCGTTTGTATGAAAGGCTTTAACAGACCTGCATGCACGAGGGGCAATGCAGCACTTCATAGTGTGTTTTTTCTCCTCCTGCCGTCAGCAATTTGAAATAAAAGTGATTTTATAGTCCAAGCACAGAAAATAAGCCTACATTAAATGAACATTAAACTGAGCAGCTTTCTATGTGTCAGGTTTCTCCATGTCTGTGCTGTTTGTCTGTGAGCAAATGGGACACGATCCAACTGCTATTACCCAGAAACACACCTGCTGTTCACGACTGATACGAAAATCAAAAATAAATCAGGAAGTGGAGTTTATTGGAAAATAAAATCTAAACTGCTCGAGTGTGAAGTTTCTGCCAGCATCGCAATCATTTGAGTTTATTAACTATTCAAACGAAATAATCCAAACTGCATGTGTAGCTATCCAGTAGCCTACATTTTGTTTGAGTTTTGCATGACCAGGACCACTTACAATTAATTTATATATATATTTATATATTTTAAAGAAAATATAAAAATATTTTGTTTGATAAAATAATGGATAGATCTGGTTCTTGATTGATCGATGACTGTGTTTTATTTACGATAAAGCACGCTTCGGCCGCTTGTATACGGTGACCGAGAAGTGCAAAACAAATCACAATTCTGAAAACAAAATGACAAGTTACAAACGCAAATGCAAGTCTAAAAAACAAAATAACAATTCAGAAAACACAACAACAATTCAGAAAACACAATGACAAATTCGAAAACAAAATAAGTCAGAAAGCACAAAGACAAATCCGAAAAACAAATTAACAAGTCAGAAAACACAAGGACAAACCGGAAGAGGTAGAACGAGATTTGAAAAGGGAGGAAAAAAAAGTTCGGCAAAAGGCGGGATCGAATCCCGGTCGATCGTGTCAAAAAGCCGACAACACGCACTTATCCATCTGCGCCACTGGAGCTGATGTTCTTCAGTCACTTTTAACTAAATGTAAATAGACACTCCGTATTTTTATTCCATAGCAAGGGCAATTCATACAATACATTTAAACTGAGCTACTTTAATACCATCTCTGAACTTTCTACCACGACTCTGCTGTTCTTCGGCTGGTTCTTCTCTGTATACGTTGATTGACAGATGTCTCGTCCAATCAGCGGTGAGTAATCCCAAACCAATGGCGCTGTCTCAAACTATACCTACCTCTTCCGGTTTGTCCTTGTGTTTTCTGACTTGTTAATTTGTTTTCGGATTTGTCCTTGTGTTTTCTGACATGTTATTTTGTTTTCGGATTTGTCGTTGTGTTTTCTGACTTGTTATTTTGTTTTCGAATTTGTCATTGTGTTTTCTGAATGGTTGTTGTGTTTGCTGAATTGTTATTTTGTTTTTTAGACTTGCATTTGCATTTGTAATTTGTTATTTTGTTTTCAGAATTGTGATTTGTTTTGCACTTCTCGGCCACCGTAAGAGCGAGCGTTTACAGTTCATTTCTATGTGGGTTGAGCCAAAGACTTTAGAATACCCAAGACGTGTCACTCCTATAGTTTTTGAATGGGGAATGATGCAACACTCAATATGGCCGCTCTATCGAACGAAGCCCCGCCTTCTGAGCAAAAGAGCCAATCGCTAATCAGTGAAGTCATCGCGTCGCTGCAGCTGCCTCAGAAGTCGCGGTTGCTATAGAAACGGTCAACGTTCTGACTGAGACGTGCACTTAGGACTGCGCATGCGCACTGGCTGGTCTAGCCTAAGAAATAAGCTATTTATAACGCTGTTTGAGCAAAATAAACAACATTTATGATGCAGTTATTGTCAGATTTCATTGGTGATTTCAAATATAACATTTAATCGTAAGCTTAGTGAACAGTTTTGGAGAATTTGATGTTTCCCCATTCAAAGAGATAGGAGCTACACTTGGATGCCCGAGAGGCGTTTCAAAGATGGCTGCCGAGTGACATGACTTGCCTTAAAGGGACTTTGGTTGAGCTTCACGCTCGCGTAGTGAATTGTGGGATTGACAGTGGACTGGAGAAAACCAGCACAATCTTCATATTTAACATTTAGTCATTTAGCAGACGCATTTATCCAAAGTGACTTACAAATGAGGACACATTTTTAAACTCTCAAGACAGACATCACTACCTGAACTTCACTGCAGTTGGCTTCCCACGTTTTTCGCTTGATATTTGCATGAAGTTGAGCATTCTGTAACATTTTGACGCTCTCGACTGCTCTCAACACGGTCCGCTGTCAATCCTACAATTCTCCATGCGAGCTTGAAGCTCAACTCTGATAGGAATGAATTGAAAACGCTTGCTCGCTCCATGACAGTGAACAAACACTGTTACTGAATTCACTACAGACTTTGGTCAGGTTGGATGCCATATTTTAACACAGATGAAAATGAGGCTGTGAGGGGTAGACTTACAGTCTTACAATGGCACGCAATGTTTAAAGGTCCTAGATCATGTAATTTTCAGTTACTCACACATTTCATAACTGTTTTATGGAGTTTTTGTCTACAGAAAGTTTTTTCGGAACAACGTTTGTCAGCTGAACAATTAGTAAGTATGTTTTTACACAATCCATTGAACACACTGTATTTCTGTTTCTCACTGACTCATTTTCATTCTTGTCAAAAATTAATTCTGACACTTCCTTGTAAAAATCCTAACGTGTCGGTTATATAAGGCAGACAAAAACCTTGAAAACAATCCATGCATTAATTTCATGGCCTCTGAGTAAACAACACAATTGCAGGGTGAACTGATGAAGACCGGGGCAATTGCCCCGAAGGCTGTGAGTAATTTTTTCAAGGTGGAGGTGTTCTTGACCCAGGACTCCCGTAGCTTCAACACCAGATGTGTGATGGTGTGTTTACACTGCTGATCGCTGAACTATGAACTATTGAAGCGACTCATTCAAAGTCATTCACTGTTTTGTATTGCATGCATCTCACAAATACAATCGTACAAGTCTTGCTTTACATGTTATTTCTACATAGAGCTGTACAAAAATATCGTAAGATGCTGTGTAGCACAGCTTCAAAACAACATTCACAAGTTTTTGATGAAACCAGTCAGGTAATTAGAATGAAGGCGGAGCTTTGTGACACGCTTCATACTGTGCATCTTTTGACGTTCATCTAGAATGCAAATTTATTCTGTACTATTTGGTCTTTACAAGCAAATGCGATGTTTACATTTCACACACATTCAACAACAATGCATTACAGAGTTGTTTTACACCATTCACATTTATTCACTTAGTGCATTACATTCGAAAAACTTACAAATGAGGAATGTGAATCATTCTAAGCAGAAATGCTGAAAAACAAATGACCAAACTGGAAATTAGTACAGAATTGTAAGTGACAGAATAGCAGCACAAAGCAGTGGTATTTTAGTTAACATTTTTATAATTTCTGTTTTCATTTTAGTTCATTTTACATTAATTTTAGCTAAAGTTTCAGTCAGTTTGTTGTGTGCGTTTTGTCTTTTTTGTTTTATATAAATAAATGTATATGTAGTTTTTATTAAATTTTACTTCTTTTATTTTTAATTGTTTCAGTACTTCAGCTTTTAACTAAAATGAGGAATGTTGCTTGGGCAACTAGCTGAAATAGTTTAGTTTAAGTTTTAATTTTTTTAATATATTCATTTATTTCAGTTAATGTTTATTTTAAGTAATTAAAATATTTAATTATAAAAACGTGCAATTATGATTATTAATTTCATTTTAGTTCTCAATTTTCTAAAGGAAAAGTTTGTCAGTGTTTGCTTGTTTATAAGACCAACTGATGTGGAAAAAAATCATATGGGTTTGAAATGACATGAGGGTGAGATAAATGACAGAATTTTTCTTTTTGCATGAGCTATTGCTTTAAGTACGCATGTGGCCTAATAAACAGTACATTGATTTTTTGACTGTCACATTTCACCCTGTCCTCCCGTCCTACTGTTGTTCAGCTCATGATGTTCCTCTGTTCCACCTGTCCACCGGGACGGCCCTGTTCTCTAGGACTCCACCCCCATCTCTCCCTGTCCTGCGATTGGACAGAAGTGAGCTATCTGACTGCAAAGGGGAAAAAACTTGGTTCTCATCCAACAAAGTGTCATTGGGGACACGCATGGCCTGCTGGAGGAAGGGACTCGGGCGCTAATGGGGCCCGCAGCAGCACCTGGGGATTTTGGAGAGAGGGCTGGAGGAGGAATTCTAAATGCCTCGGTAACCAGAAGGACTGTTTTCTCCTTCCACTTTTTGGTTCCCTTACTTTCGAAACACCAAGGTGTGGTAGTCTGCAATCTGTCATGTTTGTTTGTCATTAGCTGTTAGTTGACAGCTTGGTTTTGGATAGATTAATAGAACAAAAGACGGCTAATTTTTTTTCCAGGATAGATAGATAGATAGATAGATAGATAGATAGTTAACATAAACTCTGATTATAGCATATTGGTTTTGATTTATTTTATGTGGATGGCATAATGAACCTGAACTCAATAAATCACTCCGCTTTATGTATTTAAATCTTCCTTCTCTCTGTAAACTTCTTTTGACGAACTTGTGAAGCGGATCTCATATATGAAGCACATATGTTCACCTAAACAGGATAAGACTATATTTACAGGAGCAGAGAAAAACATTTATTATTTCATTAAAAGCTTGTTTGAAAAAAATCTGTGTGAGAGAGAGAGAGAGAGAGAGAGAGAGAGAGAAGTGGTAAACAGGCAGGGCAGGTGTTGACGATGCTAATGAAACGGATGACAGATGGCGAGTTTCTCCGTCGCTCACTGTGCGGATAATGGATGAAGGTAATCAAATTCCTCTGTGGCTCTGTGACTTTCCTCACAACTTTCCCATCAATAGTGCCATCAAACGCCAGCGCCACACCTCACGGCTGTCACACACTCTCTGGAGCTGTAAGAACCCTGCAAAACTCCACGGAGCCTTTAACACAAAGATATTTTAAAAAGTAAGGGTCCGTTCAAAAGGGACCCTTTTTTGGCATCTGTTTTTCCATGTAAAGACGTGCTAGACATATATATTTGATCATTGTTTGCGACACATCTTGCTGTTTTTTCAATATCTCGCAACATAAGCATTGTTTTTAAGATGATGTGACAAGTTAAAACTGGCCACCTTCCAGAAACTCCATTGTTTTTTAAACACAAGAAGCTGCGTCTAGAACAAAGACTCCTCCTTTACATCAATGTGCAAAAAAAAAAGGAAAAATGCCTATAGCCTATGCCTATGATCTATAATAGAACAGTGCTAGTACACTCTAAAAAATGCTGGGTTAAATATAACCCAGCGCTGGGTCAAAACAACCCAATTGCTGGGTCAAAACAACCCAATAGCTGGGTTTGTCCCTTTTTAACCCAGCGCTGGGTTATATTTAACCCAGCATTTTTTAGAGTGTAGCATATTATAAAAAGATTAATATATAGCTCAGTTAGGAAGCAAAACAGACATTAGTTTACATGTCACACAGACTACATTGTTTAGTTGAAAGGTATAGTATATTTAATGAATAATTTGTCTTAATTCAGCAACCATTTAATAAAAGCAATTTGTATTATGACTATAGTCACTCCCTAGTCTCCTAGTGACAAGATCTGCTGACATGGGATGCGAATGAAACTTGAAGTATGCTTTGCAGGCAGTGTATGGAGATAAGAAGCTGCAAGTATACAAATTCATAATTGTTTGTGTTTTTTTTATTCATGAGGTCTTATCTTCTGACAAATAAGCATTTTAGATTTTAAGTATTTAAAGGTTTGTCTTTAAAACAGATATAAATAAAAATTGTTTTAGACTATTAACAAACCAGTCTTCTAATCCCTGATACAGAACCGCTGCCTCTTTCGTCATTGACTGATTGACAGAAATACAGCTGCCTTTGGTTTCACACCCAAAATGTATAATAAAGCACAGGCTCTTGCACCTTATTGCTTAATTATACTGTTTCTAAATTGATTACAGGTTTTAATATTTGCTGACATGCAATTTGAAAAACACACTCCTCTGAAGAGCCACTTAACTTGCATACTAACACAGGCCTATAGGCTGGCATAAAATACATTAATAAATGTTATTCTTCAAAAAAAAAAAACATATGAACATACGTGAGGAAAAATGAGTGAGTGAGTGAGACATTTTCACAGGTCTGTTTCATGAAACAGATTTTCTCTTGTCAATCTTGCTTAGAGTAACAAGGTGCTAATTACGCCAGATACATTTCCAGGGCGCCAAAACATATTGGATCTAAAAAGTGTAATTCTTTGTGTGGGAGGGGATGGTGTCACATTGTGCATTTGTTTCCTTTTTTCAGTTTATTTATTCATTCCTTTCTTTGTTTTTGTTTTTTAAATCCTAATTTCATAGTGAGATAAACCTGTTCTTTTGTGCTAGAATTAATTAAACCTTTGGTTTCTCAAAAAATAAATAAATAAAAGTAGTCAAGCAGTTCTAAGTCCCCAGAGAAAAACAAACATGTAATTATTAGCTTTAATCACTTAGTTCGTAATTACTTAATTTCAACAAAATCCTGAAAAATCCTAATCAGATTATATATATATATATATATATTTGACCCTCTAAATCTAGCACTCCCTATTCTAATTATATTCTTTAAAAAAACGTGCCCCTTTTATACTTGCACTCCATTCATTTACTATCTATTTGTTTTCTTTTTATTTATTATACAATTAACAAAAGCAAAAAATGCCTCTAACACTAGCTTGCTCTATTCTTTTTCTATTCTATCTGTTTTCTTTTTTATTTATTATATAATTAAAAAAAAACTTGCTATAGGTATACTGTGTTAAGCTAACTGAGACTTGTTATAGCACTTGCACATCATTGCTCTCTTGTTGATTTTAATTGCTTCCGTTGTCCTCATTTGTAAGTCGCTTTGGATAAAAGCGTCTGCTAAATGATTAAATGTAAATGTAAATATATATAGATATAGATATACTGATCTCTATAATGACTGGGTCGCTCACTGTGATCTAAACTGCCGTCAGGCTGCCGTTTTGGCTTTTATGATTGATGATTAAGTTAAAATAAGTTATAATAGGGTGACCATACGTGGCCAGGATTTGTTTTGGCTTTGTTTTCGTGTTTTCTGAAGGTAATGCTTAAAAAGTAGTTTGACCAATAACATGCAGGCATTGTACATAATGAACCAATCACGGTGTGTGAGAAGGTGGGATCTACGGTCAAAGCGATGCAGTTATGCATACATGTTAGGTGTCTTCGTTTTAAAGTTACCATGAAATCAAAATTGAAAATTCTTATTTTTTAATGGAATACCGTAGTGTTTATTATAAATAATTTATCTGTGCACTTCATTATTTTTTTTTAATTCATGTGCCCTCATAATCTTTAATCAAAAACGTTAACCTCTTCCCCTCAAAACGACTCATCATCTCTTCCGGTCACGAGCTATGGCGCAAGGGCGGAGCTTGTGAGGGGTAAAGGCTGGGATAAAGACAGGAGGAAAGCTGAAGCTGATGCTTCACTTTATAGCACTGACACCGGTCAACATTGAAAAGATATTAGGATATTACTACAACATTACTCTTAGGACATCGCAAACTAATTTCTTTCACGAATATGACTTAACCTGATGGAGGACACCAGGCAGGTGCACAGGTAGGGCTCAACCTGTGCAGAGCACATGCCCTTTTTGTCCTTACACTCTTCTTGTTTGTATAAGTACAGCGTTGTCTTTACGCAAGAAACACTAGTATGTCTACTGTATAAAGGCTTATGTTTTTTGCATTTGAGGTCTGAGACCGGACCTGCGGAGAGAGGGCATTTGCCATCTAAATTAGTCATAGCCAATAGCCTACACTTAAATAGCCTGTGCATACAGTCGCATTTCATCTTTTATAAAATGACATTTTGGCCAAAACGTATTTTACAACAGGAAAAACTGAGCGCCCATGTAGCTACAACTTTGTAACCTGTTGATCAAAAAAACGTAATGTGATGCTGCCATTTTAATGATGGACAAATTGCACATTTGCACACACATTCGCTGGTCAAAAACCTGGCCATAACGGCATTTGAGTTTGACAAAGCGACTGAGTGTTCCTCGTCAGCTAGGTAAAATATATTTCTAAGAAAATTCTTCTTTGATTTATAATGGCTATCTGCTGATACACTTAATTTATTAACATTTAATCATATTATATATGGTCGCTCTCACAGCATGGTTAATGTTTACGATGTTAATATGCATGTATTTGCTAGCTAGCTAATTTTTGAATGTAGTATTCTGTACTCCCCGCTTATCATTAAGATGTGACCAGTAAAAAAGGGGGGGGGGGTGCCCTTTTTCAGTTTCAGCACATGCCCCTCAAAAGGTCTGTGCACAGCCCTGGAGGACACGCTCAGTCATTCAGGAAGTCTCGCTCTCTCTCTCTCTCTCTCTCTCTCTCTCTCTCTCTCTCTTCCTTGACCGTCTTCATCATCCTTAATAAATAAAACATTTATTCATGCTTGGGTGTTGGCTGTGAATCCAGTGGAGAGAAATCCCCCACCACTAACTGCAAACTGGCATTCAGATCTGCCTCCATTTTTTTTGCAACGCCCCACCTTCCAACGATCCAATCAATTCCCGAAGGACGAAATACAGTCCCGCCCTCTCATTTCAGATGCCGTTTCACACGGATATACGTCACAGTAGAGAAGAAAAGACAATGGCAACTTCCATTTCATGCTGACTTTAAAAGCAGCCGATCAGTGTTTGACATCAAAATACCTCGAGAGCGTTTCGAAAGCATAACCGTCTGTATGGTACTTTGATGTCATACACCGATCGGTCTGCACACGCAAACAAAGCCAAAACCTAGATATTTTAGGCAATATAGAAATCCTGGCCAGGATGCGTCCTGGGAAAATGGCACGTTTGGTCACCCTAATTTAGGCACTAATAGGTACACTATAGGGACCAATATCTACTTTTAAGGCAATCCTCGAGAGCGTTTCGAAAGCATAACGTCTGTATGGTACTTTGATGTCGTACACTGATCGGTCTGCACACGCAAACAAAGCCAAAACCTAGTAGTGATGCAAAGTCCGATTCATTTCTGCGAGGCGGTTCTTTTCGGACAGATTGGCTCATTGAACCGGTTCAAAAAGCCGATTAATCGGTTCCTGACGTCATCAAGCAATAACGTCTCTGCGCATTTCTTTTCTAACAACTCAGTGCAATGTTGTATCAATGAAAAATTCAAATAAGTCATTTGTGTCAACACATATGAAACTTTCAAAAAAATAAAGTTATTTGTGTGAATGCATATTGCTGATTATTGCCATATAATTCACTTAAGTTAATGGTGTTTGTGGTCACAGATCCTTTATGTCAGATATGACTGACTGACCAATATTGACTAGCCTACAATTTGGATAAGATTCCTAAAAGTTTCACACCTACAGCACACATTACAGACATTGATGCACAAACGCGGATATGTTCTACATGTCTACAGTATAAAGAATGAATAAACCAGTCTTATAAACTCCTTGATTTCACTTAAGCAACTTTAAATATAATATGCATGCGCAATAAACTATTGTAAAATTTATTTACATCACTCAAAGAAAGGTTTTTGCAGGTTTTAATAAAATGTAAATTCACAATCATAATAAGCATATTTCCAGTATGTGCCTCAGGTTTGCACAGTGTCGTCAACTCACTCATCAGAATCTTCGGTAATCCTCGGCAAACTTCGACAGTTGGTTGAACCGGCTTAATCGGTTCTTTTTGAGTTGGACGTGCTACCTCGGCTGTGCGTCCTGCGTCATCAACCCGGAACTAAAGTTCGATTCAGTTCGATTTGTGAACCGGCTTAACCGGTTACTTCCTGAGAACCGGCTCAAAAGAACGATTCGTTCAAGAACCGAACATCACTAAAACCTAGATATTTTAGGCAATATAGAATTCCTGGCCAGGACGCATCGGGGAAAAATGGTTTTGTGTGAATTGCCTAAAAAAGAGTCGCTTGGAGTCTGCATTTTTATGGTGCACCGTGTAGGACTTCCGGTAAATTTGTGCAGTGTGAACTGAACCAAAGTCCCTTTAAGGCAAGTCATTTCACTCGCGGCCATCTTTGAAACGCCTCTAGGGCATGCAAGTGCAGGTCCTATCTCTTTGAATGAGTAAACATCAAATTCACCAAAACCGTTCGCCAAGCTTACAATTAATTTTCATATTTGAAATCACCAATGAAATCTGACAACAACTGTCTAATAGCGTTAAAAAAGCATATTAATAAGGTTAGAGCAGCATCTCAGAGCTGACTGTTTCTATAGCAACCGGGACTTCAAACAGCAGCTGCAGTGACACACTGACTTTCCCCATTAGCGATTGGCTCTTTTACTCAGAAGGCGGGGCTTCGTTCGATAGAGCGGCCATATTGAGCGTTTCATTTTCCCCCAATTCCAAATTATACGAGTGACGCGTTTTGGGTATTCTATAGTCTTTGACTGAACCGCAGCCAGTTGGCATGTTGTACAATGCACGGACTTTAATGGAGGGTTTTGTTCTAATTCACAGAAACTGGCACAGAGGCGTGTCGTTCGAAAGTTTTGGATCCAGTCGCTGTCTTCCACCTGAGCTGCTCCTGCCGTGGCCTGTAAACAACTTAAATTGTCTTCACTAGGTAAAAGCAAAAATCTTTAATCAAACTATTTTTGTGTGTAATCAGACATCCAGTGTTGTGGACGTTGCCGTTAACATAATTCGTAAAGATGCTTGATATCGATTCTTTGTTTGAACAGTAGCGGCTCGAAATCAACAGCTATTGTGAAATGAGAAAAGGAGATATTCTTTGTTTATATGGCTGGAATACTTGACTTTAAGCACAGATTTTAGTCTGGTTGTAAATTGCAAACCCTGGATTTGTCTGATCTCAACAATAAGGGTTCAAATTTGTACTTTCCCTGCCAATATTTCACTGGCACAGAATGATAGGCCTTTACACTAATCGGTTTGTAGACTTACTTAGGCTACTGATGCTTTCAAGGCAATTACAAGTCATTTTGTATTTTCAACAGAAAACTCTGTGAGTCTACTAGAAACAATATTATATATTAAAACTTTATAAGATTTTCATTGGCAACACGACGCTGGCTCAACAGGGCAAATGGCTGTCAATCGGCCTGATGTGGAGACTTGAAGATGGGCTTATTTCTTGAGCTAGAACCAAACCAAAATACCGTAGAAACAACTTAGCAACCATCTACAATATTTGAGCAGGAGTTTTTCACGAAAGCACCAGTGTAAGATTATAGTTAAAACCACTGTCTAAATAAAGAGTTTAAGGCAAGCCACTACAGGCTAAACCATTGTTTTTCATGCACTGTCATTTTTCATTCGCATCTGTAGGTTTCAATTTCATACAATTTTCAAAAAAAAAATTTTTCTCATGCACTGAGCCAGGAATCACCACTGAAGTAGGACTTACAAACACCAAACTTTCCAGTTTTATTCCATTTATCCATAGCCACCTGTTTTATATAACATTTTATTCCTAAAACACTTTTCTAAAACTGTCTGTTTGACGTTCTGATTTATGGTATATAATATAAAGAGATATCCAAAATTCCCTCTGTGCAAACCTTTAATATGTTAAGAATTTTGAACCTGGTTTTATCCAATCTTCACATTTCTGTTCTGGAAATGTATGCAAAATAGTGCATATTTAATTAGATAATGACTGATTTGCATAGTTAAACAACATTTCAGAAAACTTGTAATACAAAACAACTGTCTTAATGTACTGTGATTAAAAAGAAAGAGTAAGGTGATATCTATCAGTCTCATTCACCTGTGATGTCTTGCCTTATAAGAGGAATGGATTCTGTCCAGGCTTTTTGTCATAGAAATGTGAACCTGGTTTCATTATTTATGCATTTTAATGGCCTCTTTGTGCTTTGCAAACAAACTTATAGGCTCATGGAAGCAAGGGCATATGGTTTTACATGCATAAAAAACCAATCACATTTGCACATAAGAGTGCCCATCCACGCACACACCCTCCAATGTTAATGTATAGGTAGTTTGATGATCGCAATGGCGGCAGTCGATCCGCTCTCGGCTCAGAGAGCTCAGATATCCTCGGGCACCACTGCCAAGCTGCCAGTCGGTATCGTCACACCTTACTGCCTTTAAAGATTGCCCTGCAGAGACAGCAGGGAAAGCTGAACAGCCGGGCAGCCCTGGAGAGTTACGAGGTGGGAGCCATGCCAAGACGTGCCCACCAGAGAGAGAGAGAAAGAGGGGGTGAGGGAGGTACCCATCCACAGCTATCATGAAGGACAGAGAGGGGGGATTTGAACAGAAGCGACACGGATCCTACATGTACCTGCACAGCCAATCAATTCTCCGAATCTTTGCGACGATGCTGCGTGAGATATATGCGCAAACATGCAGGTCTGCACCACCGTAATCCACAGAAATGGCAATGGAAGACAGAATGTAAATGAGGCTGTTATTGCACAGTCGCGTTCATCAAACTGAGCTGGAGAGACTTCAATGGCCCTGATGAATATGCATGCAAATTTGTTAATTAAGTTAATTATTCTGCTGAAAATTCATTTGTCTTCCCAAGGACATTTCTGCAATGATTTTAACATGTTTCTACCATTAGTCATGCACAGTGCAGTTTAAAATCACTTTGTCCACTCTATTTATTTATTTCTCCAAAAGTTTCGCACCCAGTGGGGGGACGGTGTGCAAAACCGCCGAGGTCGGCAGAGGTTACGCATATGTGTGTGCATGTGTTTAAGCAAAGCAAGTCGATGGTAGCTTATGTCTACGAGGTCACTGGATGGCCAGTGTTATTTTAAAACACATGCCAGAACAGAAACCTTATGTCTTGACAAGAACATGAAGAAATAACTTTAAAGAAATAGTTAACCCAGATTGAAAATTTGTTGTCAATTTTTCACCCTCAGGCCAACCGGATGTTGATGAGTTTGTTTCTTCATGGGAACAGATTTGGAGAAATGTAGCATTCCATCACTTGCTCACCAATGGATCCTCTGCAGTGAATGGGTGCCGTCAGAATGAGAGTCCAAACAGCTGATAAAAACATCATAATAATCTACAAGTAATCCACAGCACTCCAGTCCATCAGTTAACATCTTGTAAAGTAAAAAGCTGCGTGTTTGTAAGAAACAAATCCATTAAGACATTTTTAACTTCAAAACCGTTACTTCCAGCTAAAATGCGAGTCCTCTATCCATAATGCTTCCTCCATCTCCTCTGAATGAGGAGAGAAATACCGAGCATTGCTTACAAGCACAGTCCAAAATGATTCTAAACGCATATGTGGGAGATTTTGATGTGCTAGGAGCGGAAGCATTAATATGGACTTTTTTTTGCCAGAGGAGACCGTTTAAAGAAGATGTTAATTGATGGACTGGAGTGGTGTGGATTATTGTGATGTTTTTATCAGCTGTTTGGACTCTCATTCTGACGGCACCCATTCACTGCAGAGCATCCATTGGTGAGCAAGTGATGTTATATGTCCACCACTCAAAAATCGCAAGTCCGAACATTTAGAAAAATAAAAGCATATGAGTAGTGGTATATTTTTTTTGTCTGTAGCACAAATGGTGCAGTGTTAGTGGTTTGTTCAAATCTCTAACTCTAAGTACACCTTAGCAAGTGCTAATAAATTAGACAGTTCTGGTTATAATGAGGAAGAGATTAGTATAAAAATCCTTCAGAGAACAGATGTCTATCAGCTCCGATCGATGCCACACCTGGTTATTAAAATGCATCGTTTCATAAGCAAGACCTTTGAGTGAGCAGAGAATAATTCCTTTGATATTTAGAAGAGAAGAGTTTTGCTTTAGTAGGATGAGACTCTAATTCTCTGTTCCAGGAGTTAAATTAATATAATGTAAATAAAGAGATGTTGTTGTTGTGCAGAACATCACGCATGTAAAAAAAGGCTGAGAACGGACGGGCTGGTTTATGAACGCATAAATGTTGCTTGAGACTGTATTTCATCATTCTGACCCTGTAGAGGAGCTGTGCAGTGTGACTCATGGTTTTGGTTTGATCGTGGATGATTTGAACACTGTGTTTCACTCCAATCTGCTCTCAATTAACCCTGATGTCCTCCGAGGTTTGCCTGAGGCATATGCATCTCTTCCCCTCTCATATACAATAAGCACTCTGTATCGACAAATACATTTTAAAATCTATTAATAATTTAGCTTTAATTTTTTTTTTTGGAAATGTTTAGTGTGTGTGTGTGTGTGTGTGCTAGCACCCTCTATTCTAATCTATCTACTGTATAATTGTAACGATATAATATAATATACTTATATTAATTGCAGAATAAAATATCAGAATAAGACTTTTAAAATGAAAAAAGAAAGCAAGTTGTCACTTTTTACTCTAGTGAACATCTCATCAAACCTAATATTGTAACATCTTGTCACACTATATGGGGTAAGTTGTCACACTGGGGCGATTCCATTAAATGCCATTCGATCATAAAACAACAAAAATGGAAACAATAACAGCACAACCAAACGTAGGCTGACAAAACCTTAAAATAACCAAATTTATAGTGTGACAAATGTGACATGTTTCTAGACCTGGCATTTGTGAAAAATAATATCCAAGAAGATTATCTAAACTACAGACTTCCAAAAAACCTTGACATTAAAAGGCAGCAAAATAAAATGGAAAAATCACAGTATGTTAAATAAAGGCAGGAGGAAAGCAGGTAAGAACAGGAAGGTCTAATGAGACTCTATTGAGCAGAAAACAACATCTGTTTGGCTCCTGGCTATAATCTGAGCACACATTTGCCAGAGAGGAACAGTATGGGAAAAGACCGCGTCTTTCAAGAAACTTGTAAACAGATGCAGTGAACAGGTATGTCTGTTCTCAACTTTCCCAGCGATGAACTGTTTCTGTTCAAAGCTGAGCAGATTTCAAAGGTCTTTGAAGGAAATAACATTATTTTGCTGCTGGATAGGTGAATCTCTGCTTCTTTTTGGCACTCTGAAAACACTGAGGAATATAAATGATATAACTCGTGCAATGATTTCTATTATGAGCAAGACTTCAGTCACATGGTCTCTTCTGAAATGTTATATTCCTGTTTATGTTTCATGTGGGTGAAACAGCATGATCGGGGACATTTAGCGAGGCATGTCAGTGCTATAAACAGACTGTCATTTTAACACTGCTGAAATGTCAAAGCAGACATGTCAGATCATGCCAACATCCACATCTCATTTTATGGAAAGATTTGCTAAAAAAAAATGATATACCTAATGTCCAAAAGTTTGGGGCCGGTAAGATTTTTTTAATGTTTTTGAAAGAAGTCTCTTATGCTCACCAAGGCTGCATTTATTCAATTAAAAATACATTAAAAACAGCAATATTGTGAAATATTTGTACAATTTAAAATAACTGTTTTCTATGTGAATATATTGTAAAATGTCATTTATTCCTGTGATTCAAAGCTGAATTTTCAGTATCATTACTCCACTCTTCAGTGTCACATGATCCTTCAGAAATCATTCTAATATGCTGATTTACTGCTCAAAAACCATTTCTTATTATTATAACGTTGAACACAGTTGTGCTGCTTCATATTTTTGTGGAAACCGAGTTTCTGCTGAAAAGCTGAAAAGAAGAGCATTTATTTGAAATAGAAATCTTTATAACATTATAAATGTCTTTAATGCATCCCTGCTGAATAAAAGAATGAATTCCTTTAAATAAATAAATATTACTGACCCCACACTTTTGAACAGTTAGTGCACATTATAGTTGATGCAATTTGAAACATTAGTCATTATGCATGTTATTAAAAGTGCAGAATTATTTTGGATGATTTATACATTTCTACACACATAATGTTCTGGTGCAAAATCCTCAAATCTATGATAAATCACACCAGAGCTGAGCTAAGTCGACGTATTGTCTAGAAGAGAGCAATTGACTGCCGTCTGTCTGAGGTTTGTGGTTTGGGAGTTTAATGAGATCAGAACAGAACAGAGACGTCGTGGGACTATGTGCTCCACTGAGTGAGATAAATCAGCTTTTTAAGACAGATATCACACATAATTACATTAGGTGTTATATTAAAGATACCTCAGAGTGTATTTGTCAGAGGAGCATATAGTCTGACATTTATCAGTGATATTCAGTGATGGTTCCATCAAGAACCTTTAACATCCATGGACTCTCTCCATTCCACAAAAGGTGAAAAAAGGTTCTTTAAATAATTAAAATGTTTTCACACTAAGAAAAAAAGTGGTTCTTTAAAAAACTGCTCACTTTGCGGAACCATAAATGGTTCTTCGAAGGCACTGCTTGCTATTTGGAGTCTTTATTTTTGAGAGTGTATCTGAATGCTCATGCTTTTAAAAATCTGCTCTGACTTCTTTTATTCTATGGTAGCCTACACAATGTCCAAACTGCTCTAATTTTATACAGTTAAAGCAAAATGTGACTATGGTGGTCAAGCAGTGTTTTAAGGTAAAATCTTCAGTGAATAACTTATGGTTGCATGAAAAACAGACCAGAATCTATCATATGATTTCAGATTTAGTGCACAAGTAGCCTAAGAGACTATTTTTATGGTGTTTTTTATTTTTATTTTTTGTCCAATTCTTCTAATATTTTTGTAAAATTAAATATTAGAAGAAAAGAAAACAAAGTATTAATGTCTAATGTCTTGTAAGTCCAAATGGTCTCGGGCAAAACATCACTTTAATAAAAATTTAATTTGAAGAATGTAATTCGAAGCGCTGTAAAGCTCATAAATGTCTCACTTGTTGACCACTACTGCTATCTACTGGACACTGGCGGAGTTACCCATTTGCAACCAAGACCTTTCTTTTTTCTTTTACTGCACAGTGGAAAATTCCTTTTTTTTAGTATTCTGATATCAAACTTGGTTTTCCATCTGCTTTTTTTTTTGTCTCTGTTCCGCTTTCAGGAATTTTCATGACGCATTACATTACAGTCGTGTAGATGGAGACTTCTCCAAACTCAACAACCTCAAGCACACAAATATTACGTTACAAAACTGTAATACATGTAATTCAATGATGTGACACTTTTTAAAAACATTTTCTAGATTTATTAAGTTATTCAAAAATACATTCAATACATTCAGACAGACAATTACTTCAGTACACTTTTATTATACACATGTTTTCAGTTATTTGATAGTTTGGGGGCTAAATATGTTTAATGGCAAAATATCTAGGTGGTGTAAAATAAATTCTAGAAATTCCTTAAATTCTTAAAAAAAAAAAAAAGGGAAGACATTTGGTATAAAATCTTTTATAATAATAAAAGGGCTGTGTCTGAAGGTTTTTAATCAACATATTTGTATAGGCCTATATATTTTGACTTTATTATGACATATAGGCCTAAAGATAATTCAGACTGTCAAATGGAATAACCCCAAACACTTTCTGATATTACTGATGATGATATTTGTAAGAAAAATATTTGTAAAAATAATTATTAAGGAGTGTGAGTGTTCATGCTTTAAGGAAAATATTTGTAGTACCTTTTACTTGATACTTGCAACCCTTAATAATTTTTTTAATTTTCTTTCTACATTTAGAAACAAACAAACCATTATTAAACCATTAGACATAAACATTCAGAAAACCATTGCTATCATGTGACAGGAATAACCATAAAACAGAGTCTCATGGCTCTCTCTCTCTTTCTCTCTCTCTCTATATATATATATATTTCAGACTACATAATGTCAGAAAAAATAAAAATATTTTTTAAATATATTTTTTCAAATAATTATTAAGGGGTTTTCATTCATTAAGGTGTATTATGTAGGTGGTGTAAAATAAATTCTAGAAATTCCTTAAATTCTTAAAAAAAAAAAAAATGAAGACATTTGGTATAAAATCTTTTATAATAATAAAAGGGCTGTGTCTGAAGGTTTTTAATCAATATATTTGTATAGGCCTATATATTTTGACTTTATTATGACATATAGGCCTAAAGATAATTCAGACTGTCAAATGGAATAACCCCAAACATTTTCTGATATTACTGATGATGATATTTGTAAGAAAAATATTTGTAAAAATAATTATTAAGGAGTGTGAGTGTTCATGCTTTAAGGAAAATATTTGTAGTACCTTTTACTTGATACTTGCAACCCTTAATAATTTTTTTAATTTTCTTTCTACATTTAGAAACAAACAAACCATTATTAAACCATTAGACATAAACATTCAGAAAACCATTGCTATCATGTGACAGGAATAACCATAAAACAGAGTCTCATGGCTCTCTCTCTCTTTCTCTCTCTCTCTATATATATATATATTTCAGACTACATAATGTCAGAAAAAATAAAAATATTTTTTAAATATATTTTTTCAAATAATTATTAAGGGGTTTTCATTCATTAAGGTGTATTATAAATTCATGTTTTCAGGAAAATATATTACTTTTTACTTAATAGTTACACCACTTAAACTTTTTTTTAATGTATGAAACCAACGTGAATTAATTTAAATCGCATTTCTAAGAATTTGTTTAATAATTGTTAATTATGAATAATTGTTAATTATTTTGTCATTCTAAAATTTCTGTCATTACTCCTTTCACTCTTGCATGTTTTTTGGTTTGATTTGTTGATGAATAAAAACTATACGATCCACCAGTTATTCATCTGAACATCCTGAGAATGTTTTGAGCCAATGTAAACATCACGTGACTCACTTCAGAGCTACAACAAAATGACGTCATGACACTTTAACATGATCAGAGATGAAACTGGCCCGAGAAGCTGCTCGGGTTGCTGAATGTTTGCGTGCTGAACCTCTGCGAGAGCCGACGGAAACCTCTGCTCCATGGCAGGAAATTCCTGAACTTCTTCCCTCCGAAGATGTGGACGAGTGGATTCAGACAGCAGTGGGAATACGCTAGAACGTGAGTGATGCAGTAGATGATCTCCCAAATACTTTCCCTCAATGCAAAAACGCCTAAAGACCTCAAGGACAAGAGGAAGAGAAAGATGTTATATGGCGCCCAGCACATGAAGAATCCCACGGCGATGCTTAGGATGACGCATACGGCGTGATTTCTGCTTCGGATGCGACTCTGAAGGATGGCAAATCCCATCCGTGTGTGGCAGAACACAATAACCAGGAATGGCAACAGGAAAAAGAGAATTATCTGAGAGAAGTATCCAAACAACTCCATAAACATTGAGTTATAGTTGGGAACACAAAATACACCATCAGGACCGTCCACAGTTTCAGAGAAGATCATTTCAGGCAGACTGAAGCCTACAGAGATCAACCATGCCACAGCAGAGGAGATGTGCGTGTAAAGTCTGCTACGATTCCCTACAGATGAAGCGAACACCGGATACACCACCACCACGTATCGATGGACTGTCATGACTGTGAGGAACATCATGTAGCCGTACAGGCCCAAAAAGATGTACCAGGTGAACATCTTGCAGGCCAGATTTCCAAAAATCCATCCCCAGATGTGATTAATGGTCCAGGGAACCAGCGTGAAGGTGAAGATGAGGTCGGACACTGTCAGATGGAGGAGCAAGCAGTCAGCAGAGCTTCTCAAAGCCACTTTCTTCAAGACCACCCAAAGCACAAAGCTGTTTCCGGGTAGACTGATGCAGATGATGAGACTGTAGCAAATGGCGTTGATGATCCTAAACGAAAAATTCTCCTCCTCTAATGTAACCAAAGGATAATAATCCTCATATGAGCAGTTGAAGTCATAATCATAGCTGATATTGGAGACCTCGTGCAAAGTCTCTCCATGCATCATGTCGTCTGTAGAAAGACAGATTGAATTGATGTTAAAAATGATGAACTATAAACTGACCTATATGACAAAACTCCAAATATTCTGAAGCCATGCAATAGTTTTGTGTGAGGAACAGAAAGTAAACACAGATTTTAGGGAAAAAATACAAACGTATCCCTTATATAAAGGTTCTGTTTGACTTCAGATGATTTGGAAATTGACACATGATTCATTTGGACAAATGCTATGGTGCTACTGTAAATAATAAAAAACATATTTAAATTTTTTTTTTTTACATTTTTTAATTATTAGAAATCAGAAATGCATACATGCCTACCCACAAACAAAGAGATATGAAAGAAAAATGTAATACAAGAAATACCTTGGTTGTTGTGGGGGTTTGTTCCTTAAAATATCGCTGTTGTCTCTCATAGAGACACTGAAGAAATCATGCATGTTCTGCGTGTTTCTTCCTTCAGTCACATGAACGTCCAGCCCACTTATTTACATCAAACACATTAACACATATCTTCTTTAACAGATACATTCATCGTAAAGTAAATTGTTGAATAAAATATAAATAACATTTTACACTATGTCTTCTTAAACCTCTAATACAGTGATAGAGCGCAGAAATAAACAGCAAAGCTGGAGTTTTGCTTCAAATTTTCTAATATATATATATATACAAACGTGTGTGTGTGTGTGTGTGTGTGTATTACAGTTTTCTTGGTGGTTATACCAATTAAAAAAGTTATGTCTAAATATTTGTAATATATATATATATATATATTATACTCAAATCATTTTGGGGGGAAACAAGGTTAAAAAAAACAAATGATCATTCTATTACTAAAATGTTTTTTTTCTGGGAATAAATAAATTCATCATGTTTATGGTCTCTATTTTTACAGTGTTTTCAGTGTGTTCAGCTCTACAATGTTTGTTTGTTGCGCTTCACAATTTTCTCGAGCTCCTTCATTCGTGTACGGATGAATCCTGGAGTCGCTCGGATCCGTTGGTCCTCTGTAGAGCCCCGACTGCCTGAGTTCAGGAGAGCAGAACAATAAGCTGGACAAGAGACTTCTGTACTTCCCTCTGAGAATATACAGCGCTGGGTTTATGCAGCAATGAGAAAATGCCAGAATCCTGGAGATGACAAATGCAGCGTGCAGCTGATAATGTTCACAGGCATCAAATTCATAGATGGACATCAGCACGATGATGATATGGTACGGCCCCCAGCATATGAAGAAAGCTATAACAATGCACAGCACCAGTATCACAGTTCTGTATTTCTGCCTGGTCGACGTTGACATGAGAGTCAAAAGGATTTTGGTGTAACAGAAAGCAATGACAGCAAACGGTACGAGGAACAGCAGAATGAGCTGTGCATAATATCCAGCCTTTTCATCATGCGTATCGGTGCTTTCACAAGAATATGTGTTGATATGCGCATTTTGTGCCTTTGCGGTTATTGAATCTCTCAGACAAGCAATCAAACTTATGATCCAGGCACCAATGCAGGCAACTTTTGAACATTTGAGCCTTCGACTCCGTGTTAGCCAGTAGCTTCTGACCACAACCACAACAAAACGGTCGAGGGTCATGGCTGTGAGGAGGATAAGGCTTCCGTAGATGCCTACAAAATAGGCCCCGGTCATGATCATGCAGGCGACGTCACCAAAAACCCAATGATGAAGAAGCTCCACGCACCAGAAAGGCAACGTCAGTGTGAACAGAAGGTCGAAAAGAGCCAAACAGAACATGAAAAGGTTGGTGGCCCTTTTCAGGTCTTCGTAGCAGGTGAGCGCACACACGAGGAAGCCATTTCCAAGGATGCTGAGGCAGAAGATTATGGCGTAGCACACGCCGGTGGTCATTTTATAGTTGTCGACCTCACACATTGAGATTAGCTCGTCATCATACTCATATGAGTCATTCTCATAATGGCTGATGTTTGAGTTGAATGCCTCCATCTAGCATAAAAATAAAGGCATTTTACCACAATGCAATTTCTGACACTTGCATGATGTAGAAAATTTCAAAGCAAGCAATCACAGTCAAAAGCTATGCAACTGTTGCATCTTACATCTTCGGTAGTATACAGTATAGTAAGAAGAATGAAAGAACATGAAATGCATACCTCAAGGTCTTGGTTGACTGGGTTGTATAACTGCTTAAGGAAAATAGTCTACGTGACAATAGAAATCACACTTCTGTTAGTGTTGTCATTTCCTTTTGCTAATGCATGCAGTTTCACAATGAATAAACCGAGAGTGGCTTGGCATTGTAGCATGTGTTTTCTGAGAAGTTTAAAAACCTTTTGGTTAGCTGCCAAATATATTTATATTTGTATATTTATTGAGAATTTGAGTGATTCCAGGTCCTTAATGATTCTCAATAATTTTTTTTTTGGGAAATGCAATTGCATTAGGCCTACTTCTTTTTCCATTTCAATAAAATATGAATTTTAAACAGTTCTTGCAAAAGTACAGACTTTTAATTACTTTTCGGTCTTTTTAGAGGCAAGGATACAGTAAAAACAATCCAATTACAGGCCTTCGTTTTGTTCTCGATATTACACAACAATACTAAACACATAAAAGTGAAAATGTATTAAATTCATTCATGTTTTAAAAATGCTATCGATAAAATGCATACTGAACACATTGTCATATGAAGAACATCTACAACTCGATCATCTACATTTGAAAAGAATGTGTTTGATTCACTGAAAAAGAGGTGGTTCATAACAGTACATTAAAATAAGTCACTTGAGCAAACTTTACTCTCATCTTGAGTTCTTTCCAGACCATTTGATGAACCAAAAACACATACCAGAAGATCACACTGAATCAGCCAACCACATATTACTAAAGTGCCAAAGCTGTGGTGAACTGATCCATAGAACAGCTGCAAGTATGAGAAATTAGCAGAAATGCTGATTTTTTTGTTGACTCATCAAAGTATTGACAGAACCAAAGCCCAGGAACATGCGTCAGTGAAAAGTTCATGCACATGTTTTAAAAGAATTCAAGTCGCCAAGTCTGTAAGTATATCAGTTAATGATCTTTGGCTAATTTGATTAGTGATTATTTAATTATAAACAATTATTATTATGTAAAAAATCTCAGTGGAAAAATATTTCACTTTTAGTAGCAGATAATGTGAGATGCGCAGATGCAAAGATGTTTTGTTGATCAAAGTTGCTTGCAGGAAACACTCATAGAAACATCAAGGAGACCATAAGAGCAGAGCAAACATGCAGGCATTTTTCATTGCATTTATCTAGTTACAAAACAGAACTCACACTTATCACACCAGATTAGGGTTGGTTTATTAGGTATCCTGACAGATGTTTCCTGATTAGGTTTTTTTTTCTGCTTGCATATTTCAAATTCTCAAAAAAAAAAAGGGGAACGAAACTGTCTGCAGTTGAGCCCATCCAAGTGCACA
>NW_015505442.1:294433-303091 GCF_001515645.1 Sinocyclocheilus grahami | reverse complement strand
ACACACACACACACACACACATATACATATGTTACAGTTTTTTTTTTTGATTGTTATATGACATTAAAAAGTTCTAAATAATTGCTACTCAGTATCATTTTAGGGAAAAAACAAAGTTTTTTGAACTGACCGTTCCATTACTAAAATGTTTTTCAGGGAATAATAAATTCCTCATGTTTACGGTCTCCATTTTTATAGTGCTTTCAGTGTGTTCAGTGACATTTGTTTGTTGCACTTCACAAGTTTCTTGAGCTCTTTCATTCGCGTATGGATGAATCCTGGAGTCGCTGGGATCTGTTGGTCCTCTGTAGAGCCCCGACTGCCTGAGTTCAGGTGAGCAGAACAATAAGCTTGACAAGAGATTTCTGTACTTCCCTCTGACAATATACAGCGCCGGGTTCATGCAGCAGTGAGAAAACGCCAGAATCCTGCAGACGATAAATGCAACATGCAGCCGATAATGTTCGCAGGCATCAAAGTCATAGATGGACATCAACACGATGATGATATGATAGGGCCCCCAGCATATGAAGAAAGCAATAACAATGCACAGCACCAGTATCACAGTCCTGTATTTCTGCCTGGTCGATGTTGACATGAGGGTCAAAATAATTTTGGTGTAACAGAAAACAATGATGGCAAACGGTACAAGAAACAGCAGAATGAGCTGAGCGTAATATCCAACATTGTCATCAACTGTATTGACGCTTTGACACGAGTATGTGTTGATATGTATGTCTTGTGCCTTTGCGGCTATTGAATCTCTCAGACAAGCAATCAAACTTATAATCCAGGCGCCAATGCAGGCGGCCTTTGAACATTTGAGCCTTCGACTCCGTGTTAACCAGTAACTTCTGACCACAACCACAACAAAACGGTCGAGGGTCATAGCCGTGAGAAGGATGAGGCTTCCGTAGATGCCTACAAAATAGGCCCCGGTCATGATCTTACAGGCAACATCTCCAAAAACCCAGTGATGAAGAAACTCCACGGACCAGAAAGGCAACGTCAGTGTGAACAGAAGGTCGAAAAGAGCCAAACAGAACATGAAAAGGTTGGTAGCCCTTTTCAGGTCTTCGTAGCAGGTGAGCGCACACACGAGGAAGCCATTTCCAAGGATGCTGAGGCAGAAGATTATGGCGTAGCACACGCCGGTGGTCATTTTATAGTTGTCGACCTCACACATTGAGATTAGCTCGTCATCATACTCATATGAGTCATTCTCATAATGGCTGATGTTTGAGTTGAATGCCTCCATCTAGCATAAAAATAAAGGCATTTTACCACAATGCAATTTCTGACACTTGCATGATGTAGAAAATTTCAAAGCAAGCAATCACAGTCAAAAGCTATGCAACTGTTGCATCTTACATCTTCGGTAGTATACAGTATAGTAAGAAGAATGAAAGAACATGAAATGCATACCTCAAGGTCTTGGTTGACTGGGTTGTATAACTGCTTAAGGAAAATAGTCTACGTGACAATAGAAATCACACTTCTGTTAGTGTTGTCATTTCCTTTTGCTAATGCATGCAGTTTCACAATGAATAAACCGAGAGTGGCTTGGCATTGTAGCATGTGTTTTCTGAGAAGTTTAAAAACCTTTTGGTTAGCTGCCAAATATATTTATATTTGTATATTTATTGAGAATTTGAGTGATTCCAGGTCCTTAATGATTCTCAATAAAATTTTTTTGGGAAATGCAATTGCATTAGGCCTACTTCTTTTTCCATTTCAATAAAATATGAATTTTAAACAGTTCTTGCAAAAGTACAGACTTTTAATTACTTTTCGGTCTTTTTAGAGGCAAGGATACAGTAAAAACAATCCAATTACAGGCCTTCGTTTTGTTCTCGATATTACACAACAATACTAAACACATAAAAGTGAAAATGTATTAAATTCATTCATGTTTTAAAAATGCTATCGATAAAATGCATACTGAACACATTGTCATATGAAGAACATCTACAACTCGATCATCTACATTTGAAAAGAATGTGTTTGATTCACTGAAAAAGAGGTGGTTCATAACAGTACATTAAAATAAGTCACTTGAGCAAACTTTACTCTCATCTTGAGTTCTTTCCAGACCATTTGATGAACCAAAAACACATACCAGAAGATCACACTGAATCAGCCAACCACATATTACTAAAGTGCCAAAGCTGTGGTGAACTGATCCATAGAACAGCTGCAAGTATGAGAAATTAGCAGAAATGCTGATTTTTTTGTTGACTCATCAAAGTATTGACAGAACCAAAGCCCAGGAACATGCGTCAGTGAAAAGTTCATGCACATGTTTTAAAAGAATTCAAGTCGCCAAGTCTGTAAGTATATCAGTTAATGATCTTTGGCTAATTTGATTAGTGATTATTTAATTATAAACAATTATTATTATGTAAAAAATCTCAGTGGAAAAATATTTCACTTTTAGTAGCAGATAATGTGAGATGCGCAGATGCAAAGATGTTTTGTTGATCAAAGTTGCTTGCAGGAAACACTCATAGAAACATCAAGGAGACCATAAGAGCAGAGCAAACATGCAGGCATTTTTCATTGCATTTATCTAGTTACAAAACAGAACTCACACTATACTGGCATCATTTTAAGATTAGGGTTGGTTTATTAGGTATCCTGACAGATGTTTCCTGATTAGGTTTTTTTTTCTGCTTGCATATTTCAAATTCTCAAAAAAAAAAAGGGGAACGAAACTGTCTGCAGTTGAGCCCATCCAAGTGCACACACACAGTAGTGAACACACACACCATGAACACACACCCGGAGCAGTGGGCAACGGTACCCTTTCAAAAGGTACTAATATGAACAATTTAGACAATAATAGGTACTTTTAAAAGTGAAAGCATTGTGTCTTATTTCTGAGAGTGAACAAAGTTGGAGGAAAAGGCTTAGAAAGGAGAAGTTGAGACCCCTGATCACAGATCACAGAACTACTGTTTATCAGGAAACCGCCAGCAATGTGGTTGGGTGCAATTTCTTTTTATTGTTTGTGACTCAAAGGTTACATTAATGACAGAAGTTAGGTCTAGTTTTGCAGTGAAATAAATGCACATGTTTTCTAAAACATTCATTTAGTAATAAAGGATAAACAATAACGATTCACTCGGTTTAAATTTCACACATAAACTGCTAGAAAATGTCAAATTTCATATACACACACACACACACACACACACACACAAACACACACACACACACACAGATATATATATATATATATATATATATTGTTAAACATTGCATATGCTATGCAATTTCATTTTACATTTATATAAAAAAATTGTTATTAAAGCTGTTAATCTAAAATCAATGAATCCAATTGGAAAAATGCTAATAATGTTAAAAGCATGCATAACAAGCCATTATGTTGTTTAAAGTTAACAAATGCAGTAAAGAGCTAACATGTTCTGTATATAAACACCAATTTATTTGTTCATCATTTGTAGCATCAATTATGAATGTATAAAAGAAAGCAAATATATAATGCAAATAATTTTAACAGAGTAAATGTATATAACAGGGGTCTTCAATTAAAGTTGCAAGAGGTCTTGTCTCAATATTTCCTTTCCAGTGGACACCAGTAATGCAGTCAAAAATAGTCAGGATGTTGGGTCCTCCAGAGCTACAGGCCAGTAGCTTCTGAGAATTTTTCTATTAAAAATAAATAAATTAATCAGATAAGCCTAATATGAATATTAAAATATAAGATCAGATGTTTAACCAAGCTATTATTATGTTTTATGTTTAGATACTGTACATATGTAAGGCAAAAGGCCATGTGACAGAAAAGATACTCAGAGTTCAGAGTTTTCCTCTTGAAGTCTGGACCATTTTTATATTTTGCTTTAAAACAAGCATAATCAAAATGCTCTCATCATGTGCAGAAAACAGTTAACCAGTAATTTCAATGTTTATGATGTCTTTCCTTGCCATCTACATCATTTTCCCAATTTCAATAATTATATGCTTATTTTAAAATGCTCTTAACATACTGATTAATAATGCTAAATGTAGATGTCACTTTTTGAACGGTCAGAGTCATATACGTATGTATGATAGGTAAAAATAACTATATTTGCAGCATTGTTGTTTTCTGCAGTGCT
The DNA here is from genome assembly GCF_001515645.1 of Sinocyclocheilus grahami. Taxonomy (NCBI): domain Eukaryota; kingdom Metazoa; phylum Chordata; class Actinopteri; order Cypriniformes; family Cyprinidae; genus Sinocyclocheilus; species Sinocyclocheilus grahami. The sequence goes on along the minus strand of NW_015505442.1, from coordinate 298,967 downwards.
TTAGCAAAAGTATCGATCTATTTTGCTGCTCACTGTGTTTCTGCTTCTGTTAATGGCGCTTTAGTGTCTTTATAGAGAAGCAATGCACATGGGAAGGGCTTGAATGAATCACATTTGGCTCTGGGTAAAAAAAATTTGAGGATATAACAGTGAAAGTTCATTGCAATTAATGGCCCTGAGACCTGGTGGTGTAAACCACTCCGTTGTTTTGAAGCACTGCTCACTTCATTTAGAAATGGTAAAATGGTGCTGCATGCTGTTGCCATTATGTCTTGCGGTCCGGTTTGGAACAAAGCTGAGCCTGCCATTTGAATATGCCTGGTATGTAACAACTTGCATCACAGATTTTTAGAGCTTTTTTCATGCAATTTCAGTAATCTAATCAGTTTATTGTACAGACACTTTAAATTGCATTCATTTTGTTGCTGAAAATCAGTACATGCATTGTTCAAACCCATTGAGAGTTTAGGCATGGAAAGCTAATACATAGATATTTCTTCACCATTGGAGTAAATAAGCCTGCTGTGTCGATTCTGAGGCTCTGTGTTGTTCTTACAGAAAGTCCGTAAAATTTTCTTCAAGTGGTTTCTGAATTTTATCCCCATAAAAACATAAAACACAGGATTCAGGCAGCAGTGTGAGAAAGCCACCATCTGAGAGATGTACATCCAATAGTCTATAGATTTACTCAGCTTACAATCACTAAAAGGAGAGATTTCCCATGCAATCAGAGAGTCCAGAAATATGGCCATGTTGTATGGCCCCCATCCCAAGAAAAAAAACACCACTATGAAGAGGATGAGCTGCACTGTCTTTCTACGAGTGTGAGATGTTGGTCGAAGCAGCCGTCCCAAGATCACAGTGTAGCAAAAAGCAATGATCACAAAAGCGATAATGAAAAAATAATTTTGCATGTATGTATTCATGAGTTTCCAATTAATTTTATCATCAAAAGCACAGAGCAGGAATACATTGGTGCCGTTGTTTTGGCTCTCCATGAATGCATCAAATTGGTCGGATACAACCGTGTTGAACCTGGCTTGTGGGATGGCAGCACAGAGACTGATGATCCAGATGGCAATTGATGTCGCGTAGCAGTGCAGGCTCTTCCTAGACATGACCACCGACATGGGATGAACCACGGCCATGTAGCGGTGGACTGTCAGAACCGTCAGGAAGATGATGCTGCTGTAATATCCCGTGTAGAACACAAAGTTAACTGCTTTGCAAGCAGGATCTCCAAGGGTCCAGCCATACATGTAATAGTAGGCCCAGAAGGGCAGGCCAAAGGTGAAAATCAGATCAGAGAGAGCCAGATTTAACAGAAATGTGTTGGTGAGGGATTTCAGATTTTCAAACTTCACAAGGACCCACAAAACCAATGTGTTTCCCACACAGCTGAACAGAACGACAATGAGGAAAATGACTGGGGTGACGGCTTTCCCAAACTGGATAACATTGGTCTTGATACAGATGTCATCTTCAAAACTTTCATTGTAATCAGAATAGTCAAAAATGTCAGATATTTCATACAGATTTTCAGACATTGATTGGACTGTCATCTTGATGCGTACATGTACACTGAAAAAAGAATTGGGGACAATTTCACTCAGAAATTCCTAATACGTTTCACATATGATTGAAAAACCCCCCCCAGCATCTATCTGATCTTAATAACTCAAATATTAAATATTAACCAACTGGAGAAATAATCAGTGATTGCATTGATAATTATTGCACATATTTTCCCACATGCACTTCAGAAATACTGAGAGCATAACATTAATGCAAATCTAACATTTCTTATATTATACAAAAACATAATATCTCAGTGGAATTCATAATCTGTTTTCTGCATGCTGAGTCATCACTTACCTTTATGAAATTCTCCAGAGAATATGTTAATGGTTGATTGCAGACTAAATGAGTGTTCAATCTAAAAACTATGAAACTTTCTAGATGATTGTTCCTATTAGAGTATCAGTACAACCCACCAATAAATGATGCTCAGATCCCCCATCCTCAAAATCAAAACCAATAAGCCCATGTCCTATTTTCGGTTCCGTTATAGCATACATTCATTTGCAAGGTCTAGTCAAAAAGGACTTGAATCAAGAAAGATGAATAAAAATCACATTGAGTTGGCTTAGCCTATTAAATATGGATTGGGATAAATGTATTAAAATAAAACTTAATATCTCTTTTTGAAAGCACCTGCTTCATAAAATGACTCTAGAAGCAATTGATAAAACTAATTGTTGATGGTTATTGGTTTTGATCTTTTTTTAGTTATACAGTAACACTTAGCACATGTTAAATCATAACATATATATGTGAACACCTGAAATGTGTTTGTGTTAGTGGTGATGCTGCACTTGTTATTGATCATCACATGACACTACTTGTTTATTTACTGCGGTTTTTATTATTATCGCGCAACCAAACTTGGTGCGCTACGAAAGCACTTGCTATTTCGTTTTCGCCTCTGATTGGATTAGCTTGTTGTCAGTCAATCTTAGTACCGCCCCCATGTAATGGCAGCTTGTTGTATCCACTGTAAACAATCGATGAGGAAGATCGTCTTTCTGTATGAAGTATGTCTTTATTTACATCTATTTATCATTATTTAAATATGTTTATCAAATATACATTTATTTATACTGACGATAGTTTGACGGTTCTGACAGAAATGTGACTAAAGCACTAAACGCTAAAGTTGCAAAGCTCAGCAGGTGCCTACCTAGTCTCATTTAAATATTTAAATATATAAAAATATGATTTCTAAATTTAGTCTGTAATGATGGTAATCATAATATATTTTTAAGGAATTGTGAATTTTGGGCAGTGAATTTCCCTACGTTTAAAAACAAAAGTAAAACTCTGTACATCAAGATTACACTAGTACTTTATTATTTTTATTTATTTATTTAATGATACAAATAAGTTCAGAATTAAGATGGTAAAAATATGGGATGTTTTATTTTGTCACATTGTTATACCATCATAAACTGTTTGAGGTTTACTGTTTTATTGTTGTCTTTATTATTTGAGTACCCTCCCTTTTTAATTTAATGCTTTGTTTTTACAGGCATAATGTTGACTTTATGAACCATCTACACTAACAAATTCAGCCTACCATGAGTACAGTGGGTGAAAATCAGCTGCAGAGAATAATCAGAGATTTGCATGGTAAAACCACACACTCAATGTGATGTTTTGCATGTGAAGTGACATGTGGCCAAGTGGTGTTCCTTTATAGCATACAGTAATCAGTGCTCTGCATTTATCCCATCCAAAGTGCACACACACAGCAGTGAACACACACACCGTGAACACACACCCGGAGCAGTGGACAGCCATTTTTGCCGAGGCACCCGGGGAGCAGTTGGGGAAAAAACACACACACACAAGGTTTTCCCCTTTCCCCTTGAAACTGAGTGTGAACAATCGCTATAGCTATATGGGGGAAGTTGTGGCCTAATGGTTAGAGCGTCGGACTCGTAACCCAAAGGTTGCAGGTTCGAGTCTCGTACCGGCAGGGATTGTAGGTGGGGGGAGTGAATGTACAGCGCTCTCTCCCACCTTCAATACCACGACTGAGGTGCCCTTGAGCACTGAACCCCCAACTGCTCCCCGGGCTGCTGTGTGTGTGTTCACTGCTTTGTGTGTGCACTTTGGATGGGTTAAATGCAGAGCACTAATTCCGAGTATGGGTCAATAACACTAAGTGTTATTGCCATGTTGCCAGGCATGTTATTGCCATGTAGAGTGTTACTTGTAATCAATATTGATGAAATGTGATCAATTCATTTGATCTACACACTATTTTCACAACTGTCATTTGCAATTAATTGCGCACGGTCCCGCTGTCAGGGAAAACTTAAATTTGTGATTTCCAGACCTGGATAAGTCATTGAAATTAGGGCTGCACAATCAATCGAATTCTAATCGTGATTACAATTATGGATGCCACAATTACGTAATCGTTCAAAGTCCACGTTTTTTTCTTTCTACATGTTATCTTAAGGGTTATTCCCATTATTTTAATTTTAGTTTTAGTATAACATTATAATACCATTCATATTTTTACTTTTTTATAATTGAAAGAAGAAACCAATCCGATGTATAGTTGACATTTGAGGCTTAATACTATAGAAAAGCACTAAAAGTTTTTCAGTTAGAGTGTTTCCAGCTTGTTTATTTTCATAAAAAAAATACGGCATGCAGTTGCATCAAACAATGGTATAAACATCATTCAATGTAAATTGTGATAATCGTAATTAATAATCGCAATTACAATTTCAAGGGAATAATCGGCAATTATGATTTTTGTCATAATCGTGCAGAAATCTTAAAGGAGTCATATGATGCGATTTCAAGTTTTCCTTTCTCTTAGGAAGTGTTACAAGCTCTTGGTGCATAAAGAAGATCTGTAAAGTTGCAAAGACTAAAGTCTCAAATCCAAAGAGATATTCTTTATAAAAGTTAAGAGTCAGCCACACCTACCTAAAACGGCTCGTTCTAACACACCCCC
>NW_015505442.1:279261-293758 GCF_001515645.1 Sinocyclocheilus grahami | reverse complement strand
AAGTATGTTTTGTTATTAGTTTAAGTATTTGCTATTGACTGTTCAAATGTGGAGTTTTGCGCAGCGCAGAGTAACAAGTCGTGTGTGTGTGTGTGTGTGTGTGAGGGGAACAGGGTCACATCACAGGAGAGTGAACTGCCTGTCAGAAATCATAGCACGTCAGCTGTCTTAACCGCGGCTTGTGTACTGCATCATCACTGTGTCTGTCACGTGACTCTGTTGCCCTTTCGGGCTTGAACTGATGGTAAAACTAACGACATTATTAACTGTCTTGATATTTACTTTGAAAGCTGAAGCTCGTGATTATGGTAAGGGGCGTTACATTTCCGACGCGTGCTTGTGGTGTTCGGCCAATCACAATGCACTGGGTCAGCTGGCCAATCAGAGCAGACTGTGCTTGTCAAAGGAGGGGGCTTTGTTGAAAACGACGTGTTTGAGAGAGGCGGGGCATAGAGGACCTACAATAATGTACAGTATTTGAAAAATAATGTCAACATATTCTGTTACACCAAATACACAAAATAATGATCTTTAAAATAGCATCATATTACCCCTTTAAGATGTTATTGAAATTTGGAGAATTGTTGTGCTTGGCTTTAAAATGTTCACGCAACCTCTTATGAAATAAATGAGGCTAGTTGTTTCCAAGGAGATTAAACAAATGACTTCATATTTTTAATCTATATTCTGCTAAAACTCAATTGTTTATGTAGATGCAGTTTCTGAGTTGAGCAAAGAACATTATGATTCTGGAGAGCCCATCACCGATGACAGCGCCAGTCTTCACAAGTTCTGTTATAAACTGGAGTACCTACTGCAGGTACGGCTCAGTCTTTAAGGTCGTTTAACATTTAATGCTTGAGTTTTCTTTGTTCATTACATTTACATTTAGTCATTTTGCAGACGCTTTTATCCAAAGCGACTTACAAATGAGGACAATAGAGGCAATCAAAACTAACAAAAGAGCAACAATATGTAAGTGCAAATGTCAAGTCTCAGTTAGCCTAACGCAGTACACGTAGCAAGGTTTTTTTTTTTTTTTCATCAGGGACTCTTTCTTGAAGTTACTGTATATCTAGCCCAGCGTGGAATCTGCAACTACAGAATTCAGCGGAAATTTCCACAGAATTCAGACTCAGTTCTGTGCATCCTTGCCTTTTGTGTCTTCACTGATTTCATTTAAATGTTATCTACCAATAATAGTGCAGTATTTAGTGCAAATTTGACCAAAATTTAATAAGGATCCGATTATTTGCAGGAGAAAAAAACAAAACAGAAGATTACTCATTTATTCATTTACTACACTTATGAGCCAGGGGACATAATTAATTTCATTATTTATTTTTTTTTAAATAATTGGTTAAGTACATATTAATTTAATCTTAATTTGACGTTTAATTTGACTTACGTTTTATTTTAGTAGTATTTATATGCTGTTATAGTATTTATTCATATTTTCAAAGATAGATAGATAGATAGATAGATATAGATAAAGATATTTTTTATATTTTTTTTATTTTAAGTTTTCATTTAAATTTTATATTGTTTTAGTGATTTTGTTATGTGCTTTTTAAATATTTCTATTTAGCATAAATTACTTTCATTTTAATTTAGTTGCCAAGGCAACATTTTTAATTCTCATTTAAGCTCTTTATATTTAAGTTTTTTGACATTATTTATTTATTTATTTGAATTACTGGAAAACAATTATTTATTTATTTTTTTAAGTTGTACTTTAGTTAACGATAACAACACTGGCTCATAGTCCCATAGGTGTATAGTCACATTGTTTGGATACATGCCTATAATATAAGTAAGGGTAAGATTTTCAGGTGTGTCTGTCAGTAGTTAAAAAAATATATAAAAATTGGCACTTTTGTAAAAAGTAACTTGGCTATTATGGTATAAACTCAGTACTTTTAAAAAGTATTTAATTTTATTATGTAAATCACATTACATAAAATGAACATTCTGAATGCTGTTCATTTTAAATTGATTTGTGTCTATTTTTCTTTGTTTGTATCGCCAATTTAATTTTGGATTTAATACCAATATTTTGATATCTCTCAGTATCAACAATAGACCAGTGTGAGTGAATGCATTTTGTTTTGTTTTTTGGTTTAGATTTTGTTTTCCTAATGCAATGCAGTCACATAGTCACTTTCGATTAATTTCAACCTCTTTTCCCTCATGCAGCAAGCTCAGGAGTTTCTTCCAGGCCAAGATTTTGGCTCCAATCTTCTAGGTGATCTGGGGGAATTAGGTGAGTTGTCCTGTAGTGCTTCTGAGGACCTGCGCATTGAGCTTGACCAGTCAGAGTTAAGACAACAGGAGCTCCAAGAGAAGATCCGGCAACTCACCAGTGAAGCAGGTGATCTGAGAGCCGTGGTCAAAGACCTACAGGAACAACTCTTGGATAAAGGTCCTAATCAAGAGAAAGAAGAAGAGCAGCAGGTGGTGAAAACTGTTAGAGAGTGCACAGATCGCCTCCATACCACCACACAGGGGCTGGAGGCTCTACGGACATCAGAACGCAACCTAGAAGCCAAACTGAGCATGGCAGAGAACAGGAACATGGAGTTGGTGACAAAGCTCGACGGAGCTCTGAGAGAAAAAGGACAGCAGGCTGCCAGCTACTGTGACTCAGCCTGGAAGATCCAAGAGCTCCTGACCAAGCTAAAGGAGGCAGAGGAAGAAAGGATTGAGTGTAAACGAGAAAGCAAAGACCGGGCAAGGCTAGCTGAGAGACTTGCCCAGGAGCTGAAGCTTCAGGAGAAGAAACTTAAGGAGATGGAAGGCAAACTGGACAAGCATGGCAGAGAACAGGAACATGGAGTTGGTGACAAAGCTCGACGGAGCTCTGAGAGAAAAAGGACAGCAGGCTGCCAGCTACTGTGACTCAGCCTGGAAGATCCAAGAGCTCCTGACCAAGCTAAAGCAGGCAGAGGAAGAAAGGATTGAGTGTAAACGAGAAAGCAAAGACCGGGCAAGGCTAGCTGAGAGACTTGCCCAGGAGCTGAAGCTTCAGGAGAAGAAACTTAAGGAGATGGAAGGCAAACTGGACTCGTGTAGAGTGTCTGCCGACAAAGAACGAACAACTGCAATGCATCAGGCTGATGAGCTGCAGATGACCATCAACTGCCTTCAGGGAGCACTATCTCTGAAGGAGCGGGAAATGGGGAACCTACGAACTCAGTTGCAGGACTTACAGAGAGCACTGGAGGCCAAGGAAGGTCAACTGGAGGAGCACAGGAAAAGGATAGAAGAGGAGCTACAACACAATAGTGTACTTGAGGAACAACTGAATGGAAAGATGACTGAGTTGTCCACCGTTACCCAGAAGATCCGGCAACTGGAGAATCGCAACCAGCGGTTGACTGCGGAGAGTCAGTGCTTCCAAACGCAAGCCAAGAAACTGGAAGAGTACAAGAACCAGTGCACAAGTTTAATGGAGATCAATGGCAAGCTGATCCAAACTGTGAAAAAAAATGAGGACAGCGGCAAGGAGCTGGTGCAAGCCAAGAACACTCTAGAGAAAGAACTGATTATCACACAGGCCACTGAGAGGCAACTGAGAACCAGATTGGAGATGGCTGGACTAACAGTGGAGAACCAAAATCTTGAGGAGTGCATGCAGGATGGCCAGATGAACGGTGAGGAAACTGAGATTGAACAACTTGGGAAGAAGAGTATATCTAGGCTGGAAGAATTAAATGAGAGTGCTGCAGTTCCACAGGAGAACAAGACAACAACTTCTAGACTCCTATGGGAGGCCAGTGAATCCTCAAGAACTAATAATGGAGAATCCACTTCCAGGTTGGCTCTGGCTGAGTCCCAACTTGAGCTCAACATGAAGGAGGTTTCCAGACTCCAGGAAGAAGTCATGGAGCTCCGGGCGCAGCTATTGGTGAGCTCAGAGGAGAGGATGAAGATGCAGGCTCTGCAGGAAGTGACAGAAGCCTCCAGAGAAGATCTCCGGGCTCAGACGGAGCAACTAAAGTCCCTGGTGGAAAAGCTAAACCGTAGGCATGTGGAGGAGCTGCTGCATTGCCGGCAAAGAGAGGACGCTCTGGTAAAGGAGAGGGATATGGAGGCCCAGGTGCGGGTGGAAATGCAAACAAACCTGACTGAAATGAGGGAAGAGCATCACGAGTTGAAGAAGCAGAACAGCACTCTTGCTCTTGTGAACGGAGAGGCTCATGAGGCCTTACACAGGGCCAACACTGAGACCGCCGAGCTTGGGATTCACATTTGCATGCTGACGGGGCAGAACGAGGAGGCTCAGTTGAGATGGGAAGAGCTTTCTACCAAACTGCAGGAGCTACAGATGGAGGCACAGGAGGAGGTGGAAACTCTAAGTGATACAATGGAGGCTTTGAGAAAAGATAATGCAAGACTCCAAGAGCAGCTAAAGCAGACTGATGGACTCCCAGAAGCCATGCAGAAGTTGCAAGAGAGGCTTGAACAGGTGGAAGAGGAAGCCAAAAGCGTCCAAGAGATACGACAGAGAGAAGTGGACACAATGAGGTCCCAGTTGAGCGATGAGGCTGTGCACCATCAAAATCAAGTGCAGGTAAATAAAGTAAAAATTCTCATAGACGTTGGTTTTGTTCTGTTTTGTTCAGTCTATTTATAAATGTCTTTCTGAAGGGTCTGAATGAGGAGCAGGATGCATTACGGAAGAGGCTGGACAGCGAAGTCGAGAAAGTCTCAAGTCTTGAGTCCAAAGTTTTGGAGCTTGAGGTATTTTGATCTTATTATCATAGATGGCTGTTGGGGCCTTTCACAATACTTGCCGTTTCATTACCTAGGATAAACGATAAAAGCAAACCTGTGAATGAATAAAATAAATTCTGTATTAATGGACTGAATATTTTGTAAAAATTTTGGTAACTATTAAACAGTATACTTTTAGGGGCCATTAGCGCAGAACATGTTTTTGCATTCCACTGCACTGCTTTTTAATTGTTTTTCTATGTAAATATGCTCTAGATGTAAGTCTTTGAGACATTTGGACATGACACTCAAATCATAATGATATTGGCATTGTTCTATATCAAGTATTTAGCATGTTGGATGTTGAGGTGGCTAAATATTCCCAACCCTAATTATTTAGATTATAAGTCTTTTAAATGCAAGAAAAATCAACAAGTTTTTGCATCCATATGTTTTTGTGTTTAAAAGTCAGCCAACAGCGATTACAGTCAGATGATCGAAAAGAAAAATGCCTTCATTGGTGATTCTGAAAGTATAATTAATCAGAAAGAGGAACAGATACAAAGCCTCAGAGTGGACTTGACAAGGTAAGAGATTTCTCTACTGCTTTTGAGGTAGTCAATACATTAAAAATAAAAAAAAATAAACTAGCATGTAAGACTTTCTACTAGTTTTTTTGAATATCTGCTGGCCTGATTCTTGTTTTTTTTGTCAGAGCTGAGGAGGACCTGGCTCTTGCAAAGCAGTCCTGTAATGAACTGGGCGTGAACTTAAGCAGATGTGTGATGGAGAAGCAAGCCATTGAACTGAAGATGTCTGCTGAGCTAGATGACCTCTATCGTACCAAAAAGAATCTGGAGGAGAGGCTGATTGAGCTCATAAGGTGACTTATACAGTAGTTACCTACCATATTTTTTCCACTTACATGTTTATCTAACACATCAGAATATATGTTCCCTACAACCCAAAGAAATGCATTTGAAAATTCCTTTACTGTATCTGCTGAATTGTTGCAAGCTGTTCTTCATAGAACTCTGGCACCCCCTGTAGGGACAAAGATGCTTTATGGCAGAAATCTGATGCACTGGAGTTTGAACAGAAACAGAGGGCTGAGGAACAGACAGACAGAGACGTCACATACTGTCTGAGCTGCCGCAACCCCTTCAGCTGGACACTGCGCAAACATAGCTGCAGGTCAGGGGTAAAACATTAAGGGGAAATGGCGTTCTTCTGGCTTTCAGTGGCTAGATGCATTGGAATACAATTTTGAGACCTTTTTTTACCCTAGAAATTGCCAGTGACAGGTAATTCTGTACAAGCTTTGTTTGACACGGAATGTCACAGTTTCTTATACATACACAGTATACAAGGCCGTGATAAGAGTGTCCTCTGATTTTGTAGTTGCTATTGTAAACCTTCAATATACTTGTACAACCCCTTACTTGCTCTGATTGGTAAATCATCCAACTTGTTTTTAACTGTAAAACATTTTCATGTAACATACTATTTACAAATATTTATAATATAATATTTTAGAAATAATTAACATTTTTGTTCAAATTACAATATTTGCTCTATTTTAATTGTTGTTTTATGTAGGCATAAAAGCATAATAATTGTCATTGTATCATTAACAAATATGTAACTACACTATCCAAAAGTTTGGGGTCATTAAGATTTTTTAAATGTTTTTGAAAGAAGTCTCTTATACTCACTAAGGCTGCATTTATTTAGTCCGAAATACAGTAAATACTGTAATATTTTGAAAAATTATTACAGCTTGAGATAACCATTTTCTATTTAAAAATGTAATTTATTCCTGTGACGAAAAGCTGAATTTTCAGCATCATTACTTCAGTCTTCAGTGTCACATGATCCTTCAGAAATCATTCTAATATGCTGATTTGCTATTATCAGCATTGAAAACAGTTGTGCTGCATCATATTTTTGTGGAAAATGTGCTACATTTTCTTTTTTAGGATTCTTTGATGAATAGAAAGTTCAAAATAATAGCTTTTGTATTTTCTATATTTTTGAACAGGTTCTGTGGACGCCCATTCTGTTACTACTGCCTCAGTCATGGTGCAAGTGTCCACCAGGGCAGCGGCAGTGTGCGCTGCTGTAAGGACTGCTTCAGTCAGAGCCGTCCTGGACATGCGGATCTGGGTAGTCCTGTACGTTCAGCCCACAGCCCAATATCAAGCCCTACACGAACCAGCACGCCTGGTGTCCCAGGTAAGATGTTATAGAAGGCAAAACAAACATGCTTTGTAACCATTAAGGAGTTTTTATGTGATTTAATATGGACTGTGAATTGATTGTAAATGCCTTAAATGTAAAAGTGCATACCGGTTGAATACAATCTGATCTCTGTTCAGATAATGGGTTGTAGTTCTGTGTGTAATATGAATGTTGTCCTCACAGGGGCACTGAAGTCCCCTCGACCAGATGACACAGCATATGACATCATCACAGAAGAGGAAGTGAACTGTGTCCATGACAGCGACTCATTATACTACACCACTGTGCTGCCCTCAGAGACACAACAGCTGTGAGACACACACACACACACACACACACACCTCTGTCTTGTTAGCCTAGATTCTCTGCGCTAAACACAATGCACTGAATTTGTGCAAAATTAAATTTGCTCCTGCTGAGCTGAACTCCGTTTCATTATTTGATTTATTTCATTCATCGGAGCAAATTTGACAGGAACACATGGTGCCTGCCAGTGTGTCTTAATGTACTGCTAAGTAAACATAATAGTGAAACTCGCTGGCTTTGATTCAGTTTCATTTGTGTCACTTGCTATGATGTGTGCTCTTCTTTAGTCTGCGGTTATATAAGTGTATGACAGGAAATGACATAAGTGCATACAGTGGGGAAAAAAAGTATTTAGTCAGCCACCAATTGTGCAAGTTCTCCCACTTAAAAAGATGAGAGAGGCCTGTAATTTTCATCATAGGTATACCTCAACTATGAGAGACAAAATGAGAAAAAAAAATCCAGCAGAAGCAGCAGTGACATCACCAGCACAGAAGATTCAGATGAGCTGATTGGTTCAGTTCAGGACGCTGAGATCTGCCTGCTGAAATCTGGAGAGATGATGTGAGTCAGATACACAACGCTGGGTCCTGGTTCCCTTTTGATTTTTGCATAATTATTGTTATTGTTATAATTATAATTATTATTGGTGCAAAATAAATAAATCTAGTGTTTTCATTCATTCCCATGACAGTGAGTGAGACACATCACTCATATATTTATATATTCACTCATTTACTCATAATAATAATAATAATAATAGTTATTATTATTATTAATGTTGCTGTTGTTGTGGCAAAAAACAAAATCTAGTATTGCAGTATTTTATCATTCCAGTGACTGTGCAAACAAAGCGCTCTTGATGGATCCTGAGGTGCTTATGATTTTTGATAAATTATTGTTATTATTTATTATAATCATAAGTATTAGTATTATTATTGTTGCAAAATAAATCTGGTATTGCAATATTTATTAATTCTCATGACCATTAGTTCATGATGGATCCTGATGGCCTAAAGATTTTTGTGTAATTATTGTTAATATTTGTAATAATAAAAATAATTGTTGTTGTAGCAATAAAATTAAATAAATCTAGAATGGCTATATTTTTTCTTTTCCATGACCAGCATTGTGTTTTGTTTCACAGGCTGTCTGTGCTGTTCAGTGTGGAGGACGTGATTCAGTTTGGCGATAAGTCCAGAGAACTCTTCATCAGGTCCAACTGTTACAGTGTCATTTTCATAACCGCTGCACATCCGGGTCCTACGATCAGCTGGGTCTTCTCTTCTGAACCCAAGAGCATCGCTTTCAGCGTGGTGTACAGAGAGAACCTAGATACGCCTCTAGAACAGGCCAAGGTATCATAAGCATGACATGGCGCTATCACGCTTACAGCTTTTGCCGTAAATTAATCAGCATTTCTCAGTTTATTGGTCCATGTGCCAACTGAACCCCGCTATTAAAATGCTTGGAAATGAACTCAGCTTATTGGTTCATGTGCCAAAGTGCCAGCTTATGTCATATTGCTGCTGTCTAGCCAATTTACAGTAAATCCGCTTGGACCCAAAATTTATTATGTTTGCTCTGTATTTGTAGTATTCTAATCAGAAATTTAACTTGTTGATGCTTAAACTATGCATATTTATATGCATAAATGTCTTTTATTTGATACTGTAAATAACACATCATGTGAAATAACCAAAGCAACATTTCTCTTTTTGTTTTTTGATTGCAGTTAGTTTACAGTTATCATGCTACTGAAGTTACTGCCCATAATCATATCAAACCTTCCAAGAATTTAGTGATTTCAGTGTTAGATGTGGTAATACAATACTTGTATTCCTCCAAGTCTTTCATATGCATTTTTCAAAAGATATATGTTCATCATTATATTAAAAAATTATATTAGGCATATCCAAACAAGCTACATGAAATATATCAAACTACACTGCTGGTCAAAAGTTTGTCAGATTTTATGAAATGAAAATAAATTAATATTTTTATTCAGCAATAAGGCATTCAATTGATCAAAAGGGAAGTCATTCATAATGTTGTCAAATATTTCCATTTCAAATAAATGTTCTTTTGAACTCTCTTTTTCTAACTTTCTAAATTTCTATACTATAAAAGATTCCTGAAAATATTAAGAAGCACTGTTTTCAACATTATGCATTTTAGAATGATTTCTGAAGGGTCATGTGACACTGAAGACTGGAGTAATGATGCTGAAAATTCAGCTTTGCTTCACATGAATAAATTACATTTCAAAATATATTGAATTAGAAAACACTTACTTTAAATTGTAATTATATTTCACAATTCTACTGTTTTTATTTAATTTTTATTTTTTATATCAAAAAGGTTGCATTTATTTCAAGGTTCTTTTTTCTGTCATTTCATGTTTCACACATGAAACGAAATTTGTCCTCAGGACCAGCAGCGTATTAGATTTCTGTACGCTGCTGGTCCTGAGCACAAATTTCGTTTCATGTGTGAAACATGAAATGACAATAAAGAACCTTGAAATAAATGCAGCCTTTGCTATATAACCTGTCGACGTGTTAAGAAGATGGTGATGATGTCTTGACAGCCTTAGTGTAATAATGATTGGATCCTCAAACCTGGTTCTTCTTTTTCAGGTTCTGATCCCTCTGACGAGATGTAACTCGCATAAGGAAACAATTCAGGGTCAGTTGAAGATCAGAAACCCTGGAGAATATACTCTCATATTTGACAACTCCTTCTCCAGGTTCGTATTGAGATCAGTTCATTCCTCCAGCAGATCTTCTGTCGTTCTTAAACTCTGTTCATGTTTTGTTGTTCTTCCTGTTTGTAGGTTCCTCTCAAAGAAAGTCCAGTACAAACTGAATATAGAGAAGCCAGAGGTCTGCAATGGAAGTGATTGTTCTTCATAGGAAAATGAATCACGCACAGTTCTGTCTGTGCCAGGTCATGGGACTGCTTGTTTTTCAAGCCAAACTTATAATGCTGCTTTCAATGAATTGTTTGGTGAATCTCACAAAACTGAAAAAAATCCCACAAGCAAATGAAAGAAATTAGAATTTATACTTCATAATGAAATAAAATGCATTTTAGGACACATTTTTTCCCCCTTGAATCCCCTGTCCTATTACATGCAAAAAAATCACATTTTTGTTACTGAAAAATATAAATAAAAAACAACAAAACATCCAGATGCATTACATGAATGGGAATTTGAGGGAGAAATGTGTGTAATTGTCATGAAAATGAATGATATCAAAATGCAAAAAAAGTCTTAATGCTCCCAAGCTTAATTTTCTTTATGCAAAATAAAAATTTCTTATTTTTGTTCATTTGAATTTGGGGTGAAATATGACCTGGACATATTGTGAGATTCACCCTCTATGTAATTCAAAAGCCACATTCCTCAAATGAATGATTGCTCTTCATTCATAAGCTTTTATGAATGATTTCAACACCGTCTGGGCAAATAGCCAGAATGGTAAAATAACTCTGACATACTTATCAAGGGAATGGACAGCAAAAAAAAAAAAAACCTCAGTTTTTCCCCCTGAATTTCCCCCTGAAATTTGGCGTGGTCAGTAGTAAAACAGATGAAAATAGATGGTTTTTATAACAGATTATGCACTACAGAAGAGCTTTATTACTGTGTTTTTAAATGAAATTAGTGATATAGAAATGAAGGAAATGCTTAGGCGTCAGATTACTCGCATACAGAGACATCAGTCTGTTTTTTTAACATTTTTTTATTCCATCTATCTAATATCCATATAAGTCTAACAGATGTTAAAAATTCAGGACTTTTAAACTGATATAAATGGATAATAATTATATATATTTTCTTATGAGTTTGCATTGTATATCTCTCATAATATGGGCATCGTAGGTCTTTTTCAAAGCTTTATAAGTCATCTATGACTTCTATGCAGACATATAATCTGTATTCTGAAGGGATGAGTGCACAGTAATAAGAGGAAACTCCATTTCCTGGCCGTCTTGTTTATTTTCAAGCAAAAAAAAAGCATTTTTATTCGGCTGATGCCAGGGAAAAATGTATAAGCAATAACTCAGTGACTGTGTTTTTTGCATCAATAAGATTGGTGGTGCAGTAACAGATACCTCCAGCCTGAAGAAGGTGTATATTGTAAATGACACTTTTTGTAATGGCTGAATTTTAATAATAAGCTTTGATTCTTCACTGTTGCACTTTCTGAATGTGTTTCAGAGGCTGTTGACGGCACTTGATCAGAGTACTGTAAGCATATCAGAGTGACTAGCAGTCTTTTTTTATGTGCAGTTTCTGTAAAGAGCTGTGATATAACAGTAATGTTATATTACAGCTAGTTTGAAGTGGAGCTGAATTAAAACTACTTGGTGGCGTGACTCTACTTTGGACTTTTTTCCTCCACTGTACTGTATATCCATAAATATATTTTTTTCTCCTTAGGCTCAAATGTGATATTTAGTTGTTTAAATGCAACTTACTGTATCTTAGGCATTCAATTACCACAGAAACTAGCTTAGCTGTGTCTGTCAGTTGACACACACACACACACACACACAGTCTGGTCAGCTATCCTTGTGGGGACTCTCCGTAGGCGTAATGGTTTTTCTACTGTACAGACACTATATTCTATTGCCCTATACCAACCCTACCCCTTACAGGAAACTTTCTGCATTTTTAGATTTTCAAAAAACTGTATGATTTATAAGCTTTTGTACCCGTGGGGACCACAATTTAGGTCCCCACCGTGACACGAGTCCCCATGAGTCTGTGTATAGTCAGGTTTAAGTCCCCACCAGGATATATAAACCAGTACACACACACACAAACACTTTTATAATGGAAGGTTTGTATACCTTGATTTGTGGTATGACCAGTGCTATTTTCGTAATATTTGTATAATATTATAGCATTATTAATAATTTGAATCAGCTTTTTATATTTTCAATTTTCATTTAAATTGTAGTATTTTTGTTGTTTTTGACATTTTTGTGTGTATGTATATATATCTATATATATATATATATATATACACACACACACACACACACACATATATATATATATATATAGCCTTATTTTACTTAAACTAATATTATTTTATTTAGTTGCCAAGCAGTGTTATTGTAGTACTATTGAGCTACTATTATTGTTTTTATTAATATTTTGAATTAGTTTTTATTTTAATATTTTCTGTTTTCATTTTAATTTGAGTTAAAGTCTTACTAAATTTATTGTTTTGTCTTTTTTTAAAACAAGTTTTATTTCTTATTTTTACTTGTTTTTTTATTTTTTATATATAACATTTTTAAAGTTTTAATTTGAGGTATTTTAATACATCAAGTCAAACAAAATGAAATAGATAAATGTTGCCTTGCTGTCTATCTGAAATAAATAAGCTATATATATAGAGAGAGAGAGAGAGAGTTAAACATTTAATTTTTAATAAAAGAAAGTTTTATGGTTTTAGTTAAGTTTTTCATCTAATATTTACATTTTATTTGCTTTGAACTTTATTCTAATGAACAAAAACTATTTTTAACAGTTGTAATTTGAGTTCACATTAACAATGCTCCTTATGTGTAATACTACTTGTAGAACAAAACACTGAAGTCACAGACCACCAGCACCCCTTAACCATAATACAATAACACTCTCTCGTGGCATTGCCATCTGCTCCAGGAATATGTGTATGTTCACCACTGTGATGAGCTCAGTCTCTATGCATGTGTCCACTAAGTATATTGATTATTCCCTGCCAGGGCTGCATGCAGTCATGCTCAGATGCTGGTTGCCCGTGGTTACGGCTGCGCTGCAGAGGGCGAGCACCGCTGAGATCACCGTGAAGTCCATCTGAACACAGTATGTTTGTGCTGCAGAGTCCAGACCATTTCTCAAGGTTAATGAACCCATTGTAAATCAGATCACATCCTGTGACCGGCCTGAAATGATCAGAGATTTACACACATACAGGGAGAGAGAGAGAGCTGGGGGAGGGGGTGTACAAAAATGTGAGTTGAATATCAAATCCTAGATCACACACATATACACACACCAGCCTACAATTACATATTCAGGGTTCAGGTAAACAGCTGTGATTATTTAAGAAATGGCCTTTAAAAAAATGCATATTGGTTTTTCAAGAAGTAATCTGAATCAGTGGCAGTGTTCTTGATGAATTTCTGCCATACTACTCACATTATTCCTGCAGTATAGTATGTATAATACATATCCCAGCTGGCATTTCAACATTTATTCACGGGTAAATCACTGTGGAACTTTGCTTCAATTTTGCAGATTGATTCAGCGTTGATCAATTTTTTTTTATTATTGTTTCTAGAGCTGGGTTGAAAGTACTGATTTCTTGGTTTTAACCGATTCTCATTTTGATAAAACAATATAGATTCTTAAATTCCAAAAATCAATCCTTTACTTTATGCTGTTTTTAGTTGATGTGTGAACTTAACGTTTTTTGTTGCATGCATCCCATCCAATTAATCACAATATGCTTTGTACTTTGTTACTTTTGATATAAAACAAAATATCTGCTTTCAAATTCTGTTTTATTACAAAATTCAAACGTTTTGGCACTCTAAACTAAGCCGGCTGCTAGCCGCATTATTGAATTGCATCAACATCAGAATCAAATCACAAGCTTATGAATCAAAATAATCATAATCAGCCCAAGCTGTTTTCATATTTTTCATAGTAATCTTCTTACAATTTCAATGTTAATTCTTAAAGGAACACTCCACTATTTTTGAAAATAGGCTCATTTTCAAACTCCCCTAGAGTTAAACAGTTGAGTTTTACCGTTTTTGAATCCATTCAGCCGATCTCCGGGTCTGGCGGTAGCATTTTTAGCTGTAGCTTAGCATAGATCATTGAATCTGATTAGTCCATTAGCATCTCGCTCAAAAATGACCAAAGGGTTTTGATATTTTTCCTATTTAAAACTTGACTCTTCTGTAGTTACATCGTGTACTAAGACCGACGGAAAATTAAAAGTTGCAATTTTCTAGGCCAATATGGCTAGGAGCTATACTCTCATTCCAGCGTAATAATCCCTCAGAAAAAGGAACTTTGCTGCCGTACCATGGGTGCAGCAGGCGCAAATGATATTATGCAGCGCCTGAAAATAGGCTAACTTCCATCAACATAACCAACGTGACCACCTGCTTGCACAGGAAGCGTGCTGGGGACTATTTTCAGGCGCTGCGTAATATC
>NW_015505442.1:248767-278258 GCF_001515645.1 Sinocyclocheilus grahami | reverse complement strand
GAAAATGAAAAGTTGTGATTTTCTAGGCCAATATGGCTAGGAGCTATACTCTCATTCCAGCGTAATAATCCCTCAGAAAAAGGAACTTTGCTGCCGTACCATGGGTGCAGCAGGCGCAAATGATATTATGCAGCGCCTGAAAATAGGCTAACTTCCGTCAACATAACCGTGACCACCTGCTTGCCCAGGGAGCATGCTGGGGACTATTTTCAGGCGCTGCATAATATCATTTGCGCCTGCTGCACCCATAGTACGGCAGCAAAGTTCCTTGATTATTACGCCGGAAGGACAGTATAGTTCCTAGCCATATCGGCCTAGAAAATCACAACTTTTCATTTTCCGTCGGTCTTAGTACACGATGTAACTACAGAAGTGTCAAGTTTTAAATAGGAAAAATATCGAAACTCTTTGGTCACTTTTGAGCGAGATGCTAACGGTCTAATCAGATTCAATGATCTATGCTAAGCTACAGCTAAAAGTGCTACCGCCAGACCCGGAGATCGGCTGAATGGATTTGAAAACGGTAAATCTCAACTGTTTAACTCTAGGGGAGTTGGAAAATGAGCCTATATTCAAAAATAGTGGCGTGTTCCTTTAAGTCTTCTGTTAACTTTCATACAAGCAAATTTATTTTAGCATTTCACATTTTGAACTACTTTTCAGGATCGGTCAAGTGCCTACTGGCCTGGGATGCTATGCAAATGTTCTGTATGCATGCATAGACAACCAGATGACTTACAACATTTACTAAAATGTGCATTTGCTAAAAATGAGCATACTGCTCTGCCGTTTCCCACAACGCAATGCATGTAATTTATTCAATGGTTTCTGAATGATCGCTATCGTTTTGGGCACATCTTGTGTACTTCAAGTCCTGTCCATCCAGTGATTCCTGGAATGGAATACAAACATACTGCACATTATGAATAGTATACATTTAGTAGTATGCAATGTTGTCACGTGATCTCCATTAAAATCTTGAAAATAAATACATCTGACAATGAGTCAAGAAAGATTTACACCAGAGCAGAATGCATTATGGGATATAGTATTCCATGTAGTGTACTGCAGAAATCGTATAACTACTATTGCAGTATGTTATTTTAAGTTAGCTAATGTTTTCCCAGTCATATTCGTCTTATATTCAGTGTAACAGACTCTTAAAGGCACAACATGTAAGATTTTTTTATTATAATATATCCAAAAACCACTAGAACAGTGTTATACATTTTGCTGACTTGTGTACTTACATTATCCCAAATGTTTCGAAGAATGTGTAAATCCAGAGAAATAAGCAATTTTAACTAGTGACACGGACCGTGTTCATAGTGTCATTGTGTCGCCTGCCAATAACCCCTCGATTTTAAGTTTTGTTTTGTAGAAAACATGGAAACACCAAAGACGCTTTAATATGTTGTGCGTTTTAATAGACCGGTGACGACCGTACAGAGTAGCATTATAACAGAACTTGTATCTAGTATGATAAAACAGCGCTGCTTTACCCCACATACGCACGACCGGAAGGAGCGGAAGCGGTCGACTGTGGCATAATAAAAGCTCCGCTGCTTTCGAGCCACACTCGTTCAGCGGTGTGTCACACTCGTTCAGCGGCCTCGTTTCACTTCGACAGCTTTCAGCCTCACCCTGCTTCATTCTACTACGTTAATAAATCATTAGCTCATCCATGAACATGATTTTTGCCCGAGTCCCGTCAGATTGCATCGGCTGGGGGGATGAAGACCACAACTCCCATGATTCCACACTCAGTCACAGCGTCATCAAACTACGCCTTTGTCTATTTGTTTATTTTGAATACGCACCCTCTAGCGGCAAAAATTACAAACTGTGCCTTTAAGGAAGTGTTTCTCGAAAATTGCTTCCTGCAGTTCCTGTGACGCATGAACATGACGCAAAATGCAGAACATATGTTTAATGTGAGATTTATCAGAGTGGGTTTGGCGAAGGACATTCTCTGGGTCTAATCTGAAACGTTTTATTAGTCAGGCTGTCGCTGATGTGCTGCATGTGTGGTTATGAGCACTAGGTGGCAGTCTCGGATTCACATTATTTAGAAAATCACAGTCACACCCATGAACGGCACTGATTTGATTTATTTTATCTGATTCTTGAAACTGCATTCATAAAAAGTCAAACGCTGCCGATGCATGACTTGAAAGACAATACATTGCCAATTTATCTCTGAAAGCTGACTGTAAGATGCAAACACCCTGTAATATCCAGACAACAGAATCTTTTTGCTATATTTGTCATTTGCTCACATTCTGTATCATATTTCTATTTAAGGTATTTTTGTTACCCATCAAATCCCCCCTCAGCTTCATTTAGCCTACTGTTTATAGTGACATTTCACTTTAGCAAGTTGGACAAAAAATGGGATACAAAAAGCATACATTTTCTTCAGAAAAAGAAAACATCTAGTACATTATTAAAGCTATAGTGTCATGATTTCCTTCAGACATTGCTAACAATGTTCTTAATAACCTCTGCAGCAGGACAGGTGATGAGCAACAGGCATTATTCCTCATATGTAAATAAGGGCCACAGTTACTCCTGGCCTCTGGAATCTGTTTACGTTTCAGTGTTTGAATTTTATTAGCATAATGAACAACCGCAGAACGCTTTTATTCTCCTGAGCACTGTCTGTAAACTTATTCAAATCCTCTCCTGCTAAAATGCCAGTGTTGCTAATCAATATCAAAGTGAATTTATGTGTGTGTGTGTGTGTGAGAGAGAGAGAGCTGAAGACTAACAGATGCATTTGTGTCCCGTTTCTCGCAGTATTTGTTGGTGTCAAGCACAGTTTCATCGGAGCGGTTAAAAAAAAAAAGTGAAGTGACATGTGGCCAAGTATGGTGACCCATACTAGGAATTAGTGCTCTGCATTTATCCCATCCAAAGTGCACACAGCAGTGAACACACACACACACACACACAGCAGTGAACACACACCCAGAGCAGTGGGCAGGCATTTTTTTGCTGTGGCGCCCGGGGAGCAGTTGGGGGTTCAGTTGCATAGCAACACTTCAAGTAAGTCTTTAAGAATTTTTCAACAGTTTTATTAACTTAGCAACTGCATAACAACACTTTGGGGAACCAGAAACACACTAGCAACAGTATAGCAATGTGTTAAAACCCATTCAGAACACCTTAGCAACCACATAACAACATCCTGGAAACCAGAAACACCCTCTCAACAGCATGGCAATGTGTTAAAACCCACTCAGATAACCTTAGCAACCACATGACAGCACCCTGGCAACCAGAAACACTTTTGCAACAGCATAGCAGTGTTAAAACCTACTCAGATCACCTTAGCAACCACATGACAACACCTTGGCAACGAGAACCCCCTACTAACCACATAGAAACACTAAGTAAGTCTGTAAGGTTTTTTTTCAGCGGTTTTACTGTCTGTCAGATGAAAATAATATCTATGATCACTTAGAGAAGCAATAGCACACCTCTCCTCAGTTAACCCTAGTATAGGAAATAGTGATGTTTTCCTTAGCTAACATCACTAAAATGGTTTCACTGTGATTTTGTGGTCACGTTTTTTGTGTCACATCCCGTTCCTGTGATCTATCATGTTTCCTCCCGAGACTTCCAGAGTTTGAATGGGTGTCTCTGAGATGTCATGTCATATTTCTGCTCTAATGATGGATCAGTGGACAGACCTCATGAGGCAAAATGTTTTGACTTTCACTCTGAGAATCGTCCTGTGGATTGGAGAACTTAGATATCCAAAATTACCAGTTACAAGTCCTAGTTATATAAGATTTATATTTGATTGTCTCCTGTTAAATGTTTTTTAAAAATTCATTCATTAATTGATTGATTCATTTTTTTCCACTTCTTTTTTTCCATTCCCAAGCGTAGAATAAATGGCTCTGTAATTACAATATATCGCTGCAGGCACTGGGACGGACATGCTCTCTAGTGCAGGTTTCCATGGATACTCCGTCTGTTCTGGAACCTTTCTAATGCGAGTCATTGACTTCCATTAGACAGCCGAGCGTCAGCCAGCGAGAGCATGCTTCAACAGAGCTTCTACAGCACCCAGCATACCTGTCTGCATCCTCATTACTTACAGAAATGGACATCCAAATATACATCACTAGCTTTAATTTAGTGGCAAACATGAAGCTAATAGTGATCAACAGCCTGCGTTGAACAGCTAATTGAATGTCATTTTTAAAAGGAAGTAGATCTTTGAACGCTTGATGAGAAGAACATCAAAGAGTTCAATGGTTGATGTATCTCATGATTAACAGTTAGCACAAGCCGTCTTATTTTCTAAAACACTGTCTCTGCATTGCTGCCATTAGTGTGTGTTTATGTGGGCATGTTCAGAATAACAATATACTGTACTGCAAGTACAAATTGTGCACAGTATGTTTACTGTGGGCAGTATTCAGATTTAGCATTTTATGCATGTAATACTCAATGGCTTGCTTAAAACATGCATTATTCCTGATTGCATATTGCATGTTTTTTTTAATTAGTAGCAGGCCTCGTTCGGGATAAATAATGCATCCCAAAATGCTATGTGCTTGACTTGACTTTCATTTTCTGATATGAAGAATGAACCAGAAGATGAACAATCTCATTGATAGTGTTTGCATGCATGTAAACATGCCGATAAAAGTAATTTCTAAAAAAGAGATAATGCAAGAAAACTTTCAAATTTGAAATTATTTAAATACATTTTTATTTATTTTTCCTCTGCCACCAGAATGCTGCCAAGAGTCTTTGCATGCAAAAAGAAATCTGGGTAATTTGGACTTTTGCTTACCATATTTTTTTTTACGGCTTTTACCTAACACTGTTTAATGCATTTACATGATACAATTTTAAGATTGTGCATGTAAACATTTTTTTATTGGACAACAAAAATGCTTTTTACTTAAAAATACAAAATCAGATTAAAAATTCTAAATAACTGTTTTCTATTTGAATATACTATAAAGTGTAATTTATCCCTGCTGATTTGCTGCTCAAGTAACATTGATAATAACAAGAAATGTTTCTTGTGCAGCAAATCAGCATATTAGAATGATTTCTCTTGTGACGCTGAAGACTGGAGTAATGATGCTGAAAATGTCGCTTTGCATCACAGGAATAAATTACATTTTACAATATATTTAAATAGAAAACATTTCTTTTAAATTGTAATAGTATTTCACAATAATACTGTTCTTACTGCATTTTTTACAAAAAAAAAAATGCAGCCTTGGTGAGCATAAGAGACTTCTTTCAGAAACATTTGAAAAAAATCTTAATTATTCCAAACTTTTGATCAGAAGATATATTTTAATAGTAATTTTTACCATATAGTTCACAGTATCTAGTGAGCACTAGTATACCTTTCTGAACATTCTAATGAGTCTAACTTTGACATCTCGCCTCTGCACTCCTTCATTCAATTATTGTGAACAGGTGCAGCACTCTCCACCTGCTCTCAGTAGAGTTAAAATATCTAATTGAGAAATTACCGTAGACATTAACCCAGCTAATTAGTCAGATTTAAACCTTGCAGAAGCGGCACACGTTATAATCATTTAATTAGTCAGACATACTGACTTAAAAGGAAAGCCGTTTTACCTTCTCTGAACACTGTGACCAGTTTTAATATGCTTTGATGCATCAGATATTACAGTACATGCTGGTGTTTTATGTTTGTTTGTAAATGCAGGTGCTTACGAACTCATCTCAGAGAAATGTGGAGGTGGCTGTACTGTGACTTTCTCAAAGGGTTTCCTTCTTGATCTGTGCTGAAGACCGGAATAGAAAAGAGCTGGTTGGATCTTACAGTCCTGATTGAAACCATGTAAAGTGGGTCATATTGGTAAGTAGTCAATTTAAAGTGATTCACAGGTCTCTGGGAAACGGATCTCAGGAAACCACAGATTATAAGAAATTGGACACAGCCATTTTGGCTTAATTAAATTTCTAATTACAAATGCTTCTGATTCTATTATTAACAAAGTATCATTAAAATGCAAATCATTGAACTTTTTCATGCTATTTCTGCCTGTATTGGCATATTCCATTATATTAAAGGGGTCATATGATGCTGCTAAAAATAACATTATTTTGTGTATTTGGTGTAATGAAATGTATTTATGTGGTTTAAGGTTAAAAAAACACATTATTTTCCACATACTGTACATTATTGTTTCTCCTCTATGCCCCGCCTTTCTGAAATGCGTCGATTTTTACAAAGCTCATCGTTCTGAAAAAGCGAGGTGTGCTCTGATTGGCCAGCTATCCAGTGCGTTGTGATTGGCCGAATTCCTCAAGCGTGTGACGGAAATGTTACGTCCCTTACCATATTGTGATGCCTGCGGCAACCACATGTGACGACCCTGGGCTGGACTCCGCTTCGTCCACGGTGAAAGCCGATCTGGCGATCCAAAGCGCGAAGTTGAAGTATTTCTTCAGCGACCAACACGGATCAACTCCAGGCATGACGAAGCGATATCGTCCTCTTTTGGAAGGCCAAACAAAGTAGTTTCGCTTTCACAACGAAGCACACAGTGCCTTCACGACATGGCCGCAGCAACAACAATACTACAGCGAGAATAAAAGTTACGCCTTCTTTCTTTACGTGAACATTTGGGCGGCGTAATGCAAATCTTCCCACATAGTGATGTAGACGTGGGGGCGTGTTAGAACGAGTCGTTTTAGGTAGGTGTGGCTGACTCTTAACTTTTATAAAGAATATCTCTTTGGATTTGAGACTTTAGTCTTTGCAACTTTACAGATCTTCTTTATGCACCAAGAGCTTGTAACGCTCCAAAGAGAAAGGAAAAATTGAAATCGCATCATATGACCCCTTTAAAAAAAAAAAAGATTCTTTACATCATATTTTTAAATCTCACTACCACAAGTGTTCTGGATGGCTGCCAGTATGTTGCGAGAAACAAAGGCAGAATTGTGAGATAAAAAGTCAAAATTGTGATAAAAAAATTTCAGAATTGTAGATAAAGTCACAATAACCGTTTTTTATTCCGTGGTGGAAACAAAAAAGCAGAATTGTGAGATGTAAACTCAGCATTCAGAGAAAGAAATTGCGAGATGCAAACTCAGTATTATTTAGAGAAAGAAAAAATGTGAGCTGTAAACTTTGAACTGCGGGAAAAGTCTGAATTCTAAGTTTGTTTCAATTGACTTTTTTATCTCACAATTCTGAATTGTGAGATAAAAAGTCACAATTACTTTTTTATTTTGTATTCAGTGGCGGGGAAAAAAAACTATTGCAAGAAGTAAACTCATAATTCAGAGAAAAAAAAACTGAATTGTGAGTTGTAAACTTGGAATTGCTAGAAAAGTCGGAATTATAAGTTTATATCTTAGAATTCTGTGTTTATATTTCAGAATTGCAAAAAAAAGTCTGTATTGTGAGATAAAAAGTCGCAATTGTGAGACAAAATGTCACAATTACCTTTTTTATTTTATATTCCATAATGGAAACAAAAAACTGAATTGTGAGATGTAAACTTGGTATTCAGAGAAAATCTGAATTGCGAGATGTATACTTAGTTTTCCGAGAAAGATCTGCAAAGTTACAAAGCTCAAAGCTGTAAACTCAGAATTGCCAGAAAAGTCAGAATTCTTTGTTGCAATTATGACTTTTTTCTCAAAATTGCAAGAAACAAAGTCCGAATTGTGTGAGAATTTTTTTTAAATACTTTCATAATTAGTAAAAGTGATGCCAGCCTTAGCACCTTTTACTGAGTTGTCTGTAAACCACCGCTGGGATTCGGCTGGGAATCTGACAGGACAGAGCGCATGTTCTCACGCAGACAGGTGCGTTTTGGATGACGGGTCGTTGAATCTCTTCACACTTTTCCGGTGTGAAGGGTCCTTACAGATCTCACCCTCACAGCAGGACAACGACTCCCGCTGCTCTCTGCCACACATCATTACTGTACGTCTGAATCTGACCGTAGAGGACAAAAGAGTTTATATAGTGGAACAGAGGGACTCTCGACGGACAGAACAGTGTGTCTCTTTTCGACTGGTTTTCAGTGAAATCTCACTATTGTTTGACAAGTTACTCACAGCTCTCTGTTAGGAGCACAGTAACATATCTATCTTTTTAATTTTTCTTTTTTCTGGTTTTTGCTATGGAAAGATCTCTGTCTCTGTTGCTTATACTTTATTTAGGGTCATATTTTTTGTCTTGGGCCAGTAAGTAACCACCTAGCAACCAGCCACAACACCTTAGTAACCTAGAGTTTTAAACTCAATATGTGATTGAAATGGAAGCCAGTGCAGATTACAAAGGACACCACTGATGTGCTGAAGTGAGGATGTGTGAGTAAGAACGTACTGCTGAATTCTGAATGTGTTGCAACCGTTTAATAGATTTTGCCGGCAGACCAATGCAAAGTGAATTGCGGTAATCAATTCTTGAAGTGATAAGTGTGGATGAGCAGGTGTTGAAAGGAAAGGCCTAATCCTAGCAATATTTCTGAAATGATGAAATGCCGAATTTGTAATCCATAATTTTATGTCCTGTAAACATTCAGAAAGGATTGTGGAACTGAATGTAACATCAGACTTTGAGCTGATGTAAATTTGGATATCATCAGTATAGAAATGATACCCAAGACAGTGTTTCCTAATGATTTGCCCCAGAGGAAACATGTAAATACTAACAAGTATAGGACCCAAAACAGACCCCTGGGGAACACCATATTTGGCCTGGCTAATGTCAGATTTGTTGTTTCCCAAACTGGGATCTATTAGTAAGGTATGATCTGAACCATTCAAGCACAGTGCCAGAAATACTGAGCCAACTCTTTAGTTTATCAAGCAATATAGAGTGACACACTGTGTCAAATGCTACACTCAGTTCTAACAAAACCAAAATGGTTGAGGCACCAGAGTCAGCTGAGACAAGGAGGTCATTCATGCGGTTTGGACAGGGTCAAGAATACAAGTGGTTGAGTTCATTGTCAACACTAGTTTTGAGATGTAATCAATGATAACTGTTGCAAAACTAGAAAACAAAGCCACAGGAATATTAGGTGGAAGAACCTCAGGGAGCACAAACAGAGTGGAACAACCAATAGACTTGCAGATGGTCTCAATTTTATCCACAGAAAAATTAAGAAACCTGTTACACTGCTGAACAGAAAAGCATGTGGGTGACTTATTAGGTTTTAGAATTTTATTAATGGTCTTAAAAATCTTGTTTGGATTTGCAGCACCATCACCTATAATGTGTAAATGCTAGGGCCAACCTATCCCGCGGCATCAGAGAGGCTAAGAGACAGTACTCCAGGAGGATAGCCCATCATTTCAGCGACAGCAGAGACACTCTGAGCCTGTGGCAGGGGATACAGACCATTACGGACTACAAGCCCCCACCACGCACCTGTGACAGCACCATCTCTCTGCTGAATGAACTGAACATCTTCTTCGCTCGCTTTGGGGCACAAAACAGCACCACTGCACAGAAGACTCCACCTCCTCCCGGCGACCAGGTGATGACGCTGTCCCCGGACAGCGTGAGGAGATCCCTCAGCAGGATCAATGCACGTAAAGCTCTGGGTCCTGACAACATTGTGTTGTCACCTTAAGGACTTCACTGTACTGAATTAAGTGTTCATCATACATGAGCTTATGGACAGATATTGCTGTATAGTGCTTAGTAATACAAAACTGTAGATTTGCCTATTGGTTTGTCGTATTGGATCATTGACTCATGAACTGTCTGTGCTGGAGAATCTCAGGTTTGCTCTGATCTGCATGTAGCTCTTTGGGTTTCCATCTGATGAATAGATGACCTGGTCATAGTTACTATGGAAATTGTAACCATGAGACATTTGTGATCTGTTGCTGAGACACAGAGGGCAGGTAAAGCTTGCTTTGGTGAAATCTGAAGAACAGTGAAGTGTTGACGGCTGGATGTGAAAACCCACATAAATCTGTATTTTGTCTGGAGATTGTGGCTTCTTGTTCCTTCCTCGCCTGTACACTGGAAACAGATGGTTTCTCTGAAATGACAAATATCTGAGTTTGATGACAATATTGGCTGACGGAATGAGGCTGGAATGCATGCGTGTTTGTAATTACTGTGATGTTTGTAACTACAAACACACAGCAGCAGCAGGATCCGTGATACAGGAAAGGATCTTGCCGATTGAAATATTCACAGTACAGCAGTGAGGTGTACAGTAGTAGCATTACCTATTCAAAGAGAAATTATAAGAAGGCACAATTTCTGCACTATATTCCAGAAGTCTTTTGAATTCATACAATAACATTTTGTGAGCTTATTTAAGTTTTTATTAAAAATTGGGTGTGAGAACCAGTGTATTTGATTGATGTTAATCCAGGTATAAAGCATCTCAAGTCAAACAGTTTGAAAGTGCAGAAGGGCAAATGAGATTTGAGAGTTACGGTGAAAAGAAAGATTTTCAGTTTCAAAAGACTTAAATTGTAGAGCAGAAGTTGTATGGACTACTTTTATGATTTTGCACTATTCCTTCTTTTGTTTTCTTAGAGAAGAAAGACATACGGGTTTTTGGAGCAAACAGAATGCTTGATGATAATTGATGACTGAATTGATTTGGCATTTTTGCATGAAATATTCCTTTCAAAGATATTGCCATTATCTAAATGACCAGATATCACACACACACACACACACACACACACGCGCGCGCGCATGTTCAAAAGTTCATTGAAAAACATAAAAAAAAATAATGATTTTGAATGATAGTGTATAATAATGTATGTGTAATTTTGCACCAATCTGTTATTCCACTTGAGTGACTCTCAAAATCCGTTTGTAATTGGGCAATTTGTAGTGAACCCTTGATAATATCAATACGAACCACAACAAAGTAAATAAGACATGTTTAGAAGAGAGTTTTAGCTTTTGCAATTAATTTCTGCTTATAATGTTTATTCCAGTCTTGCAATCTGATGCCAAAACAATAGCTTACACAATCTACAGTGTAATATGTTGTAATATTTAAAAAATTAAATTTGAGCTCCTATTGAGAGAATACACAAAATATGTATACTTTTAAAGGGGCCCTATTATGCTTTTTCACTTTTTCAACTTTAGTTAGTCTTTAATGTTGCTGTTTGAGCATTAAAAAGAGCTGCAAAGTTACAAAGCTCAAAGTTCACTTCAAAAGGAGATATTTTATTTAACAGAAATCACTTTTTAAAAACTACAACGAACGACTCGATTGGACTACAACACATATTTTCCGGGATTTGTGATATCACAAATATCGACGAATGGGACGAGACCTGGTTGAGCTGCACTAGAGAAGGCAACGAGTGTTATCACTATGTCGGAGACACGCTAGCTTTCCCAAGGCAGACGAACTTAGAGTGGTTACAATCATCTGGGTTTAAATCGTGCTCAAAATTATTTGATTTTGACGCAATATTTACACTGAAGCTGGCAGGCGGCGAGTGCTGCCAATCACAAAACACACTGGCCCAGCTAACCAATCACAGCACATTTCGTATTTCAGAAGGTGGGCCTTCATTTGATACAGGAACTATTCGAGCCGTTCATGCCAGACTGGGGAGAGAGGTGTTGTAATAATGTAAAATATGTGAAAAAGAATGTGTTTTTCGAACAACCTAGTATGAGAGCCTGTTCCAGTACACCCCCAAAACAAAATCAAGACTTTGTAAAAGAGCATAATAGGACCCCTTTAAAATGAATTTGTCGCCACTGCACTACTAAATTAAATTGCAAAAAGTAAAGTTAAAAAAATTTATTGAAAATGGTGACCAGTTACAGCACCTAAAATTGTGACCCTGGACCACAAAGTCGCTGGGGTACATAGCCAAAAATACATGGTATGGGTCAAAATGATTGATTTTACTTTTATGCCAAAAATCATTAGGACATTAAGTAAAGATCATGTTCCATGAAGATATTTTGTAAATTTCCTACCGTAAATATATCAAAACTTAATTTTTGATTATACAGCAAGTTACCTATACACAAACTATGCAATATGAACACTGCCCTAAAGTTTGGGATTTAAAAAAAAAATGTTAGTCACTAATGTATTGATGAAAAACAGCAAATATATATTGTGAAATATAACTGTTAACAATAACTTCTAATATATTGTAAAATGTAATTCATTCCTGTGATGCAAAGCTGAATTTTAAGAATCATTACTCCAGTCTTCAGTGTCACATGATCCTTCAGAAATTCAAGAAACATTTCTTGTTATTAGTAATGTTGAAAACCGTTGTGCTGTTCAATATGTTTTTGGAAAGAGTGATACTTCTTTTTTCAGGATTCTTTGATGAATAGAATGTTTTGTACCATATAAATGCAACTTTTGATCAATTTAATGCATCCTTGTGGAGTAAAAGTAATTTCTTACAAAAAAATTGTACTGACCCCAGACTTTTGAATGGTAGTGTGTACTGCAACATTTTGCTGTTGCAGTCATCTTATAAAAGCACAGAAACACTTACGGCTGGTTTAAAGGGTTTTAAGCACTCTGTTTCATGTCACAATAACTATGATGGCTTTAACAGACTCCATATGTTTCTCATAATCTTCCTCAGATATTTATTCGTTTGTTTGTTTTATGTTCACCACATAATATCCGAATCGACGCTCACTAAACCATGCACCATGTATTGTGGTTGTCATGGTTACGCCACACTCAAATGCACAAGTCACATAATAAGCGCAACACAGCACATGTTCATTTCGTGGTTATGATTGTGAGAAACACTGTCCACTTCTTCATGCCGAAAAAACAGAGTGATGTATAGTGTTGCTGGGAAGAGTTTGGAGTCAAGTGGGCGTTCTGCATGTACCCTGTCATTTCCTGACGATGCTGAGCATGAGAGAGAGAGAGAGAAAGGGGGAGGTGAGAGAGAGAGAACTGCTCAATTGGAAAATACATTGACGATGCATTGCACAATAAAACTGGAAAGCCGGTTTCGTTGTGTAAACCAGCTTGTCACTATTCAGATAAAGAGGGTAATACTCTGTCCATAGTCTGTCAGTAGCAAAATGCATGTCAACCTGCACAGATTGTCCTCTCAGACAAGTATGCATTATTAATGTACAGTACCATGACAGAAAACAAGCTCCTTCCAGGATATGACCTGCCTGCAACCTCAGTTCTCCTTCCGTTTAATCCGACATTTCCCTGGAGTCATGCAAACTGAATCCATTGAGCTGAAATAATAGAACAAAATCACTGGTTTCATGTTAAAATTGATAGAAATGTAGGGGGTGAAGTTTAGATTTATATCAGATCACAAAACCAGTCATAAGGGTCAATTTTTTGAATATTTATTCAAGCTGAATAAATAAGCTTTCCATTGATTGATTGTTAGGATAGGACGGGGTAGGTAAGTTCGGTCCTAGAGAGCCGCGGTCCTGCAGAGTTCAGCTCCAACCCTAATCAGACACACCTGAACAAGCTAATCAATGTCTTCAGGATTATTAAGGCTATTGGCAGGTGAGGTTTTTTTCAGGGTTGGAGCTGAACTCTGCAGGACCGCGGCTCTCTAGGACCGAACTTACCTACCCCGTCCTATCCTAACAATCAATCAATGGAAAGCTTATTTATTCAGCTTGAATAAATATTCAAAAAATTGACCCTTATGACTGGTTTTGTGATCTGATATAAATCTAAACTTCACCCCCTACATTTCTATCAATTTTAACATGAAACCAGTGATTTTGTTCTATTATTTCAGCTCAATGGATTCAGTTTGCATGACTCCAGGGAAATGTCGGATTAAACGGAAGGAGAACTGAGGTTGCAGGCAGGTCATATCCTGGAAGGAGCTTGTTTTCTGTCATGGTACTGTACATTAATAATGCATACTTGTCTGAGAGGACAATCTGTGCAGGTTGACATGCATTTTGCTACTGACAGACTATGGACAGAGTATTACCCTCTTTATCTGAATAGTGACAAGCTGGTTTACACAACGAAACCGGCTTTCCAGTTTTATTGTGCAATGCATCGTCAATGTATTTTCCAATTGAGCAGTTTTCTCTCTCTCACCTCCCCCTTTCTCTCTCTCTCTCTCATGCTCAGCATCGTCAGGAAATGACAGGGTACATGCAGAACGCCCACTTGACTCCAAACTCTTCCCAGCAACACTATACATCACTCTGTTTTTTCGGCATGAAGAAGTGGACAGTGTTTCTCACAATCATAACCACGAAATGAACATGTGCTGTGTTGCGCTTATTATGTGACTTGTGCATTTGAGTGTGGCGTAACCATGACAACCACAATACATGGTGCATGGTTTAGTGAGCGTCGATTCGGATATTATGTGGTGAACATAAAACAAACAAACAGATAAATATCTGAGGAAGATTATGAGAAACATATGGAGTCTGTTAAAGCCATCATAGTTATTGTGACATGAAACAGAGTGCTTAAAACCCTTTAAACCAGCCGTAAGTGTTTCTGTGCTTTTATAAGATGACTGCAACAGCAAAATGTTGCAGTACACACTTCCATTCAAAAGTCTGGGGTCAGTACAATTTTTTAGTAAGAAATTACTTTTACTCCACAAGGATGCATTAAATTGATCAAAAATGACAGTAAAGACATTTCTAATGTTGCAAAAGATTTGTGTTTCAAATAAATGCTGTTCTTTTGAACTTTCTATTCATCAAAGAATCCGAAATAATTTTTAAAGTTTTCTACAATGTATGTAGAATGTACATTTCCAATGTATTTCCAAAAAAATGTTAAGGAATAGTTCACCCAAAAAATAAAAAAAATGCTGAAAATGTTCTCGCCTTCAGGCCATTCAAGATGTAGACGAGTTTGTTTCTTTAGATTTGGAGAAATGTAGCTTTACATCACTTGCTCACCAATGGATCCTCTGCAGTGAATGGGTGCCGTCAGAATGAGAGTCCAAACAGCTGATAAAAACATTACAATAATCCATAAGTAATCCACACCACTCCAGTCCATCAATTGGTGAGCAAGTGATGTAAAGCTAAATTTCTCCAAATCTAAAGAAACAAACTCATCTACTACATCTTGGATGGCCTGAAGACATTTTAAACTATTCACACAATAGTGAACTATTGAGTGAACTAACTGAGTGAGATTACTATAATAAAAAGTGTCTTGAGCAGCAAATCAGCATATTAGAATGATTTCTGAAGATCATGTGACACTGAAGACTGGAGTAATGATGCTGAAAATTCAGCTTTGCACCACAGGAATAAATTACATTTGACAATATATTCAAATATAATTTTTTTTTAATTGTAATCATTTTTCACAATATTACTGTTTTTACTGTGTTTTTGATCAAATAAATGCAGCCTTGGGGGTGAGCAGAAGAGACTTCTTTCAAAAACGTAAAAAAAGTAATACCAAGCCTAAACCTTTCAGGCCGCATCTGCTTTTTCATGGTGTAAGTCAGTATTTGCATGCGCATGTAGTCACGACACACACTGTAATCGGTAAACACAACATTAACTTCAGAAGCATTCATTTTTTATTGACTATTAACCTCTGCTAGTGAAATCCTCCAAGAGGTTAATAACATGGAATTTAATATTTGTTGTGAGAATGGACTCAATCCATTCCATATGAATTCAGGCTTTTGATAAACAAACCCTAAGCCACATGCGGCTAAAACTTGAATCCAGACGGTAAGCCTGTAAAATCTGACCTTGATTAGCCTCAAAGAAACATTTCTGAGGAACCCTGCCAGACCACAGCAACAAGGGAGATCACCACCAGCTGCTTTAGTTTTGTGCTTTTTTGTAAATAGTTTTTCACATGAGAACAACTATTTACATGTCTGGTATTTTTTGGGGTACAGTATTATCTGGGGACCTTTGCATTTTTAAGAATGTTTTACAGAAACATCCAGACAATGTGTGAATATTGCTTTGTGGAATTATATGGTAAAGTCTGTATTCAGAGTTTTAGAGCCTCTCAGATCCTCGCAGAATTTTCTTTTTTTTTTCTGACGGAAGTATTTTCATCCTGAAAGACTGGACATGTGCACACAATGTTCTAAAGCAAAGATAAACCTGCATTCGCAGTCTATTTTCCTGAAGTAATGTGATATTTCCCAGAAATAAGGAACAAGGGAAACAATAAAAAACGAGGGAAGTTTTCCCAGTGAGATACAAATGTAGAGACTTGATTTTTATTAATCAGGAATTGATTGCATGGTGAAAAATTACAGGAGTTTAGTGGGGAGGGGTTGAAAAATAGGAGAAATTGGTGATTGTTAGCTTAACATATTCACCTTGGACCCCATTGACCTGCACTGTATTGACAAAAATCACAGATGTTTCAAAATAAAATTTTGTGTGTGTTTCACAGAGAAAAGAAAGTCATACACCCTTGTATGGAATGCCATGAGGGTGAGTAAATCACCTTTATATATATATATATATATATATATATATAGAGAGAGAGAGAGAGAGAGAGAGTGTGAGTATATGTGTGTATATATATACACTGAGCAAAATTATAAACGCAACACTTTTGTTTTTGCTCCCATTTTTCATGAGCTGAACTCAAAGATCTAAGACTTTTTCTATGTGGGCAAAAACAAAAGTGTTGCGTTTATAATTTTGTTCAGTGTATATATATATTATTTAAATCACTTTCATTTTCAGTTTGACACACACACGCATATATATATATATATGTATATTAGGGCTGTCAACGTTAACGCATGCAATTCATTTTACAATTCTTACAATTAATGCAAAATTACTGAAGCACAATTTCTATTCTAACCCTTTAACCCAATTTTGCTTCTCTGCTTGCGATCAGATCATTTTAAGCCGCTAAACTTTTCAGTCCAATGATCCAGTAAGCGAATGCATTCAAACAATCCGTCCAAAACAGTGCTAATATAAAGTAAACCAGGCTGATTAAATCCGAGATTGCAGAGAGAACCGAGATACTCGCGTTGCGTTTTAATGAGTTATTCATTCCAGTGTGTTTCGCTTTTAAACACGAGCTGTTTAAAAAAGTGTGCGATTAATCGCAGAAAAAGGGTGTGATTAATTAGATTAAAAATTTTAATCTATTTACAGCCCTAATATATATATATATATATATATATATATATATATATATACATTTGTGCTAAAAAAATTTACATACCCCTTGAAGAATATGCAAAATGTTCATAATTTTCACAAAATAAGGGGGATCATGAACATTGCATGTTATTTTTTATTTAGTACTGTCTTGAATAAGCTATTTCACATAACAAATGTTTATATATACTCCACAAGACAAGATAATAACTGAATTTATAAAAATGACCCCATTCAAAAGTTTACAAACCCTTAAAT
Organism: Sinocyclocheilus grahami; assembly: GCF_001515645.1. NCBI lineage: Eukaryota > Metazoa > Chordata > Actinopteri > Cypriniformes > Cyprinidae > Sinocyclocheilus > Sinocyclocheilus grahami. Next base: position 260,905 of record NW_015505442.1, on the reverse strand, counting down.
CTTAATACTATGTGTCATTTCCTGGATGATCCATGACTGTTTTTTTTTTGTTTTGTGATAGTTGTTTATGAGTCCCTTGTTTGTCCTGAGCAGTTCAACTGCCTGTTGTTCTTCAGAAAAATTCTCCAGCTCCTGCAGATTCTTTGGTTTTCCAGCATCTTCTGCATATTTGACCGCTTTCCAGCAGTGACTGTATGACTTTGAGATCCATCTTTTCAAACTGAGGACAATTGAGGGACTCATACATAACATTTACAAAAGGTCAAAACATTTACTGATGCTCAAGAAGGAAACACGATGCATTAAGAGCTGGGGGGGGGGAAACCTTTGAACAGGATGAGGATGTGTAAATTTTTCTTATTTTGATTAAAGATCATATTTTTTTATTCATTTACTACTGCACTTCAGAAGCTACATAAATACATACATGTTTCCCAGAAGAAAAAATAAAGACAATTTACCCTGATCATCCAATTAAAAAAGTTTACACCCTCCAGCTCTTAATGCATCGTCTTATGTGCACAACTGTATACACACACATATACGTATATACATGAATACATATGCATATATACATACATATATTCTTTTTCAGTTTGCCATGTATTCAGTCTCCTTTTAAGTACAGAAAAGAGTGAAAACACAATGACACATGTCAATCATGTGCCTGTATGTGTCACTCATTTCAGGCATGCTGTAATTATATGAGAAAAGCTTTTCACAAAGTTATTCTTCCATACGTCATTCGGCTCTCGCTGCCAGATGGCTGTGGAACGGACTTGTCAATGACAAATGGAACAAAATGATACCAACAAATTGCTGTGAGCCTGAATTGCAAAAAGATTCACAGTCTGGACACAAGGGAGGCTTTGCCCCAACGTGTGTCAGGCTCTGTGCCAAAATCTAGTGAGCGGTCTCGCCGACTACAAAGGCAACTACCTAAGTGAACTGAATGTTATTCATAGGCAGCTACTTGTCCAGAACACAAAGTACTTGACTAATTCTCATTAGTTGAGTTTGATGTTGCACAGTCTGGACCAAACAAATACAGACAAAATATTGAGTGAAATAAAATGAGATTGAACTACTTGTATTTGTATCTATTTAATGTTTAGTTGTGAGTGTGCCTCAGATGCCTATAATGCTGCCTATAAAACAGATGTTAAGACCTAAAAGGCTCTATGCATATATAAGCACAAATATTTTGAAAGTGTTCAGCATTTCATTCATTGCATTAAAGTGGGAATTGGATGCTAACTTTCTCAAATTCTTTTATTTTTCAGATCAGCTACTGTCCGGGCAGAGCAACAGTTTGAAGAGAAACTTACTGGGTAAGTTAGTTAAAATTAAAGGCAGGGTAGGAGATTTGGTTCAAAAACATTTTTTTGTTCTGCTGGTTGAAATTGTCTTCACACCCCGATAGTAATCACTAAGTTAAGTGGTCTAAATGTATTTATATGTATTTATATCATCTGTGGAATGCGTAGGACCATAAAAGTTTGTCCAATCATATCCCATGGTCCGAGGGCTACGATAGGCTGTCCTACCTGCCTGTCAATGTATGTATTTGCAAACCTCCATGCACCCTGTTTGTGCAGACATGACACGTCATCAGCACGTTCCATTACGCTATTGCAGGCCGAGTGAGAATGGAAGGTGTTATTATTGTAATATTATGCGCTTTGTACTGTAATGTTTTCTCACCGGTGAATGAGACATGAGGTAAACTGACAGCGCTGCATTCAACCCTCAACCAACGCCGTCTCTCATCGCATCCTTGGTTAGCCTCTGCTCTGCCTGTGTGCGTTCATGTCTTTTGGAGGAGGCGTGGCTTTGGAGAGTGATTTGCAGGGAGGGTGAGATCTTATGCTTTGTGCAGACATGACATGTCATCAGCGCGTTCCATTACGCTATTGCAGGCCGAGTGAGAATGGAAGGTGTTATTATTGTAATATTATGCGCTTTGTACTGTAATGTTTTCTCACCGGTGAATGAGACATGAGGTAAACTGACAGCGCTGCATTCAACCCTCAACCAACGCCGTCTCTCATCGCATCCCTGGTTAGCCTCTGCTCTGCCTGTGTGCGTTCATGTCTTTTGGAGGAGGCGTGGCTTTGGAGAGTGATTTGCAGGGAGGGTGAGATCTTATGCTTTCAAAGCTAGCTTGCTATTACTAGCCTCTCCAAAATTGCCTACCCTACCTTTAAACAGTAAACAACTTAGTCAATCTCTAACAGTTTGTTTGGAGCCAATTACCTGAATGTATCTGGTTTAATGGCACAGAAACGTTCAAAGCTAGCTTGCTATTACTAGCCTCTCCAAAATCGCCTACCCTACCTTTAAACAGTAAACAACTTAGTCAATCTCTAACAGTTTGTTTGGAGCCAATTACCTGAATGTATCTGGTTTAATGGCACAGAAACTAAACAGAAGAACATATGCTAGTCTGTATAACCACACACTTGCCATGTGTTCGACATGATTTCAATACATTTCTGACATAAGTAACCAAATATTTAATAACTGTATTTTGACACTAAATAGACATTTTCTACAATAAAATTTACTAAATCAAGCTAATAAAATGAATTAAAATTGAATGAATAAAATTATTAATTTATTGTACAAATGTATAATACACCACATGTGTATTTAACTTTTCACTCTCAAAGATGAAGCTGTATTGTGTTTCCAGAGTACATTGACAGGCTTTATTGCAAGTTTTTTGCGATTGGCATCATCTCACATGTGTGAGCTGCAGTGCTCTCCTCCTCTTAATGAGAGTGGATGTTGATGGCTGTTATTGAGTCCTTCCATTCGCCTCCCCACAGCGTGCTCTTCACAGGGGGCCGCAGGAGTTCAGCGTTCAACCCCTCAAGTATCTATCTGCTCTGCGTCACCGCCAAATCACCATAGCGATAGCGGCGCTCAGGGCCCTGAATGAGGCACCAGCTCTGTTTGAGACGTCTGCAGAGCCGCAAAGACAGCGATCATTTGTACAGTGAAGAGGCCGTGGAACAATACAGGGTAATTAGACATAAAAAAAACCCTTCAATTTAAAATTCTGATACATTCTTCTAAATAATGAGAGTGCTGTTTTTGATGCTGATGAGCACAGGCTTTATCAAACCATATAGTGCTCTGATGGTGAAGGACATCTGATTCTGGTGAAGTCTTCAATTAAGAGACGTCTCTCTCAACCTGCTGATGTACGACTGGAAATGGAGTGTTTTGTCTTTTTCCTCCTTTTTGCCATGGAAACACTTCAGCAGCTATTGATTTTGAGATGTTTTCCCATCTGTTGAGAATATTCATATATATATATATATATATATACAGTATCTCACAGAAGTGAGTACACCCCACACATTTTTGTAAATATTTTATTATATCTTTTCATGTGACAACACTGAAGAAATGACACTTTGCTACAATGTAAAGTAATAAGTGTACAGCTTATATAACAGTATACATTTGCTGTCCCCTCAAAATAACTCAACACACAGCCATTAATGTCTAAACCGCTGGCCACAAAAGTGAGTACACCCCTAAGTGAAAATGTCCAAATTGGGCCCAATTAGCCATCTCTCCCTGGTGTAATGTTATATTCTATATGAACTATATTTCGGTTGATGATCAATGACATGTTTAAAGACTTTCTATTCCTGTTTGCTGGAATGAAAAATATTTAACTTTTTAAGAGTTTCAGACCTTATTTTGTGCTCGACTCATGAAAATTGCCAAATATTGAGTCATAAACACAGCACTCTACATGTTAAGCAGCATCTTTTCTCTGTGTTACCATCTGCATATGTTCACCTTTCTTCAGTTGTTGTGAGTTAGTTCGCTCCCCCTCACCTCATTTCAGACTGTATCAATGATGGAGAACAGATCCCAGCAGGACACTGGGTTGTGGGGTGATGCTCCTGCCGTGAGCTCCGAATGCACTGGCATCTCCAGCATTGTGTTTCATTGCACAGGTCATGTGGCCGGGGTGAAAGCAGTTGGCTTTTGTTATTTTGCTGATTACAAGACAAAAACCTGATGCGATTGGTTTTTGTGCTTACAGAGAGAACTGACAGGCAAAAAAGGAAACTATAACCTTTAGAAATTTTAATGACAATGTTGTCATGATTTACTCACACTCTTGTCATTCCAAACCCATTTTCTGTTATTTTTTTCTGTGTATTTTCATTTCTAGATAGTTCTAGAACTATCCCTTTAATCTGCTCCTTTAATCTGTTAAGAGACTGAGAAACTTGAGGCAGGAACATTTATTGTTCAAAGATTACTCTTTTAATGGATATTTTAACATTTCTCAGATGTTTCGCCTAAAATTTGTTAGGAGAGATAAAAATAGACACAAATTGTTGACATACAGTAATGGATCTATAAAATGTGTATAGCAACTCAACTTTTTTAAGGTCCATCTTAAGTTCTTTTCATTGCAGACTTTTCTGAAAATCTAGATCTGTGTTTCTCAAATTTATTTCAGGTGGTGAGCTGTTTTTTACCCACCAAATCCTCTAGACACAGCTAAGCTTACTGGGGTCCAGAGAAGAATCTGAGAAGCAGGAGACTATAGCAAAGGTATATTTGTTTCAACGGAATATACTTGCTGTCTAGAAGAAACTTAAAGATTTGTGATTTTTCTTTCCTGCATGTTTCACAGTCTATATACACTACCATTTAAAAGTTTGGAGTTGGTAAGATTTTTTAAAATGTTTTTGAAAAAAGTCTCTTATGCTGACCAAGGCTTCATTAATTTGATCAAAACTACAGAAAAAAACAGTAATATTGTGAAATAATATTACTATTTAAAATAACAGATTTTTATTTGAATATTTTTTCAAAACGTAATGTATTCCTGTGATGGAAAGCTGAGCATCATTACTCCAGTCTTCAGTGTCACATGATCCTTCAGAAATCATTCTAATATGCTGATTTGCTGCTCAAGAAACATTTATTATTATCATTGTTGAAAAAATGTTTGCTGCTTCATATTTTTGTGGAAACTGTGATACATTTTTGATTAATCTTATGCTGACCAAGGCTTCATTAATTTGATCAAAACTACAGAAAAAAACAGTAATATTGTGAAATAATATTACTATTTAAAATAACATTTTTATTTGAATATTTTTTCAAAACGTAATGTATTCCTGTGATGGAAAGCTGAGCATCATTACTCCAGTCTTCAGTGTCACATGATCCTTCAGAAATCATTCTAATATGCTGATTTGCTGCTCAAGAAACATTTATTATTATCATTGTTGAAAAAATGTTTGCTGCTTCATATTTTTGTGGAAACTGTGATACATTTTTGATTAATAGAAAGTTCAAAAGAACAGCATTTATTTAAAATAGGACTTTTCATAACATCATCAATTTTACTATTACTTTTTATCAGTTTAATGCATCTTTGGTAAATAAAAAGTATACATTTTTTCAATAATAAAAAAAAATCTTACTAACCTCTAACTTTTGAACAGTAGTTTATGCTGAATGTTTCGCCACAGTTAGAGAGAGGCAGTGACCAAGAGAATCTCTGACAGCAGCACAGCTGGACAGAACTTAAAGAAGACAACACTTTCTTATGACTGATCAGAGACTGTAAAGCCCAACCGGACCGCTGTGATCTGCTCCGCTTCTCTCCACATGATGGATTCCTGCTTGTCCAGATTGTACAGCCTCTTAATTCATGGCCTCAGTGGTGGAACAAATCCCAACTCATACAACAGCCACTTTCAAAAGAAACCTCAAGACTCCCTATAACTAGACCTCACACACAAACCTGCACTGCAACAAACTGTATTTGTTGTATTATGTACAGTAGGCCCTTGTATTGTTAGGAAAACATATATAACATATATAATATATAACTCATAATAAGACAGTATAAAAAGGATTTTTACTTTGTGTTGAATGTTCATAGGTGCACTCTAAAAATGCTGGGTTAAAAAGGGACAAACCCAGCTATTGGGTTGTTTGGACCCAGCGGTTGGGTTGTTTTGACTCTAAACAGCCCAACCGCTGGGTCCAAACAACCCAATAGCTGGGTTTGTCCCTTTTTAACCCAGCATTTTTAGAGTGCACCTATGAACATTCAACACAAAGTAAAAATCCTTTTTATACTGTCTTATTATGAGTTATATATTATATATGTTATATATGTTTTCCTAACAATACAAGGGCCTACTGTACATAATACAACAAATACAGTTTGTTGCAGTGCAGGTTTGTGTGTGAGGTCTAGTTATAGGGAGTCTTGAGGTTTCTTTTGAAAGTGGCTGTTGTATGAGTTGGGATTTGTTCCACCACTGAGGCCATGAATTAAGAGGCTGTACAATCTGGACAAGCAGGAATCCATCATGTGGAGAGAAGCGGAGCAGATCACAGCGGTCCGGTTGGGCTTTACTGTCTCTGATCAGTCAGTTGTTTGGACCCAGCGGTTGGGCTGTTTAGAGTCAAAACAATCCAACCGCTGGGTCAAAACAACCCAATAGCTGGGTTTGTCCCTTTTTAACCCAGCATTTTTTAGAGTGTGTGAATGATTGTGTGTAATGGTGAGTGATGGTAAGTGATTTTAAGTAATGATTAATAATGGTGAGTGATGGTTCATTGATTTGGATGAGAGTGAAATAGCTTATGTGATGGTTACATTTGGCAAGTAATGGTAAAAAATGGTTAATGGTGTGAGTAATGGAGAATAATGTTTATTGATTGTTCATTGATGGTAAATGATGGTGTGTGGTGGTTTATTAATATGAGTGATTTTCAGTGTTTGAGTGATATTAGTGATGGTAACTAATGATGACTAATGTTAGGACTGATAGTTACCGGACTGCAGACCACAATTAGAAACTGGCAAAACAGTCTTCAAAGAAACTGCATTGAATGGATTATGCAGATTGGTGAACAATTGTGGATAGTGTTCACTAAATAATGGGTGAGTGATGGTTTATTTATACTGTAAATGATGTTCGTTTTTGGAGAGCAATATTAGTGATGATGAATAATGCCAGGATTGTTAACTAGTTAATGGATTATAAACCACATTTATAAACTCATAAAATAAACAAAGGCAATGCATATGCAGATGCATCGAATGCATAATGGTGAAAAAATTGTGAAGTGTTGGTGAATTAGGTTTCAGTGATAAGGTTGTGAAAGATGTGCTGTGATGTTGCGTGATGCTGGTGTTTCTCAGAGCAGGTGGATTGTCAGCAGCAGTGAGGGAATCACCGAGCACACTTGCACGCTCCTCTAGTGCTCCACGGACCTTCGTTACTCTAGTCTGTCGATGTGAGACGCGGATGACAAAGTTGAAATCGCAGGTGCACGAATCGAACCGTCCCTTTGCAGACGTTATAACGAAGAAGAGGGGTTATATCGTGAGTCATTCTGTGATGGTGAGTTTGCGCTGCTTCTTCGCGTTTCTTCAGTCATTGATCGCAGTCTAACGCTACAGCCATACATTGAATGCGGGCATACACGATTGTCAACGGCGTGTTCCTTATTCGCTTCACGCGTGTTTCTACAGACGGATTCATTATTAATGTAAGATGAGTGAATATTCAGAGACCGCAGAGATCAATGGGCTTTGCTTTGTTGGATATATACGTTCAGTTCAATAATTTAAAGATGATTTGTGGGTTATAATGTACCGATTCATCCACATCATGACTTTAAAAGGATGCATTTTAATGCATCCAAAACATGTTTGTCGCAAACCGGTGTTCAGCGTGAGCTGTAAATGGATGAATCTCATGAACCCCATTTCACCCCCAAATTAAAAGGAAACAATACGAAATTATATTTGCATTAATATTTTCATTACAATTCATCACGTTTCCATTGACTGTATTGCAGAAAATAATTCGATATCATGTAAACAGTAATATTATTAATTATTAATATCTTTCAAGGCTGCATTTGTTGTACTACCTTTAAAATTGACTGATTTTAATAAAAAAATAAACTGACCAGACAGGGTGATTTCATTGCTTTTTTACAGTTAATGAGAATCTAATGCGAACCATCATTAAGAATAATGAGAACCACAGCCAAACCTCAAAAGTTAAACATCGTGAGACTTAACATTGAAAACTAAGGAGAAAATGAGTTGAATTGTACTGAAAATAATGCAGAATATATATTGTGTCATAAAAAGCCATTGAATGCATTTTATTTATTTTGGGGTGAAATACAATCCAATACACTGATATGCACCTCATGAAGCAAACTTGTGTGTTTTGAGGCAGAATTTGTTTTACAGCAAATCACCTGTGTAAAGCCAATAATCAGCCTACTCTGATGGTTTCTCTCGTGCATTAGGTCTGTTGTCTTTCTCGAACGCCTCACACCATCATCAGTAAATCAATCCAGATTTCTGCAGTGAATATGAAGGCATGCAGTGAGTCACAGCACACATTAATGCTACCTTCACATTCATGCAAAACAAACCCAATCACTGTATATTCCCATTCAGATTATTGCCTCGAAATGAATCTGATTTTTTTTTAAGTGCATGTATAGGAACAACCTCCATTTTATTGAGAAGCCTTGCACACTTTTGACCTTGTAATGTTTTGACATTATGAACCATATTAAGTCATTTCAATTCATTAGGTACTGCAAATGTGATGCTTTTCTCTTTGTGTTACAGGAATTCATGTAGCAATACAGTAGGTCACAATAGCATTAGCCGTATAAAAATATACTAGAACATACAATGTTAAATGACCGTTATTATTATTGCCAGATGCTGTTGTGCCTTCAAGAGCACAGAGCCCATTCAGAAAAAGAGCCGCATTCAGCCCTGTGCTTCTCATTATGATGGTTATCAGAGCCACTGTGTGTTTTGCATTCATAAAAAAAAAAAACCTTCTGTTTGGTTGACACTCAACTGTCTTTCTCTCCTTGAAGTGCCTGTTGTTTGCATTTCACAAGGGTTACAAAAATAGCACAGAGAAGGGAGAAATGTGCAAGAAAAAACATTTAGATGTACATTTTCTACTGAAATTGGCATTTGTAGACTTGAGAACTGCAATGAATGTAAAGCATTCACATACAACCAGAACAAATAATCAGAGGTTCATTGGGAGGGAAACAGTGTAATATCTGATTCTTTTCAGCATCAGATCATCCCTTCTGTTTGGTTGACACTCAACTGTCTTTCTCTCCTTGAAGTGCCTGTTGTTTGCATTTCACAAGGGTTACAAAAATAGCACAGAGAAGGGAGAAATGTGCAAGAAAAAACATTTAGATGTACATTTTCTACTGAAATTGGCATTTGTAGACTTGAGAACTGCAGTGAATGTAAAGCATTCACATACAACCAGAACAAATAATCAGAGGTTCATTGGGAGGGAAACAGTGTAATATCTGATTCTTTTCAGCATCAGATCATCTTGTTTTTCTGATCATGCAAGTTAGGAGTTCTGCAGTTGCATGTAATTGAATCACTAATCGTTCTTGTCTATGTGTGTTTTATTCGCTATGATTCATCCATTTATTCCTTTTTTGGGGATCTAAGAAAGATGAGTAAGATGGCAGGGGCTCGGAGACCGTTCGCTATCCTCGCAGAGGTCCTGTCTTAAGGGATTTTATACCTTCTTAGATTCGCTGTGGATCAGTAAATCTGGCTGACACACATTTCCCGTAAACTCCTGCCCACTCGGCCCTCCCTCCGCATTGACCCTGCACACTTCAGCGATCAGAGATTTGATTATTTTGGATGGGGTTGCATATAATAAAGAACGTAAGAGTGATTCAGTGTTATTGTGGATCCAGACTGAGCGTCAGCCACTGTGCTGCAGTGTATTATGATGTGGCTAGGAGTACTGAAGCAGCTCTGTGTCTGTGTGTGTGTGTGTGTTTTAAAACAATGTTCCTTCTCTTTTAGCCATTATACGGTTGTGTGTGAGATCTCTGGGAACAATCGTGAGCAGAATGCATAGACACATGACTAGAGAGTCCTTCCTCATCCTCTTCCTCATCATCAGCCTGGTAAGAGCAGAGACGGACACATATTTTTCTTCTTTTTGCCTGTGTTGGTCCATAGATTTACATGATTATATTTCACAAATGTGACCGTTATTGACGTTTAATGAATTACTATTGCAATTGCTTATTTAAAGTTGGTGTTTTGAACAAACCCCTAACCCTCATTATTAAACATTGGGTGCCATGATTTTGTCTGGTAGACTATAAAATAGCCATATTTAGAGACCAAAGACTTTAAGCAACCATCCAGAAAACCCTAGAGCAGCTACCAGTGCCCTAGCAACCATTCAGAACACCCTAGCAACCACAAGTATTATTAAAGTATTATTTCTATACTGTTATAGTTTATAAAAATGTTCTTCACACTGTATGTCTATTTTTTTTCTCATCTTTTAATTGCCAAAGCGCAGTATTTTACATGCTTGTGTTTATTGATATACTCAGTAAAAACAATGATACACCTGTATTAAGTCTAATTGAAACCTAGTATTTGAGTCTATAAATGCAGTAGAATTCAGAATCCAGAGGGCACAGTGTGGTCAGTAGCAACGAAAAGGGAACCGTCATTTATAAAAATTATTTGTGTTTCTGGGAAGGTTTTATTTTTGTTGGAATAAAGACTGGATCTGCAGAATGGATCGTTTTAGATTGGCGATTTTGAGCTCTGACCCCTCCAATTAAGGCCTGAACGTCCCAAAGGAAGGCAAAACGAAAGGTTGGGTATAAGGGGTCAAGTGTATATATCTGAGCTCTGACCCCTCCAATTAAGGCCTGAACGTCCCAAAGGAAGGCAAAACGAAAGGTTGGGTATAAGGGGTCAAGTGTATATATCTGAAATATTAAATGCCTCATTTTACATAATTCATTTTAAGACTTGAGCATAACATTTCAGTAACCACAAACATTAGATTACAAGTTACTCAGAGTGTGTATTTTCAGTAAGTTGCAGGGGGAGGTAACCATAGCAACAGTTGGCTGCTCAAGTGCTTTCCATTCGGATTCTATATCTTCACACTTAAAATAAAGGTTCTTTATTGGTTCACCTTTAAAATCCATGGAGCCTTTCAATTGCACAAAGAAGTCTTTATAGTGGAAAAAAGGTTGTTTAGAATTTTTTAAATGTTCTTCACACTATGTATGTCTATTTTTTTTCTCATCTTTTAATTGCCAAAGCGCAGTATTTTACATGCATGTGTTTATTGATATACTCAGTAAAAACAATGATACACCTGTATTAAGTCTAATTGAAACCTAGTATTTGAGTCTATAAATGCAGTAGAATTCAGAATCCAGAGGGCACAGTGTGGTCAGTAGCAACGAAAAGGGAACCGTCATTTATAAAAATTATTTGTGTTTCTGGGAAGGTTTTATTTTTGTTGGAATAAAGACTGGATCTGCAGAATGGATCGTTTTAGATTGGCGATTTTGAGCTCTGACCCCTCCAATTAAGGCCTGAACGTCCCAAAGGAAGGCAAAACGAAAGGTTGGGTATAAGGGGTCAAGTGTATATATCTGAGCTCTGACCCCTCCAATTAAGGCCTGAACGTCCCAAAGGAAGGCAAAACGAAAGGTTGGGTATAAGGGGTCAAGTGTATATATCTGAAATATTAAATGCCTCATTTTACATAATTCATTTTAAGACTTGAGCATAACATTTCAGTAACCACAAACATTAGATTACAAGTTACTCAGAGTGTGTATTTTCAGTAAGTTGCAGGGGGAGGTAACCATAGCAACAGTTGGCTGCTCAAGTGCTTTCCATTCGGATTAATGGACAGTACATCATGTGATGTCATTATTTGACACTTTGTTTTAGATTTAAATTTATCCCATCAGTTGTGCTGTATAATTCACATCCTACTACAGACAAATCATTGTTTTGCATTTTTGACACCACATTTGTTTTTATCTGTGCATGTTAAAAGAAACCTCCACGCATTGCTATACATTTCAAAGGAATAGTTCAACCAAAAATGGAAATCTACTGAATATTTACTCACCCTCAGGTCATCCAATATGTAGATGACTTTGTTTCTTTATCAGAACATATTTGGAGAAATGTAGCATTGCATCACTTGCTCACCAATGGATCATCTGCAGTGAATGGGTGCCGTCAGAATGAGAGGCCAA